>NW_006408622.1:9249942-9251964 GCF_000296735.1 Chrysochloris asiatica
GGTCAGCGGTTCAAGCTCACCAGCTGCTCCTCGGAAACCTTATACAGGGCTGCTATGGGTTAACATCGACTCCACAACAACATCAATGATGCTGGAACTGTGGTTGCCTTGGCAGAGCCAAACCAAAAGATTTCACAGGCCTTATACGGCCCACGGGCTGGACGTTCCCCACCCCTGCTCTAGAGAATAAGCACTGGACTGGGAACTACAGGGTGGGTAGGTGGAGCCCACCATAAACTCTGTGGGAGAAATATGAGGCATTCTGAACAGAATGTTGACATTCACACAAAGGTCTACAACCTTGGATACACTCACTCTACAGGGTCACTATGAGTAAGAACAGACTGAATGGCAATTAACAACAATAGGGATGTAGCTCCTGATGAAGTTCTGTATAAATTGTGATCACCAGTTTCCTTATCTCAGAAGCAAGGGTAGGGATGATAAGGGATTACAATGAGTTCAGCCCTGTGCATCAGCTGTTGAGATCATACTCGCAGAGCTCAGATGAAGCTTGTAAATCTTACCCAGTGCTACTTATAAGGAGCCCTGATGTGGCGCTATAGGAAAAGCCTGCTAACCACAAGGTGGGATCAAACCCACCAGCTGTAGAATCACTATGAATCAGAACAGACTCGATGGCACTCAATAACAAAAACAGCAATATTTATATTGTGGAAATGTTGCACCAATAAATACAAAAAAATCATAGTTATTAACGCATTTGTATTCTTGTTGTTAAGTGCTGTTGAGTCGATTCCAACCTTGTGGTTCAAAACTGACTTTGCAGTCCAGCGCATTAACCCACAGCACCACACCACAAAGCATTTGTATAGTAGGAAATATTTCTTAATATATGACAACAATGAGCTAGAGTTTATGAGAAATTAAATTATATGCCACTTTAGAGATCATGCCATTTTAAAATTTGTTTGTCAAAGTTTGCATATTGCAACAGCAAGGGGTGTTAAAACAGGAGGGCCTTAAACCAGTTAGTCTTAATCCCTAATGGCAGAATTGCCTTTAGCTTTCTAAGCTGATTCCAATGGAATTTATCAGATATTTCTAATTAATATTCCTATGTTGCTATTGTTTTTTTTAAAAAATAAGAGCTTCCTGTTTTCATAGTCTGCAGCAGAATGCCCCAAATCAAGCACTCAACTTCAATTATTACCTCAGACTGCATTTTAAGGTCGTGAACCACAATATTGGCAGTACAAACCCACCAGTCAGGGTCACTATGAGTCAGAACTGACTCGATGGCACTTAACAACAATATCCCTTTTCTGTTTGCTCCATGCATACTCTTCCTTAAACTGCACTCCCTTCCAAGACTATTTTGATGCAAATACAAATTAGTATGCATTTCTAAAAGATAATTATTTTTTAAATCATAATCATTATAGCAGTACTGCACCTAAAAAGTTAAAAATGATTTAATGCCAGTAAGCAGCGTTCAAACTTCCATGGTGGTCTCCTTGTTTTAAATTCCACCATGTGTTTGAAGTAGAATCCAGACAAGGCCTGCAGACTACAATGGGTTGATAATTCTCTCAAGCTTCTTACTCCGTAAACACACCTTCCATCGCTTGTCTTTTCATCAGTATTTTTATTTTTGCTAGGGGGAAAAAAAAAAAAGCTTCATTTGTCAGCTTCTGGATTTTGCTGATTGCATCCCTGTGGTGGTGTTTTAAGTATTTTCTATAAACAGAGTTCTAGAAGACGTGTGATCAGATTCAGTTGGGATTGCTTGGTCAAGAAAATTTCACAGATGGTGAAGTATGATTTTGTTGTTGTTATTAAAGTGCCATCGATTCAGTTCCAACTCATAGCGACCCTATATAGGATTTCCTAGCCTATAAATCTTTGTGGGAGCAGAAAGCCTAATTTTTCTCATACAGAGCAGCTTGTGGTCTAGAACCACCAATATTTTGGGTTGCAGTTCAGTGCTTACACTATATCCTCCCCTGTAATTCCATTGTTGTTGTTGTTAGGTGCCATCGAGTCGGTACTGACTCATAG
>NW_006408622.1:9253904-9264371 GCF_000296735.1 Chrysochloris asiatica
TTCTTGTCTTCTTAATGACTTTTTGCTTTCTTCCTGTATGATGTTCTTGATGTCATCCCACAACTCTTCTGGTCTTCAATCTTTAGTGTTTAACGTATCAAATCTGTTCTTCAGATGATCTGTATATTCAGGTGGGATATATCCAAGGTCATATTTGGTGCTCGAGGACTTGTTTTCATTTTCTTCAGCTTCAGTTTGAATTTGCATATGAGCAATTGATGGTCTGTTCCACAGTCTGCCCCATGGCCTTGTTTTGACTGATGATATGGAGCTTTTCCATCGTCTCTTTCCGCAGATGTAGTCAATTTGGTTTCTGTGTATTCCATCTGGCGAGGTCCATGACATTATAGGTAGTCATTTTTCTGTGTAATGTTAGCAGCCACTGAAGACCATTGTCAGATCCATTAATTCATTGATGTTAAGTGCCGTGGAATCAGTCCTTTAATTCCTAGCATTTGTAAAATGATATCATTCTGTCATTCTTTTACTAGGTGGAATACTTCTAATTATAAAATAGTATTTCCTTCATCAATTACTTGCTTTCCATGAAGGATAGTTTGTATAGGAAAGAAAACTTGATTTTTTCCATTACTCACCTTTGAAATTAATGAGTTTTCTTCTTAGCATCTTCCAAGTTAACTTTGATGTAGTGGATTATTTAATATGTCTCTTTTAGTCATAGTCTGGAATGGTGGTTGTGTGCCACTGAGTCATTTCCGACTCATAGCCACCTTGTATAGAGTTTCCAAGACTGTAAACTTTTAAGGGAGCAGCAAGCCTCCTCCTTCTCCTGCAGAGTGACTGGTAGACTCACACTAGTGGCCTTGTGGTTATAAACCAGTAAGTTACCAGAGCTCGTTAGTCATAATCTGTAACTCCCACAAAACAGTGTTTCTGCCCAGACACCTGGGTAGGAAAAGGTAGAAGAAGAGACTAACAGAATGACATGATTCAGCTGTGGATGCTAGCAGAGTTCATTTTAATTGTAAAAACTTGAAACTCTAGCATAGGTATAAAATAAACCATCTCAGAACCAGGAAGAGGGGCATCTTACTACCATCAAGAAGAAAGGACCAGGACTGGGATGCATCCTTTGGACCCCAAGATCCCTGTGCACTGAATCTCCTAAACTCTGGGACAGCAAGTTGTGACATGGAGGAGTGTCAGAAGAGCAGAACCAATAAACAGTACACAAGACACTGGCTTTCTCAACCCATGGAGCAAGTAAGAGCTGAGAGACTGTGACCAGAAAGTTTATTTGAAGAGTGGGTTCACCCAGGCACTTAACGGGGGGAACTAAAGTCTTTAGGCTCAGGCTTATGGTGTGTCCTGTAGGTATTTCTCAGCAGCTGACTGGAACAACTGTGCCCTGAGCATGTTCTGATCCTGTATTAGAACCTGTTAATTTCTCCAATAAGCCTGTAACTGTGAGTATTGTCTCTGAGTTCTGTGTGGTCATAGCAGTGGGTTATTGAACCTAGATGAGAAGTAGAACACATCATGGGAGGGATAATTGGTGCTTCATTTTTTGCAGTAGCCAATGATATTTTTTCAGTTATCATTATAAATTCATAAACACTTTTGATGTCATCAGTTGTTTGCAACTATTGTCCTTGTAATTTAACGTTCAAATTAGAACATTTTTTGTCATTGGGAGCCTCTTAAAGTTTGCTCCTGAGTCCTTTTAAACATGTAGTCCTGGTGTGGCACTGTGGGTTAATGTGCCAGACTGCAAAGCCATTTGAACTGCAAGGCTGGCGGTTCACGCTCACCAGCTGCTCCTCGGAAACCCTATACAGGGTCGCTATGGGTCAGAATCGACTCGACGGCACTTAACAACAACATCCATAGTTTCTGATGGATTCCTGGTGTGGCGCTATAGGATAAGCACTGTAAACCACAAGGTCGGCAGTTCAAACCCACCAACTGCTCCTCAGAAACCCTATACAGGATCACTGTGAGTCAGAATCAACTCAATAGCACTTAACAACAACGATAGTTCCTGATAGGTTCCTTGCTTTCTGATATGACAAGAAGTTCAGGCTCACTGTGTGTATTTCTGGTTTAATCCTGAAGTCAACTCTTTCTCCAAAGAACCTTTGTTCCCTCTATTTGGAAATGATTTTAAAGACCACAGTTTCAGCAGTAGAGTGTTCATTGCTACTGTGCTGATCATTGTTTCTAGGCTTTTTCAATGGACAGAGTCAGGAATTTGTTCTGTATATGAAATAAACTTCTTACTCTAGCTTCTGTTTTTGAGAACTCAGTTACACTAATATAATTACTCATTTACCTTTTCCCACAATACAAACATAATAGTCTCAGAAGCATTTCACAAGTTATCCATGTCTACTGTTTCAGGAATCACTGATGTTCAGTGATGTGTCTGTAGACTTCTCTCAGGAGGAATGGGAATGCCTGGACCCTGCTCAGAAGGACTTATATAGAGATGTGATGTTGGAGACTTACAGCAATATGGTTTCAATGGGTAAGAACCTTTATACCAGTCATTAAGGTCTACTTCCACAGTGAAGTGAGTTTTCAGCTGTTTTGCAAGTTACCAGGTGTGTTTCTGCTCCCTATTCTCTGGTGGCACAGTGGTTCAGCACTTGACTGCTGTCCAAATGGTCTGTGGTTTGAATCTACCAACGACCTTATGGGAAGAAGATGTGGCAGTAAGTTAGCTTCTGAAAAGATTACAGTCTTGGAAACCTTAGAAGGCAGTTTTACTCATTTTTTATAGGATTACTATGAGTTACAATCAATTTGACAGCAATGGTTGCTTTGGTTTTTGTTTTATTGGTATTCCCAAATAAATAGTATAAATTATAATGAAGAGTGGGAAATAGCACCAATGGGTTATGGCTGAAGCTGTATCTCTTTCTTTTTTTGGCTCTTCCTCTAGTGGCATCTCCTTCTTGATCACCAAGGGACTGGATCTGATTTCTGGGATTACCCACAGCATAACCATGTTCCTTATCTTTTCTTGTGAGCAGGAACTTACATCCCTAAGCCTCAAGTGATCTCCTTATTGGAACAAGGGAAGGAACCCTGGATGGTTGGCAGAGAGCTGACAAAAGGCCTTTGTTCAGGTGAGTGAAAGATGTTCATATAAAAGTAGGGCATTACAGGTAAGAACTCAGTTTATCAGTGAGAAAACAGCACGTGCAAGATGTTGTGTTGGAAGCTACCATCAAGGCCCTACACGTATGGAGAAGGAATCCCTTCAGCATGAGTCCTTAAATGACCTGTTTCATCCATTTGCCTACTTTCTACTCTTTCTAGTGTAGAAAATTCTTTTACCCATATTGTAGGCTCAATTCCTTGCTAGCTTTTTCTCTTTCATTTTAAACTTATCTAAGTGCTTTCTATTACCATTCCCCAAATAATGTAATGTGTCTGCATGCATGTGTGTATTTACGTCTGCATAATCACTACCAGTTGTTCTGTTCCTGTGAAGATGTACAACCTCAGAAACCCTATACAGGGTCGTTATGAGTCAGAACCGACTACGTGGCACACCAATACCTACCTGAAGTTCTGGGGTGACCCTGTGGGTTAATGCACTAGACTGCAAGGTGGATTTGAACCACAAAGTTAGCGGTTCAAGCTCACCAGCTGCTCCTTGGAAACCCTACGTGGAGTCCCTATGGGTCAGAATCCACTCTCCGGTTCTTAACAACAGCAACAACAATCCCTACCTGCCCCTGCCCCCCATTCTTCAGTATAAGTACATTCCAATGACTTGTTTCAATTGTTTTTCTTAGATTCTTCTTTACCCAACATTTTAAATTTCCAAACATATCCAAGGACGTCTGCTAAATGCTGACATTTCCAATTATGTAAGCTATGAAGAATTCAGAGTTTGAAAGTTGTGTTAGATATATATTCATGAAAAAGTTCTGCAGAGCGGAATCTAATTTTTAAAAAAAGAGGGTCAGAGAGTGTAGCAGAAAGTCAGGGGTTAAATATGTACAACTGGAATTAATTCATATTGAAATAATAGTTAGAGTCTTGGGAATGATTGGAGTGACTACCTGCCTCAGTTACCTAGAGCTTCTATAACAGAAATACTACACGTGGTGGCTTTTACAAAAAGCAGTTTGTTTTCTCACTGTTAGGAGGCTAAAATCTGAGTTCAAGGTGTTGAACCTAGGAGAAGGCTTTCTCTATTGGCTCTGGGGATATGCCCTTTTCTCTTTTCAATTTCTGTTCCTTGGTTCCTTAAATACCTTATATGACATAGCATCTAGCTTCCCCTGTCTCTGTTCTTTTGCTTGGTTGCTTGCTTAATCTGCTCTGAAATTCTTGAAGGCTCTGCTAAGAGGGGAGAACTTAGTTCTTTTTGGAGAATTGAAGAAGGCAGTATTCCTGGGCACTGTAAGCAAGTAACAAGGTTGGAAGAAAAGGCAGAAGGAACCACATCATTCAGCCTTTGCTGGTGATGATGAGGAGTTTGGATTTTGATGAGGAGGCCAGCCCAAAAGTGATTTTGGCTCCTGAATAGATTAGAGTGTGTGAGAACTTCTGAGTAGGTGACTTCTTCAGTGGTCTGGGTAAAAAGCAATTCTGGTTTTAAAGAGGACTGGCAGGGGAGATTAAAGGGGACAGTAGTAAAGATCACCAAACAACCTAACTAGATGAAAGTTGCTGAAAGATCATCTAGAGTTAGGAGAGAAAGGATTGTGCTGGAATGAATTACTTGTTTCTGCCTTGAGATGCTCCGTTTTGATGACTTCAGTGTTTAAATGCCTAATATCTCCATTTTTGGACCTAAATTCTTCCACAGTAGCAAATGTTGTTGTTACTGGGTACTGTTGAGTTACTGCTGTCGCCACTGTGTCAGTCCATCTCATAGGGGGGGTCTTCCTCTTTTTGGCTGACCCTCCACTTTACCAAGCTTGATGTCCTTCTATGCAGAAGGTGAAGTTTCACCCTCCTCACTTCTAAGGAGTATTCTGGCTGTACTAATTCCAAGACAGATTTGTTTGTTCTTCTGGAAATCCATGGTACTTTCAGTATTCTTTGCAAATAACCATAATTTAAACGCATCAATTATTTTATGGTCTTTCTTATTCATTGTCCGACTTTCATGCATCTAAGGCAATTGAAACTATCTTGGCTTGGGTCAGGTGTACCTTAGTCCTCTGTGACATCTTTGCTCTTTTAAAATGTGAAGCACTTGCTGATGGGAGATTTTAAAACTACAACCTTCAATGTAAAGAAAACAAAAATCCTCAAAACTAGACTGTAAACAACATCATGATAAATGGAAGAAAGATTGAAGTTGTGAAGAATTTCATTTTACTTGGATCCACAATCAGTGCTTATGAAAGCAGCAGTCAAGAAATCAAATGACATTTTACATTGGGCAAATCTGCTTCCAAAGACATTTTTAAAGTGTTAAAGAGGAAAGATACCAGTATGTGGACTAAAGTGCTCCTGACCCAAGGCATGGAATTTTCAGTTGCCTCATATGCATGTGAAAGTTGAACAGTGGATAAGGAGACAGTGGAAGAATTGGTGCATTTTGAATTATGGTGTTGGTGAAGACTATTAAAAGTATTATGGGCTGCCATAGAACAAACAAATCTTTCTTGGAAGAAGTATAGCCAGACTTCTCCTTAGAAGTGAATATGGTAAGACTTTGCCTCACATGCTTTTGAACATGTTATAAGGAGGGACCAATCACTGGAACAGGACATCATGCTTGGTAAGTTACAGGATCAGCAAAAAAGAGGAAGATTTCCAACAAGATGAATTGACATAGTGGATGCCACAGTGGGCTCAAACCCACTTATGAGGATGGAGCTTGTCTAGGCAGTGCTTCATTCTGGGGTACTTAGGAACACTATGAGTCAGAAATGACTTGACGGCACCTAACAACATCCATGCATGCCTAGATGTATATGTAAACTTGACTAATCATCTTTTAATGTGGAAGATGGCCTGAATAGTGTGTATTTACCAAGCTTTCTAGATGATTCTAATCCGAACCAGTATTTGAGAATCATTGTGACAACATATACCTATAATTTCCCTCTGTCTCTTCCTGTGTTATAGCTCATTAATTTCTGTACATTTCTTGCCAACTTTTTAGATTACATGTTTTCTTGTTAACTGTATATCATTTACTGCTAGATAAAATTTCTCAGTTTGGTTTTTTTCACTGATGTAATAAATGTTGAACTTTTAACAACAATAACAAAAGCTTTAACATTTCATTTTCTTTCAGATCTGCAATCAATGTGTGAAACCAAGTTATTGTCTCTAAAGAAGGAAGTTTATGAAATAGAATCATGTCAGAGAGAGCTACTTGGACTTAAAAGGCAAGGCTTTGAGTACTCTAATCTTAGAGATATCTTGGACTACAAAATTCACTTGGATAGACCCCTGGGGTATTTTAGTCAAGAAATATTCACTCATGAATACATGCCCAACTTTATTGAACACACGTTCAATACTCTACATCAAATCATTAATAATGAAGAGAAACCCTATGAATGTAAGAAATGTGGAAAAGCCTTTAGTCAGAACTCACAATTTATTCAACATCAGAGAATTCATATTGGTGAAAAAGCTTATGAATGTAAAGAGTGTGGGAAATTCTTTAGCTGTGGCTCACATGTTACTCGACATCTGAAAATTCATACAGGTGAAAAACCCTTTAGATGCAAGGAATGTGGGAAGGCCTTCAGTTGTAACTCGTACCTTTCTCAACATCAGAGAATTCATACTGGAAATAAACCCTATGAGTGCAAGGAATGTGGAAAGGCCTTCAGTTATTGCTCAAATCTTATTGACCATCAGAGAATTCACACTGGTGAAAAACCTTATGAATGTAAAGTCTGTGGGAAAGCATTCACTAAGAGCTCACAACTTTTTCAACATGTGCGAATTCATACAGGTGAGAAACCCTATGCCTGTAAGGAATGTGGCAAAGCCTTTACTCAAAGTTCAAAGCTTGTTCAGCATCAGAGAATTCATACTGGTGAAAAACCCTATGAATGCAAGGAGTGTGGGAAAGCCTTTAGCAGTGGCTCAGCACTTACCAATCATCAGAGAATTCACACTGGGGAGAAACCCTATGATTGTAAAGAATGTGGAAAGGCTTTTACTCAGAGCTCACAACTTCATCAACATCAGCGAATTCATGCTGGTGAGAAACCCTTTGAATGTCTTCAATGTGGGAAAGCCTTCACTCAAAATTCACAACTTTTTCAACATCAGAGAATTCATACAGATGAAAAACCATATGAATGTAATGAATGTGGAAAGTCTTTTAATAAATGCTCAAACCTGACTCGGCATCTGAGAATTCATACCGGTGAAAAACCCTTTAACTGTAAGGAATGTGGGAAGGCATTTAGTAGTGGATCAGACCTCAACCGTCATCAAGGAATCCATACTGATGGATTTTAAAAATTAAAGCTCTTTCCACTTTTCTAATAGTTTCAGCAAATTCATGCTTAATAGTTCACATATTTTGAAGTCTCAGAATTTCATATTTTAGTTTTTGATCCAAATGTATTTCACTCTAAGATATAAATCAAGTTGATTCCGACGCATAGTGATCCACAGGGCAAAGTGGAAATGCTCCTAGGGTGTCCAAGGCTTTAAATCTTTACTGGATCAGAAAACCTTATCTTTCTCCCTCAAAGTGACTGGAATTCAAACTACTGACCTTGTGGTTAGCTGTCCAACACACAATCCACTATGCATCCAGGGTTCCATCTAAAATGTAAATTAGGGTCAAAATTGACATTTGCCCTCCTCCTTCCCTGAAAGTCACATCCCAATGCCATTTATTCAATAATACTGTCATTACCCAATGCTGTATTTGTGTTATATACTTGTTTACATGTGCTTGTGTTTTGGAACCCTATTTTTCCTTATCTATACTTTGACTAGTACCATACTGTTTAAATTTCATTGCCTTTATTTAATAAGAGTGGGCTTCAGAAAGTTCCTAGAAGTCTATTATCTTTTCATTCTATTCTCCTACAAATTTTTTGACGCTCAGTGTATTTTTAATTTCCTGGTAGAATTGTAACTTTGTTTTCGAAGTCACTGTTAATGCTTTTGTTTCATTTCACAAATGTATGCTTTTTTTTTTTTTGTTAAGTAGAAAAGCAGGAAGCATAAAAAAGCGCAAAGTCAACACCAAAATTACTGTAAAAATGCCAACTATTGTTTGTTGTTAAGTGCCATCTAATCGGTTCCAAATCATAGCGGCCCTGTACAGGATTTATGAGGATTGGCTGGTGGGTTTGAATGACTCACCTTGCAGTTCAAACTAACCTTGTGGTCCAGTGCTTTATTGTACAGCGCTACACCAGGACTCCAATAATACCAACTAGAGGTTGGTATTTTTTCAAATTGTTGGAGAAAATCCTGCACATTTTGTTAATGAAAGTGTAATCATGGTTGTATACTGTACTGTTTATAATGCTACAATGTATCATTACAAAGGGCTGCTATTTTAGTAAATATGTTGTTAAGTGCTGTTGAGTCAGTTCTGACCCATAGCCACCCTGTATAGGGTTTCCTAGGAGCAGCTGGTAAACTTGAACCATCGACCTTGTGGTTCAAAAGAGCTTTGCAGTCCAGCGTATTAACCCACGGCACTATACCAGGACCCCTCAGTAAATATAAATGTTATTATGAGTTCACTATACCTACTGATGAAAGTTATAATTAACTCTAAATTTTGACAATTATAAAAGCTTCCCTGAATAATGAGATCCAAATTTATATTTGAATGCTTGTTTGCTTTTCCTTTCTTTTAAAACATTTAAGTGCTGAAATTATCCATGTTTTTTCTTTATAAACTGTCTCATTCCTTTTAATCAACTGTCCTAATCCCAACCCCATACCAGAAAGGTAACCATGGTTATCAAAGATTTGTTTATCCTTCTAGATATTTTTTTCCAATTATGTATTGGTTTGCTGTGAGAATTCAATGAATTAATAAATGTAAAGTGCTTAGACTTAATTGAAATCTTACCGGTACCAGAGTTGCTCTGAAGGAGTTGCCAACTCCATGCGGGTTGTAACAAAGGAAGGCCTTTATTGTTTAGCACATGGCTCAGTGGATTCATATCCAGAGGCTGAGCCCTGTCTTCTCTGTGTGAGGATATTTTATAGGAAATAAAGGGTGCATACATGAGTTCATTTGGGATTGGTTAGTCGGGGGGCAACAGCTTCACAGGGCTCCCTGGGATTGGTTGGTTCAGTCATGGCGGGGAAGGATGCATGAGCATACAAGACAGAAGCGGAAGCAGGTGAACATTAGCTCGGGGCTCTGTTCCCTCTGGGAGGTGGGTCAGTAACAGGAGATTAGCTTGGGGAATCACATGAGGCTGAGGTAGTCTGTTGCTTATTTCCAGAAATGTGAATCTTGCTCCAGGAATGAGCTATGAGCCTGGGGGACATGGGGAACCAGCGCCTATTTCCACAGGCCTGCCTGCCTCACCTTTCACATTGTAGATATTTAGTAGAATTATCCCATATTCTCGTCAGTACATTCATTAATATAATATTAATTTTTAACAAAGGATTCTAGCCATGTTGTTTGCCTTTTTCAAAACCATAGAATTATAGAGAAAGAGCAATGGAAGCATTAAATATGGGAAAGACAGACCATATGTTGGGCTATAAAAGAAGACTCAATAACTTTCAAAGTACGACATCTATACGTTTTAAATCATTGGTCTCTCATTTTAGAGATCTATCATTTAGAGATCAGGGATTGAAAATGTATAGATGTCAGTACTTTGAAAGTCATTGACGTATAAAAACTGTTTACTCTGGGAATTTCATAGTTTTAACTTTTACCATTAAGTATATGAGTCACTTACAATTAATATCTGCGCATGGTGTGAAGGGTTGAAGTTCATTTTTGCCCACAAAGGCATCCAGTTATATTAGCATTATTTGTCGAAAAGCCTTTTCTTTACCTCCAGTGAGTTGCCTTGTCTCTGTCACCTTTGTAAAATAAGTGTCCCAGTGATGTTGGTCAAAGAGGAAGAGTAGCTAGGTAGTTCCAAGGGCCCATCCTTTCATAGAAACTTTGTAAGATCAAGCAAAACTCAGCTAAATCAATTTTGTCAAGAGTTCTGGAAAATAATCCGAGGTTTACAAGAATTAAGCAAATGCTGAATTAAGAAAAAGACAAAACGGTAGGAAAGGTGTATGCCACCCTCAAAAGCATAGCCATGGTCTTGAAGATGGCAGACTGAGTCCCAGGTCCTAAAGGGAGCAGGGCAATTTTCTTATCCAAGAAGACTGATAGTTCTCATCTGTCTAGGGGCTAACTACAGGACTGATGCAAGGCACTTGCTTTTTTATTTTTATTTTTAAGGTTTTTATTGTGGATTGAGTGAAAGTTTACAGGGCACATCATCAGTTTCACATTCAACCATTCATATGACTTGTTTCATTACATTGATTATAATCCCCTCCATA
>NW_006408622.1:9265151-9273363 GCF_000296735.1 Chrysochloris asiatica
ATCTACTTATATCATGAACAACCTTAGCTGGGAGTGTAAACTGGATATATTGACTCATAGTGACCCTGTATAAGGTTTCCAAAGAATGGCTGGTGAGTTTGAACCCCCAACCGTGTGGTTTAAAAACTGACTTTGTAGTCCAGTGCTTTAGCTCACAGCACCACACCAGGACTTTTATTGCATTGGTTGATTGATTGGGTGCCATGGAGGTGGTTCCGACTCATAGTGACCCTGTACAGGGTTTCTGAGGCTATAAATCTTTACGGGAGCAGAAAGTCTCATCCTCCTCCCAAGGAAAAGCTGGTAGTTTCAAACTGCTGACCGTGAGATTAGCAACCCGATTTGTAACCACTATGCTGCCAGAGCTCCTTCTAGTCACATATATATATATACATGACTCAACCATAAAGTCTTTGTACTGCAAGGTCAGCAGTTCAGGCTCACCAGCTACTCCTCAGAAACGCTATACAGAGTAGCTGTCAGTCAGAACTGACTCAATGGCACTTAACAGCAGCAATATATATATATATAAAACAGCAACAACATATATCTATATATGGTGGTGGTTATGTGCTGTGGAGTTGGTTCTGACTTATAGCAACCCTGTATGTATAGGGTTTCCGAGACTGTAAATCTTTATAGGAGCAAAAAATCTGGTAGATTAGTTAGAACTGCTGACCTTGCAGTTAGCAGCCCAACTTGTTGCCTACTATGCTACCAGAACTCCATGTTGTTGTCAAGTGCCGTTGAGTCGTTTCCAATACACAGTCAACCTGTATAGTGTTTCTAAGGAGTGGCTGGTGAGCTTGAATCACCGACCTTGCAGTTCAAACTGACCTTGCAGTCCAGCGCATTAACCTGCAGCACCATGCCAGGACTCCATATATATTATTAAATGTAAAATGGCAAAAATTTTATTTAAAATGTAAATATTATTTTTAACTGGTGGACCACAACAAAAATAGAAACAAACAAAAAACATAACAACTCACCTGTTGGGTTCAATCCAGCCTGTAACTTGGACTTAGCCTACCAAGTGCTTTGCTCACCCTTGTAATAGTAATTGCAATGTGTAAAGTGAAGTAAAAGACAGGTCTTAGGAGAATGTCTTGGTTGGAAACAGCTTATGAACTTTAAATGAATTCTGTATAATAAATGATCAGTGGGGCGTATCTATAAGGTAAGGCAAAATGATATAAGCAGGTCTAAGTCATAACTGACTGAAAACATTCTTTCTTCAGGAGGATCAGAGCCAGCAATTCACCCATGTCCCTCCTGCCCTCTGACATTATCCAGTCAGCAAGCCCTCAGCCAACATGAGTGGCTCAGTCATCTCCCTGGGATATTCTCAAATTTATATCCAGAAAACCATTTCTATCCAGGGAAACAATACCCAGGAGGTCAGAAACAGCAGCAAGAACAACTCTTTGGTCAGAGCTGTTCTTGTGACAAAGCAGAAGTTCAAGAGAAAGACTCCAAACACCTGTTTGGGAGAGTAAACAAGAGTGGTACTTCAAAGGTATTCTCCAGCCCATCAGAACAGCCTGTCCACTCCAAGGAAGACAACACAGTGGTGAATGTGGAGCTCAGCTCAGAACAAAGCACAGACCTTGGGGAAACAGACAGTGTATTTAATGATTTAGAAATCTCAGGATTTGGAGCAGTCAAATATGGAGTATTTGGGCTAGGCTTTATCAAGAAGTCAAGGCTATTCAATGTTCAGAAGGTACACACAGAGGAAAGCCCTTACATGTACAGTGAGTGGGAACAAGACTTTGACATTATGAAGAACCCGAGGACACACTCTGGGAGGAAGCCTTATGTATGCAGGGAATGTGGATGGGGCTTTATCTGGAAGTCAACTCTCACCGCCCACCAAAGGACGCATTCAGGGGAGAAACCATATGTGTGTAAGGACTGTGGACGTAACTTTACTTGGAAGTCAAACCTCTTCATTCATCAGAGGATGCATTCAGGACTCAAGCCTTATGTATGCAAAGAATGTGGGGTAAACTTTAGATTGAAGTCTAACCTCATCACTCACCAGAGGGTACACTCTGGAGAGAAGCCTTATGTTTGCAGAGAATGTGCGCAGGGCTTCTGTCAGAATTCACACCTCATTCGGCATAAGAGGACACATTCAGGAGAGAAGCCATATGTTTGCAAGGAATGTGAACAAGCCTTTAGCCAGAAGCCACACCTCGTCAGACACCTAAGGATCCACACAGGAGAGAAGCCATTTGTATGCACAGAATGTGGACATCAGTTTAGCGGGAAATCAAACCTCAAGATCCATCAGACGACACACTCAGGGGTTAAGCCTTACGTGTGTTTGGAGTGTGAGCAGTGCTTTAGGCTGAAATCAAGCCTCAACAAACACCAGAGGTCACACTCTGGGGAGAAGCCATTTGTGTGCAGGGAGTGTGGGTGAGGCTTCACTCGGAAATTCACCCTCATAACACACCAAAGGACACACACACTCAGGGGAGAAGCCATTTGTGTGCAGGCAATGTGGACGAGGCTTTAATGATAGGTCAACACTCATCTTACACCTGAGGACATACACATTCAGGGGAAAAACCTTTCGTATGCAGGGAGTGTGGTAGAAGCTTTAGCCAGAAACCAAACCTAAACAGGCATAAGAGGACCCATTCAGGTGATGTGCCCTTTGTGTGCAGGGAGTGTGGGCAAGGCTTTTCAGATAAGTTATCACTCATTACACATCAGCGGGCACACTCAGTGGGGAAGCCTCATGTGTGCAGGGAGTGTGGACAAGGCTTTAGACGACACTCAGACCTCACCAGACACCAGAAAACACATTCAGGGGAGAAACCTTGCATTTGCAAGAAGTGTGAGCGAGGATTTAGTTGCAAGTCAAATCTCATCCAACATCAGAGAACACACTCAGAATAGAAACTGTGTGTCCAAGGTGTGTAGTGAAGCCTTTAGTCGAAAGTCAGACGTTTAGTCAAACACCCGAGGAGACACATAGTGTGGAAAGTGTTTTCAGAGTTTGGCTGTGGTTTTAGTAATAAGTCGTGACCAGGCACCAAAGCAGAGATGCTGGAGAGTCAGCATCTCCAGTCCACCCAAAGGGGAATTGTTGTCGTTACGTGCCCTTGAATCGGTTCTGGCTCAGCAACCTGGTGTAGGGTTTCCGTGTAGTGGCTAGTGGATTTGAACTGCTGACCTTACGGCTCAAACCAACCTTGAGATCCAGTGCTTATCTTATGGTGCCATACCAGGACTCCAAAGGAGAATTGCTGGCCCATTTTTAAGCACTTCTCACTTTCTAAAGCTAGAATGATGGTTTGTGGAAACTCGGGTAACTTGAATACTTTAAAAATCAGTTGAAGTTAGGGTACAGGCAATTCCAAAATCATTTCTCAAGTATACTTGTACATTCCTTGCAGAGGAACCTGGAGCTTGTGGAAATGACTGTACTAGAGCTTGTCTGTCTGGCCTATTGTTTTTATTGTTGTTGCTAAGTGCCGTAGAGCACACTATGTATACGTTTTCTGAGGAGCAGTCAGCGGGTTTGAACCACCAACCTTGCGGTTAGCGGTTCTTCCGGTGCTCATCCTGCAGCGCCAAAGCTGTGTAAAAACAAAAGACAAGTTGGCAGCACCCTTTGCTGGTTTAATTTTGAGTCTTCAGGCTATATGTAACCCAGGAAAGTCAGCCTCAAGGAGAGTTTAGGGAATGGTGAATTCATGAGAATAGGTCTTGTGGTTGAGTAGTTGTTGTTAAGTGCCATTGAGTGTATTGATTCCCCTCATAGTGGTCCAGTAAAGGGTTTCTGAGGAATAGCTGGTGGGTTTGAACTGCCGACCTTGTGGTTTGAAGCCCAGTGCTGCTCCTACAGCACCACACCAGGAGTCTACGCTGATATATGAGAAAGATAGTAAATGCCCAATCTCTAAGTTTTGAAACGAGGTGTCTGTCTTTTGAAATATCCTAGCTTTGCTTCTTCATGGGGCTTTCTCCTGTTTCCAGATTAAGGTCATATTGGAGATATTTTTATTGACTGGTATATTTAGACTAGAAATTTAATTATATGCTGTTTTGAAGAAACCACACTATACAAACGCAGGATATTAAATTACTTTCTATTCTCTCTTGAATTGCCACATAACATCCCATTTTGATTTTAATCTTTCTAACCATTATAAGAAGGAGCTCTGGTAGCATAATGGTTATGAATCGGACTGCTAACCTCAAGGTCGGTAGTTTGAAACTACCAGCTGTTCCGTGGGAGAAAGATGAGGCTTTCTGCTCCTGTAAAGATTTACAGCCTCAGAAACCCTGTGCAGGATCACCATGAGTCAGAACCGACTCCACGGTACTTAGCAACAAGCAACAAACTATTATAAGGAGTCCTGTGATGGTGCTGTGGGCTAATACATCACACTGCAAACTCATTTGAACTGCCAGGTTGGTGGTTCAAGCTCACCAGCTGCTCCTTGGAAACCCTATATGGGGTCACTATGGGTTGGAATCGACTTGATGGCATTTAACAACAACAACCATTATAAAATCTACCATGCTCTGGTTGTAAATAATTCTCTCTTTGAAAACAATAATGTCCCACAAATTAATTGGTAGATCTTGGGTCAAATCCCTTTAATTTTTTTCCCATGGAACTTAAGTAAGTAATTCTGAGTTTTATTTTGAAAATAAAATTTCTAAATATATATCAGGAAAATATATGTCTTTTTGCTCTGACACAGGTATTTAGAATATATCTTTAGAGCCATACCCCCCCCCAAAAAAAAAAAAAGAAAACACATCTTTTTAAGTGCATGAGCACTTAAAGTGTGATACAGTGGCACTTCAAATTACTGTGAAAATGGCAAATACCAGACAATGTTTAAGCCACTGGTTATCAATTTAGAGGAAAAAATAAACATGGATCCTGTAATGGGTTAAATTGTGTCCCTCCAAAAATATGTTGATGTCTTAACCCCAGTGACTGTGAAATTGACCTTATTTGGAAATGTGATCTTTGTAGATTTAATCAAGTTAAGATGAGGTTATAATGCATTAGAGTGGGCCCTAAATCCACTGATGTTGTCCTTATGAAGAGTGAGTTATTTGGAGACGGATGCTCAGAGAGAGAAGATGGGCATGTGCAGATGAAGCAAAAACTGGAATGATGTAGCTACAAGCCAAGGAGTGTCAGCAACCACCGGAAGTTAGGAAGAAGCAGAGAAGGAGTCTTCCTTAGAGCCTTCGAAAGAACATGGCCATACTGACACCTTGATTCTGATCTTCAGAACATGGGAGAGTAAATTTCTTTTGTTTCCAGCCACCCAATTTAGTAATTTAAATCTCAATTTCAACAGAGTTAGAATTAAGTATTCATTGTCCTAAGTATACGAGGTGTTTGTGTTAATTTGTATTAAAAAATTGAATAAATTTGAGCAGAGTGCAAAGAAACTGGTGAGAAATTACGAAATATTAGCCTAAATGGAACAGTTGGCATGACGTGCCTTCCCACTTTCCCCCCCAAGGCAATGCCTGGGCTGACTGGCCTTATTCCTACTCAATAGAAAAATCTCTTTCGAATTTTATCATGTTTTTGGTTTTATGTTATGTTACCCTAAAATGTATGTTGTAAATCTTCTATGCTTGTGAATTTAATTCCGTTAGGGAATGGGTTGTCTTTGTTATGTTAATGAGACAAGACTAGTGTGTGTTGCTGTAGAGTGGGTTCCAACTCCCAAGTGACCCTGTATAGGGTTTCCGAGGAGCAACTGGTGGATTTGAACCCCAACCTTGTGATTAGCAGTCCAGTGCTTTTCCTACATTGCAACATCAGAATTTGGTGTGTCTACATCTATTTTAAGATCCAAAAGAGATTAAATAAACAAGAAAGAAGCAGAGCTGGCCAGAGACACATACTACACCACACGAAGATTGCCCAGGAACGGAAGCTCAGAAGAGTCAACAACCTTCCTCCTGGGCTGACAGAGAAAGAAAGCCTACCGCTAGAGACAGCACCCTGAATTTAGACATCTACCTTCTGAAATTGTGAGAATAGAAATTTGTTAAAAACCATCCACTTGTGATACTTGTGTTACAGCAACACTAGAAAATTAAGACATATCCCCTGAGTCAGAATAAATTCTTTCCCATAAAATCAAGTTACCAAAATAAGGATTCTAAAATTAAACATTTACCTTTTGTTATTGTGGGGTTGTTGTTGTTGTTGTTGTTTTAACTTTTAGAAAGAATATGTCTCCGTTTTCAAGTCATTTGGTCCTAAAACTACAAGATTTAGTCTTGAATTGTTTAAAACTCTTAACAAGAAAAAATACCAGAGAACTGCTACATTGAGAATCGAGTAGATTCAAACAGATCTGCTGGGAAAGTTTCTAAGGGGCAAGAACCCAATAGAGAACAGTGAAAATGTTCTAAAAAAGAAGTAGCATCTTTTGACCCCTTTTAGGTCCACTCCTGCTGATTCTTAAACCTAATCAGGTCTTGCTGGTGCTTCTCAGAAGAGACCAAGTTGGGCCAGGTAACCGAGGCTTGGCACTAAAATCTGTGCAAACTTGGAAGTTGACTGGAAGTACTCATATTTGTGAATTCCTCTTAGTCTTGTATTTTAATATTATTTCTCAGTCTGTGTTTGGAGAGCTATCCACTTGTGCCCCATCTTTCATGTGATGAGGTAACTGCTCTAGATGTTTAAAGACAAACAGAAAAAATGCTCCTGAGCTACCACCCCATGGAAAGTATCAGATTCTACAGTGAAAACTTGAAAGACAAGATGATAATAGTTAAAACAATGTCACTTCATAAAGCTCAATGTAACCATCAAGATGTACCTTCTAAAAAGATGTGGCAATAAGTTTTAATAGAACTATTTTATTTAATTCTATTTTTAATTTATCAAACAGTGTTTCCCTAAGTGTGGCCAGCATAGGATTGGGGACCTCTAAGATCTTTTCAAATATTTTCATGATTAAAATAATTCTCATAATACTAAGACATTTGATTGTTTTCCCACTGTGCTGATGGTACCACAAAAGCAGTGGTGGCTGAGTTACTGTGGTCTTGCCACAAATTAAGACAGTCTCACCAAGCTATACTGGTAATTATTGTAGTCTTCATCACCACTTATGCTTAAAAACAATTCTAAGGTCTACTTAAGACTGTAAAGCAGTAAAACTTCATTTTATTCATTCCAAACCCTTTAGTACACATTTCTAAGTGAAAATTTAATTTATTTTGAAGTAATTGTAGGTTCATATGCAGTTGCAAGAAATAGTAAGAGAGATACCACATACTATTTACCCAGTTTACCCCAATGCTACTGTTTTTGCAACAAGAAAATCACAACCAGGATAGTGACCTTAAGGATTACACATGTTCTTAACATTCTGTGTGATATGGGAAGTGTGCACACCAAAGTATGATAAGTTATTGCAGGAAACTGCACTTCTGTGAATGTTTAAATTGTGAACTCAACTCGTCGCTTTTTATGAACACCATTTTTATTTGAATGAATTAACTGTAAACTATGGTTATCCATACTTGAGTGGTAGACATTTGTCAAAAATGAAGTGGGTTGTTTTTTTTAAGCTCATTGCTAATTTGGCTTTCAAGTAAAAATGAAAAATTTGAAAAATAAATATCTGCCACCTCGAGACTGATAACTTCCCAATACTTAATCATTTGTAATGACATTGGTGTCTTAATGATTTCTTAAAATACTGTATCATTAAATGTGTAACCACTTATAAGATCTGCCTAACAAGTTGAGCCAATTTTTCCAAATGATATAGGCATGATGCTGCTAGTCATGAGTGGATAAAATAACCATTTTATGGAGCTGCCAGCTGATAGGAAGAGAGGGCATGTGCACAAGAACACCCACACTTGCAGATGACAACCACCCATGTGACCAGGACTGGATGACTGGATGATCAGAGCTCAACCAGGAAAAGAAAGAAGGGGGGGAGGGGTAGGGAGGAGAAAGAAGATTGAGCTGATCCAAGCTGATGAACTTGACCTATGCATACAAACGCAGTGACACAAAAGAGGTGATAAATCCTTACAGCAAGAAACATTCCCACCCCCTCCACACACAGAGTAGACAGAGAGGGACAACTTGGACATTGGATACCCAAATGGGGAGGGAGGGACTACAAAGGCAAGAAGTAACTGGCTTACAAGCTTTCAAGAGGGAACCTAGAGCTAGGGG
>NW_006408622.1:9273560-9274116 GCF_000296735.1 Chrysochloris asiatica
CAAGGAAGAGAGCGATTATTTCTCCAGTCTAGGAGCAGAGATCTCTGGGACCACCAACAGATAAGAGCCGAGAACGGGACCCCACCCAGAGAACCAGGGATATCTGAGATGGAGACAGAGAGGATGACATGGAGGTATCAATAGGCTGGGGACTTTGGATGAAGAGGCTGGGGACTTTGGATCCAGAGAGGGAGAGGAACTGTAGGCCGAAGACTGAGGGGGAGGGGGGAGTGTAGAGCACGGGCTTCTAGTATATGCCCTTTGGTCGGAAGACGATGCATGGAGGGGATTGGAACCATTTGCAATGTAACGATATACGGTGGAATGAATATGAAACTGAGGTTCTCTCATGTAAACTATCATATAATTCACAATAAAACATTAAAAAAAAAGTGGATTTTAGTTTAAGAGATAAGGATTACATTCTACATTGCAAGAGCCTATAAGAAATTCTAAACCCAGTGAAACAGAAGAATTCTACCAACTTCTTCAATATGAAATTGATCAAACATGCAATCAAGATGTATTGATCATTACTGGTGATTGGAATGCAAAG
>NW_006408622.1:9286349-9304531 GCF_000296735.1 Chrysochloris asiatica
AAAAAAAGGAAAACCCCCAGCAAGATGGATTGGCAATGTGGCTGCATCAATGGGCTCAAGCATGGCAACAATTGTGAGGTTGGCTCAAGCATGGCAGCAATTGTGAGGTTGTTTCATTCTGTTGTACATAGGGTCACTATGAGTTGGTATCGACTCGATGGCACCTAACAACAACAACAACAAATCAAAGAATCCACTGTTCACCTGTCTGTTGTAATGTGGTGGCATGTGTAATGCTGGAAGCTATGCCACTGGTATTTTAAAAACCAACTGGGTCAGCTATAGTAGATAGTTTTCAGCTGAGCTGCCAGGCTAAGACAGACTAGGAGGAAGGAGAGGCAGACTGCTTCCAAACTCTTAGCTACTGAAAACCTTACAAATAGCAGTGGACACTGCAGTGGAGCAGTTCCTGAAGATGAGTCCTTCAGGTAGGTAGGCATTCAAAGTACTACTGGGGAAGAGCTGTCTCTAAAGTAGAGTTGACCTTAACGATGTGGATGAAGCAAAGCTTTCAGGACCTCCATTTGCTGGTGTGGCCCAACTCAAAATGAGAAGAAGCATCCATTAATAATTGGAATATGAAATGTATGAAGTGTGCGTCTAGGAAAATTGGAAGTCATCAAAAATGAATTGCATAAAGGTCAATATTCTAGGCATTAGTGAAATGAAATGGACTGATGTAGATCATTTTGAAATGGGCAATTATCCAATATACCATGCTGGGAATGACAAATTAAAGAGGAATGGTGTCACATTCATCATCCAAAAGAGCATCTCGAAATCTATCTTGAAGGTTGTGGGAAATTGGCTTTCCACCCTAGAACCATAGCCCAGTTTATCCGTAACCTGGTGGAGAAGGCTCCGGCAATGGTAAATGCTGCTGTGACTTACTCGAAGCCTCAATTGGCCACATTTTGGCACTATGCCAAGGTGGAGCTGGTTCCTCCAACCCCTGCTGAGATCCTTACCAGCTATTCAGAACCTGACAAAAATAGTCAATAGTGCTAAAACTGGTCGCTTCAAACAGCTCACAATTAAGGAAGCTCTGCTGAATGGTTTGGTGACCACTGAGGTGTGGATGTGGTTTTATATCGGCGAGATCATAGGCAAGCATGGCATCATTGGCTATGATGTTTGAAGACCAATCTTTACCCTCTGATTATATTTGGTTTACTATTTGTTCTTGGACCATATGTGATCAGACTGCTATTTGAATAAAATAGATAATTATGGGGAAAACAATCTGTCTTGAAGTACAATGCTATCTGTAATAGGATAATATCCATATGCCTACAAGGAAGACGAGTTAATACCACTATTATTCAAATTTACTCACCAACCATGTTATCAGGAGGGGCCAATCCCTGAAGAAGGACATCATGCTTGGTAAAGTGGAGGGTCAGCGATAAAGAGGAGGACGCCCAACGAGACGAGACGGATTGGCACAGTAGTAACAACAATGGGCTCAAACAATTGTTTACATAGCGCAGGACTGGGCAGTCTTTTGTTCATTGTGTCTAGATAAGCAGAAGTCAGAACTGCCTCCGTGGTACCTAACAACATCAAAGAATAATATCTGCAATTATCTGAAGAGGCTACTAAAATACTCTTCCATCTGAGTATATATTTATGTGAGACCAGATTGTCTTCATTTCCCTACCAAAATAACATATGGCAGCAGATTGGAGGAGCATGTATTTTAAAAGAAGCTGTCTTCCATTTAATTAGACGTTTTCACTAATATGTTTGTGTGTTGAAAATATTCAAATACAAGTGAAAGTAGAATGCCTACTTTTTACTCTCCATTGTATTGCTTCTAGATGTTTATGATCCATAGATCCCACAGTGAGAAATACTTTACACATAACATACTGGAAAGAAATGTTCCAATATAATGCCGTTTTGAATTTGGCGTTGGGCTGGCAGTCCACAAGGCTGGCAGTCCAGTTCCTCCTTGGGAGAAAGATGAGGCTGCCCATTTCCATAAGGATTTACGGTCTTGGAAACCCTGTATTGGGTCTCTATGAGTTGGAATCTGCTCAATTTCAGTGCATTTGCTATGCTTTTGGCTAACATACTATTAAATCCTGTGCGTTGCTATTATTTCAACTATACACAGAAGAGTGTATTTCTAAATGGTGGTGGTGATGGTAGTGGCTATGTGCAGTAGAGTTGATTTTGACTCATAGCAACCCTGTATAGGGATGCATAGAAACCTTGAAGCATATTCATTTCTAGTGCTAACCTATATAATTAATCTACTTCATAATGTGAATCCTGGTGTGGCCCTGTGGGCTAATGCGTCAGAGTGCAAAGTTGTTTGAACTGTAAGGTTGGTGGTTCAAACTCACCAGCTGCTCCTTGGAAACCCTATACAGGATGGCTATGGGTCAGAACCAACTTGATGGCACTTAATAATAACAACAACTCCATAATGTGGTTATATACCATGCATTTCTTTTCTTTTCCTTTCAAACAAGCACTTTTGTACTTTTAATAAAAACTTTGCATTTCATTATTTTCCTACTTGTAGTTCATCATCTCAGTCTAATTTGTTATGTTAAATACTATTGAGTTGGTTCCAACTCATAACGACCCTGAATTGGGTTTAAATTGCCAGCCTTGTGGTTAGCATTCCAGTGCTTTCCTACAGCACCACACCAGACTGTCAAAAACGGGCCACAGGCAGAACGGAAGTGTTTAATGTTTCTTGAGTAGTCTTCAACCAATGAGGAATAGAGTTGGTGTAGCGTAGTGGTTACGAATTGGGCTGCGAACCACAAGGTCAGCAGTTCAAAACTACCACGTATTCCTCGGGAGAAAGATGAGGTTTTCTGCTTCCGTAAAGAGTTACAGCCTCAGAAACCCTGTACAGGGTCACTGTGAGTCGGAACCGACTCCACGGCACATCACCACCACAAGTACCTCAGCTTCTTTGTCACATCTGCAGGACAAGTCAAAGGTGGTTTCTACAAAATTTCCCAGAGTTCCCACAGAACACTAAGCACCTATAGCTCACGTGTGTGTGTGTGTGTGTGTGTGTGTGTGTGTGTAATTTGTTCATTGACAACTTTGTTTTGGTTTCCCTCCTTTTCTTCTTATTCTGTACTTTTACTCACATCTGTCTCAAGGTCTGCTTCTGGGGCAAGTCACCTAAGATAAAGTCCTTGTTTTAATGGAGGTTGTACTCAGGGGGCTTACTTGCTACAATTTGTTTCAAAAACGTAAGAACTTTGAATTCTGTCCCTTAGTGGTCTCGCCTCCCCCTCATGGCTCAACTCTCTCCGTTAGGTCACGCCCCTTCCTCAGACTCGCCAAGAAAAGAGTCTCTTCGCGGTAACTCTACTCAAAAGCCAGACCAGAGAGTTTTTCCTTGCCATACGGAAATTCTTCCCTGGAGATGGCCTCTCCCGTAAAACATAAAGTAAGATTAAATGTACGCGGCCATCTTCCTTCTCTGCCTAGGACGCCGCCGTAAGGTCACAGGCGCTTTTGAGATGCTAAGTAAAAGCAGCGGGAAAGTCTGGGTTTATGGCCCCACGGCCACTTGCTCTCTTTGCCTCATCTAGCTCAATCTCTTGGTCTAACAAAGGATTGAGCCGTCCCCTGTACGGCACAATTTAAACATGGCCGCCTCCACCAGCAGGTGGTCGCTAGAACGCGGCCATCATACCGTCTGTTAAAACTCTAAAAGCCCAGAATCCTGTTCTCTGGAAGACTAAGAAGTGGACCGAGTCGGGCGATAACCACAAAGTCGTCACTGAGTCTGCGCATCGGCCACTAGGGATGAACACCAATGATAACACGGAGAGGTGACTTGGTAGGCGAGCAATTTGGGGTTATGGGCGCAGTCGAGGATAAATGGGAAGTGTCCGTGTGAGAAACACTGGGACCAGTGTTTGCAGGGGGATGACCCGACTGCTACGGTGGCTTTAGGGAGTCGATTACGGATGATATAAGGGTCATGGCGAGGGGAACTAAGGGATTAGTTGATTGAGCATCTGAACCGACTGAGGCTTTCATGGTAGCGGGTGGAGGTCTGTGGGAGTCAGTAGATGATATATTGGAGTATGTGGGAATGCTTTAAGAAGGTTAATTGAAATTTCTTAATTGGCAGGATGTTCAGAGTATCCATTAATGATGGATTTTGATGGCTTAAGGTTAAGTGACAGGTGTTTGTAAAACCCTGGTTTGCAGAGTATTAGGGGTCAATGATTGGGTGATTGCAAATTCTGTGGACAGTCATGGTTTGAGGATCTGGAATTAATGATTGTGGCAACGTTTGAATTCAATAGGAAGAATACAGTGGGGATCAAAATTCCGGGAAATCCTTTAGGTTATAAAAATAAAAACTCACTAAAATCTGAACATAAAGTTTATTATGAGCAGTGTTTCTATGTGCATACAGTGAGGCCATTTTGATTCTAAAAAAAGACAACTCAAGCTAGGTACAATGGGATTTATAAAGAGAAGAGAAGGGAGAATTATAGAAGGTAAACCACTGAGTCAACTTGATGGTGGTGTTGTTAAGTACCCGAGATCCGACTAACAGCGGCCTGAATAGGGTTTCAAAGGAGCAGATGGTTGGGTTTGAACTGCTGACCTTATAGTTTGCTGTTCCTACAGAATATAGTTGATTGAACCTTTCCTTTCCCTTTTCCTGAAATGAACTGGTATCAGTTTATTTCTAACCTGGCTGCTGCTATTTTTTTTCTCCACTCACCTGCAGCTAAGAGACTTTGTGATTTAAATAAGGAGTTAATGGTTTGTTGACTCTCCTTTTCTGCCAAAATAAGACAGATACACTTTTCTGTAGAGGAGTCCAGGTATGGTGTTGCAGGAGTAGCAATAGACTGCTAACTGCAAGATCGGCAGTTCAAACCCACGAGCAGCTCCTCATAAACCCTATTATAGGGTTTATGAGTTGGAACTGATTCAACTGGCTTAACAATAACTTTGTTGGAGAGCAGTTTCTGGCAGGCATTTGCTGGTTAATACATTTTTTTTTTAAATAAGAAAAGCATTAAAATAAAATTAAGATACTTGTTACTAATGTTCCTCTTAACTGGTGCCATCCGTGATTGAGAAGGAATGATAGAGATGGAGGGATCTGAGAATATAAGTGATGGGAAAGACTTGGTAGCCAGGAAATGGGGAATTGAGGCATGGATAATAGGGAGTTTCAATAACTGTGGGGATTTAGGGATCAGCAATTGATCCCAGTCATAAGGATATCATTGGAGATGTGTGGGTTTGCATTTAGAAATCTGTAGGATTCAGTGTTGCGCAAATAGGTTAGATTAGCCATCTTTGTAGTCACCAACCAGTCATTAGTGGTCAGGTTTGGACTTCTTGAGGTGTCAGTGACTTTGAGGACCTCTGGGCCTGGTTAGGGACATCAAATGGGTTGATGTTCAGGATGTTTGTGAAGCCAGAAGTCAGGGATGGGGAGGGTCAAGCATCTAGGCTGCGCTCTTGAATAATGAGAACATTCTTCATGTAGGGGACTCCCCAACCGTTCTGTCTAGTCCATCTCAAAACTATCTTTGGAACCTTCTTTCCAGTTCCCCTCCACCATCTTTTGATTATTCGCCACAGTCATGAAAGCGCTTTGAAAGGATCAAGTGCTAAATTTATCTAAAGGAACATGTTAATGTGGCTTCTAGTGCTCTTGCTAGGAATCTAATGTATATTTCTCCTGATACTTTCTTCAAGGTTCTTTCTGGCAAAGATAATGGTATATCCATCTATGACAGCATCCAAGAGTGAACCTGGTTTCTGGAAATCCATTTTGATTCCATGGCAACTAAGATGGATGTGACTTTGCGTGTGGTTAGAAGACTCAGAGTTTACTGAGTAAGTAACTAAACTGATGTTGTAGAAGTTTTGACTGAAAGAGCAAAAAAGTTCAGAGCTTTTGGAAAGAATTTTATCTAGACCCAAATTAAGAATAAATTACATAGATTTGGAAGTTACCATGTGCTACAAAATCTTTCTGCCTTTTCTTATATTTTTTAGGTATAGTACATTGGATCTTCATCAGTTGGTTCTTGATAAAGATAAATCCACAGCAACCACCCAAAAATAAAACTTAAGGCTAACTTTTATTTATTTAAAGCTAAGGTTACTTTCAGAAACTATTCTCTACTGGAATTAAAGGTGAACTAATGTCAGAAACCCTATACAGAGTCGCTAGGGGTTGGAACCGACTCGAAGGCACTTTACAACAACAGTGGTTATTAAGGTGAGCTGAAACAAAACTACAAATAAGATGGAAATTTGGATTATAACCATCAGCCAGCCTAATTAAAGGGTGCAATCCCAAAACAGTATTATAATTGTTAGTGCGAACAGAATAGTTTGTTTCTAAAAGTATTATATTCAAAGTTTATGTAGTCTTCAGACAAAGCATAATATCCCTGAAAGTTTCAGAAACAAAAGAAGCGAAGTGATAAGGCAGGTCGAGTGTGACCAAGGTTTGGCTTTCCTTTTGGCTGTTCCTGTTTTTCAGTTGCTCAGAATTAAGAACAGGTAGTTGCTTTGCATGCAGAAATAATTTGTCTGAGTAAAGAGTTTGGGCATTTCCTTTTTCTTGTTCCCAAGCTGATTTTTTTCATCACTTACACTGCTCAGTGCTAGGTTTGGGATCTGATCATTTAAAAAAATATAACATAATAATTATTGAGCTATGAGGCTTTCTACTCCCGTAAAGATTTACACCCTCGGAAACCCTGTACAGGGTCGCTATGAGTCGGTTCCGACTCCACGGCACATAACAACAACAACATAAGAGATGTTAGAAATGTACATAACTATACAGTGCAGAGTCCTGGTGTAGCGCTGTGGGTTAATGTGCCAGACTGCAAAGCCGTTTGAACTGCAAGGTCAGCGGCAGTTCATGCTCACCAGCTGCTTCTTGGAAACCCTATGCAGGGTCGCTGTGGGTCAGAACTAACTCAACAACAACAAATACAGTGCAATGAATCGTCACAAAGGGAATGCCCCTGGATAATGCACTCAGGTTAAACAACCCATACAACCCAGAATATTATAGTACCTACCCTGAAAGCGCCATGATTTCCCTCCCAGTTACTAACCTGCTTTTGTGTTCTAATTAAATGGAACATTCATACTTGGTGTCGGTGAATAGGGTTTGTGGGAGGTGGTTCTGTCTGAAAAATGCTTAAATTTTAATCAAGTTTGTTTTATTTATACAACAAACATTTTTCCTAGACCATTAAGTTGTTGTTGTTAGGTGTCATCGAGTCAGTATCAACTCAATAGCGTCTCTATGCACAGCAGAACGAAACACTGCTCGATCATGGGCCAACTACTGTTGCCATGCTTGAGCCCATTGATGCTGCCACTTGGCCAATCCATCTCATTGGGCGTCTTTCTCTTTTTCTCTGACCCTCCACCCTACCAAACATGATATCCTTCTCTAGCGACTGGTCCCTCCTGACAATATGTCTGAAGTATGACACACAAAGTTTGGCCATCCTGGCCTCCAAGGAACACTCTGGCTGCACTTCTTCAAAAATGGATCTGTTGGTTCTTTTGGCAGCCCATGGCACTTTCAATATTCTCCTCCAACACCATAACTCAAAGGCATCAATTCTTCTGTGGTCTTCCTTATTCACTGTCCAGCTTTCCATGAAAATGAGGTTATTGAAAATACCATGGCTTGGGTCAGGCGCACCTTAGTCCTCAAGCTGACATCTTTGCTTTTCAACACTTTAAAAGGCTAAGAGGCAGTTGTTTGAACAGAATAAGGGAACACTGGTTTAAAATTAGGAAAGGTATGCGTCAGGGTTGTATCCTTTCACCATACTTATTCCATAGGTATGATGAGCAAATAATCCTAGAAGCTGGATTATATTAAGAAGAATTTGGCATCTGGATTGGAGGAAGACTCATTAATAACCTGTGATATGCAAATGATAAATCTTTCCTACTGAAAGTGAAGAGGACTTAAAATACGTACTGAGGAAGATCAAAGACTACAAGCTTCAGTAAGGGTTGCACCTCTGTATAAATAAAACAAAAACCCTCACAACTGGAACAATAAATAACATGATGAAAACCAGAAAAGACTGAAGGTGTCAAAGACTTCATTTTGCTTAGATCCACTATCAATACTCATGGAAGCAGCAGTCAGGAAATCAGAAGATATTACATTAAACAAATGGGCTGCACAAGACCTCTTTAAAGTGTTCAAGAGCAAAGATATCAATTTGCGAACTAAGGTGTGCCTGAACCAATCCGTGATATTATCAGTAGCCTTATATTCATGTAAAAGTTGGGCAGTGAATAAGAAAAACAATAGAAGAATTGATGCATTTGAGTCATGGAGTTGGAGAGGAATCTTAAAAGTGCTAGAAGAACAAACAAATCTGTGCTGGAAGAAATAAAGCCAGAATGTTCATTAGAAGGCAGCATGTCAGACTTTGTTTCTCATACTTTGGACATATTATCAGGAAGGACCAGTCCCTGAAGAAGGACATTGTTATTAAGTGCTGTCAAGTCCATTCCAACTCATAGGGACCATTTATAGGGTTTCCGAGAAGCAGAATTTGAACTGCCAACCTTGTGACTCAAACCGACCTTGTGGTCAAGTGCTTTTCCTACAGTGCCACACCAGGACATTAGGCTTGGTAAAGTGGGGGGTCAGCAAAAGGGGGAAGACTTCCAAAGAGATGGATTGGTCCAGTGGCAGCATCAATGAGCTCAAGCGTGGTAATGATAGTGCAGATGGTACAGGATCAGCCAGTGTTTCCTTCTGTTGTGCATATGGTCACAACACCTAAGAACGTGATTCAACAGCACCTAAGAACGACAGTTGTATGTGGGAACTTGCTTTTTCCATTGATATATTTTTAAAATGTGCTTTTTAGATACACGAGATTGTCGTAAGAGGATATTTACTGTATTTATTCTGGAATTAAATAACAATTATAAATTATGTTCCATTTGGCCCCATTTTATTTAAAAACCATATACACACACCCTATCTGTTCTAGTGGTTATCTTTGACTTTTATATTATGTCAAACATTCAACCATTTCAAGAGTTAGTATCTGATTAAGAACTAATGGCCCTGAAGGTAGAATTCCAAGCTGTACTAAAGGCATTATCATAAAATAAAAAAGGCTCCAGGATTTGATGGACTACAAATTGGAATCTTTCAACACACGGATGCAGCACTGGAGGCACTCACTCATCTATGTGAAGAAATTTGGAAGACAGCTATCTGCCCAACCAACTGGAAGAGATACATATTTGTACTGATTCAAAGAGAAGTGAATGCAGAAATCATTGAACAATATCATTAATATCAACATACAAGTAAAATTTTGCTGAGGATAATTATAAAACTATTGCAACAGTACATCGGCAGTGAAGTGCCAGAAATTCAAGCTGAATTCAGAAGAGGACATGGAATGAGGGATATTGTTGTGGATATAAGATGGATCTCAGTTGAAGCAGAGGATTCCAGAAAGATTTATACTTTGCTTTATTAACTATGCAAAGGCTTTTGATGGTGTGGGTCATGATAAGCTGTGGTCAACACTGCAAAGAATTGTGGTATTCCAGAACTCTGAATTGTGCTTGTAAGTAAGGAACCTGTACATAACCCAAGAAGCAAGTATTAGAACAGAACAAGGGGATATTGAATGGTTTAAAAGCAGGAAAGTTGTGCTGCAGAGATGTATCCTGTAACCATATTTATTCAATCTGTATGCTGAGCAAATGATTGGAGAAGCTGAATTATATGAAGAAGAATGTGACATCAGGATTGGAGGAAGACTCTTTAACGACCTGATATGCAGATGATACAACCTGCCTTGCTGGAGCCAAAGAGGACTTAAAATACTTACTGATGAAGATCAAAGACCGCAGCCTTCAGTATGGATTGCACTTCAATGTAAAGAAAACAAAAATCCTCACCACTGGACCAATAAATAATATGATAAATGGAGAAAAGATTGAAGTTGTCTAAGACTTAATTTTGTTTGGACCCACAATCAACAATCATGGAAACAGCAGCCAAGAAATCTAACAACGCATTGCATTAAGTAAATTTGCTGCAAAAGACCTCTTTAAAGTGTTCAAGGGCACAAATATCAGTTTGAGGACGAAGGTGTGCCTGACTGATGGCATGGTATTTTCAGTGGCCTCAGATGCTTTTGAAAGTTAAACACTGAATAAGGAAGAACACTGAATAAGGAAGAATCAATGCATTTGCATTACAGAGCCGGAGAAGAACATTAAAAGTACCCTGGACTGCCAGAAACAAACAAGTCTGTGTTGGAGGAAGTACAGCCATAATGCTTCTTTGAAGCCAGGATGGCGAGACTTGGTGTCTTATACTTGTGACATGTTTATAAGGAGGGGCCAGTCCCTGGAGAAGGACATCATGCATGGTAAAGTGGAGGGCCATCCAACAAGATGGATTAATATCATGGCAGCAGCAGTGGGCTCAAACATAACAATTGTGAGGGACACACAAGACCAGATGGTGCTTCCTTTTGTTGTACATTGGGTCCTTGTGAGTCAGAACCATTTCAATGGCACTAACAACAACAACAGCAACAACTTTTTCCTTCATTTTATTTTCCTGGTTTTCTATAGTTAAGTGTTTACCTAGAATACATATTTAAGAGCTATTTTATTTCAGTTCCTCATGTTTATATTCAAGGAACCAATTCTCCTAGCATTCAGTCCACATATACACATGCCTTTCTGTTGGGAGCAGCAAAACCCGGTTCTATTCCATCACTGCTGAGGCGATGGCTCATCCCTATGAGGTAGACAAAGAGGTGACTTGGTGTCCCTCCTGGAGGGTCAAGGTAATCCCTTTGGTATTGCTTTGCTCAGCTGTGAGATTGGACACATTCCTCAATCTACCTGTGCCTCTGTTTCTCATTGGTATAAAAGGCAGCATAAGAAACACCAAACTCAGTATTTTGGTGAGGACAAAATGAGTCAATCTTTGGGAGTTCCTTTGTTATTAAGTGCCATCAAGTCAGTTCTGACTCAGCGACTCTGTGTAGGATTTCTGAGGAGCAACTGGTGACTCTGAACCGCCAACCTTGCAGTTCAAAGTGACCTTGTGGTCCAGCACATTATCCTGCAGCTGCATACCAGAGAATTACTTAGCACACCATTAAGTTGTTGTTGTTGTTGTTGTTGTTATGTGCCGTGGAGTTCCAACTCATAGCGACCCTGTATAGGGTTTCTGAGGAGCAGCTGGTGAATTTGAACTGCTGATCTTGCAGTTCAAACTGACCTTGTGATTCAATGCATTATCCCACAGCGCCACTCCAAGACACCAAGTGCATTGCAGTGGTGGTGGTTATGTGCTGTGGAGTTGGTTCCAACTCATAGTGACCCTGTACAGGGTTTCCGAGGCTGTAAATCTTTATGGGAGCAGAAAGCCTCATCTTTCTCCCGCGGAACAGCTGGTAGTTTTGAACTGCTGACTGTGATATTAGCAGCCCGATTCGTAACCACTACGCTACCAGAGCTCCTTACACTATTAAGTAGGCACTCATTAAATTGCATCTAGGATCAAAGCCACACCACCAAACAGTTCTCTGTGCTTGCCGCTGTCCTGAGGCCTTTCTGTATTAATTCATTTAATCTTCATAGTAGACCTATGAAGGGGGACAAATGAGGAAACTGAGGTACAGAGAAACAAAGTAACTCATGCAGTAACTGGCAGCCTGAATTTGAGCCCAGGGTGCCTGGCTCTATTTCTGTTCATGACCTCGCCCTGTTTTTATAGATGAGGAAACTGAGGATCAGAGAAATAAAATGTCTCTCCTGGATTCCCTCAGTCAGTCAGAGGAATTACTTGGCTTCAGACGTGTTTAAAGTCGTTCCTAGGTTCAGACTCTTTCCTCCTAATGTAAACTCAGAGTAGAGTCATCATTTAGCTATAGAGGATCCCTGGAGTCCTGTATGGCGCTGTAGGTAAGTAGTAGACCACAGGGTCAGTTTGAACTGCATGGTCAGTGGTTCAAACTCATTAGACGCTCCTCAGGAACCCTCTACAGGGTTAACAACAAACAACACACAGGTCTCTACAGGCTCCTTCCCCTGAGGCCCTGGGACTGTTTGGAGAGGGGCTGTTATATGACCCTCACCAAGAGGCCTGCTCATATTCAGGTTCCCTGGGCATCCTGCAGACCTGTGGATCTCACCACCTCACTGGACAGCAGGGCTCTTCTGCTCCCACCTCCTTAGGACCACTGGACCTTGGTCACCTACAGAAGTCCCTATCAGCTACTAGTGACAAATGGAGCTCTGAAGGTCTGGCAGTGATAAGACTCACTAGTCCAGGAGAAGGGAACTTGGAACAGGAATCTCCTGAATGAGTCACACAGTATCCAAGACCTCTTGCCTGAGTAAAGACTCAGAGGAAACAGAAAATGACATCATCATGAAAGCTGCAATTAACACTTTCAGCCAAGTCTTTCTGTGGACAATATACATTGATTTCTGTAGTATAGACCTAGGAGTGGAGCTACTGGGGCATAGGAGGTTCTATGTTAGCTTTAATATATATGGCCAAGCAGTTTTCCAACTTGATAGAACCAGTTTACACTCTGACAAGCAACGTGTTGATACTGGCTGTGAATTTTCACTCCCATGCTACAGATTGTGGTATAGTATATTCAGACCTATTTATGTTGTTGTTGTTAAGTGCCATTGAGTCAGTTCCGACCCATAACAACCCTGTATAGCATTTCCAAAGAGGACTTTTCATTTCTGTAAGTGAAAACATGAAACATTCTTTGTTAATGTTTTATGCTAATTGAGTTCCATATTTAATAAGACATGAATACTTTGTTATAATTGTCCTCTTAATTGTAGTACCAATTATTTTACAAGGAAAGACATTTTGATATTGTGATTTTGAATGTCATTATAAAATTCATGGGTTTTGCAGACTTAAAATTTTGTGCCCTTTTTATAGGACCCACCCACTAAAGAAGTGCCCAGTGTTCTGACACCCCAAGATTACAGAGGGTACCTTGCATTATCTGCTCCAAATGTGGACTCAGCCAATTTCCAAGGAGTTCCAATTTTTATTAGAGGAAATTAGTTACAGAGCTCAGAATACGGGTGTTAATGGGAGGCAGCAGATTTCTCTGGGCGTGAGGATACCACGTGGGGTCATTTCAGTGAGAAAAGTCATAAAAGACTTTTAAAAATCATGAGTTGTCTCATTGATCATTTTAATATAATACAGTTCTAATATTAAACATTGAAGTATATCATAAAATATTTATTTATAATGCTTTTCCCTTTTTCTTTTATAATCTATTAAGTCATAATTATTTCTGTAAAAATAACTTCTTAAAAATTGCTTTCATCTGTTAAAAATTCTTTTTAATGACAACACTTGAAAAGAATCTACTGGATAAATAAAATGTAGCCTTATAATAATTTCTTATTGTCATGGCTTGAGCATTAAACTAATGTTATAGAATTAGTTTACTGGGCATTTATTTTTATAGAATTTGTTTACTTTTTATGTATTATGCTACTTTCCTAGCAGTCACAGAAGCCCTATGCAGCATACACCTGGGTCCAATACTTCAAGTTTTAAGGTTGTTGGGTTTTGTTTTGTTTTCCATAACTTTCAGTTCTTCCTTGGTTGTTGTTATTGTTAAGTGATGTGGATTTGGTCCTGTTTCAAAGTGACCCTGGATAGGGTTTCCAAGTGGTGGCAGGTGGGTTTGAAATGCTGACCTTGGCGTTACCGTATAACACACCTATTATTTCTTAGACAGTCTGTTTTAGATACCTCTCTGCTGAGTGGATAATTAATTTTGATCTCTGAAGCTGTACATTAAAATCACTATTTTTCTTCTACCTACAATATTTTAAAGCATAGGGTTTTGTACAAGATTGTCATAGGGGAAACCAATCAGGCATTAAATAACAATTAAGAGATTTTGCTAGACCTTAGAGAGATATCCAAATGGAAAACCCACCAGCTCACATAAATGAAAACATGGCAATTTCAGAGAGTGGGTCCTGAGAAGGGACAGATAATAATATTAACAATAAAATCATTGATTGGTTTTTTATTGAGGTTGAAAAAAAAAAAAAGTAGGGTTGGCTTCCAGTGGATACCAATGTGAGGTATGTTTAGGGGGACTCCAAAATTTACAATCATAATCACAGAACATTTACAATGTATCATTTTCAGAACAGGTTATAAAAATGTCTCTGTTGATATAAAACATTCCCTGGGGTGAAGCTGGTAGTAAGGCATTTTCTTTAGAAACTGCTTGCTCAAGTGAAATCGTCTTGGTTCCCTGGGAAACAGAAACCTTGGCTGTCCAAGGTATTTTCTTGAGACTTTGTTTCTATTTTTTATCATGAAAGGAATATTTCTTAAGACCATTTGACAGCATTGTTTCTGTGTCAAAACCCCCTTCCTTGGGGTATATTTATTCTTTCCACAAACTGGCTTTACTACAGAGAAGTCAGTTATTTTTGACTTCTAGCAATTAACATATCCAGACACCAGGTGGAGCTGGTTCGAAGTTTGCCTTGATTCAGCAAACATTTAGTCCTAGGCAGAAAGGCAATGGAAAGACCAGTTTAATTCAGCAAGAGCTGGATTTAATTCGGTCATTTCGTTTTGAGTAAAACACTTTATAAATTTCGTTTTACATGGTGTACATAGGGAATTTGAGGACTGAAAGGCAAACCTGGTCCATCCTTCAAGGTTCTGTTCTCCTTTCTCTTTCTCCCCCCTCGCTCACCCCCTCCCATCTCTGTTTTCACAGGACACACACAGCTCCTTTTCCAAGAATAGCCGAAAATGATTGAACACCAGGTGAGTGTGACATTTATTGGAATATACTCTTTTTTTCTTTTGCTATTCTAAAAATAGTTTCTTCTGTTTTTTAAATTTTATTTTGTTGTTTTGTTGCTGAGAACACTTTAACCATCTTTACATGCACACTCAGTGACATTGATGACATTCTCCGCATTGTACCACCGTCATCACCCTCTTTTTTGAGTTGTTGTTCCTCCGTTGTCCCCTAAGGTTTCTGGCTCATCTCTCAAGTTCCTGTTATCATTTTAATCCCATACGTTGCTGTTGCTGTTAAAAGGCAGAGGTTCATTCAGTGTGTCCCTACTTTCTGACTTTTCTTTTCTATGATCTTTGACACCAGCCACTCGCCACCATGACACTCTTTCTCTATTGAGTTTTATAGTTTGCTCTAACATTTCACAGAGCCCACAGTTAAGTAATTTATTAGGGTAGGAGTAGCATGCAACCATAAGTAACAAGATACAGGAGTCCTGGTGTGGCTCTGTGGGTTAATGCGCTGGACTGCAAAGTCCGTTTGAACCGCAAAGTCAGCTCACTAGCTGCTCCTCAGAAGCCCTATACAGGGTCGCTATGGGTCGGAACTAACTCAAAGGCGCTTAACAACAACAACAGGATACAACTAGAAGTAACAGGATATAACTCAGGTTCAGTGTCAGGAAAGAAGGAAAGATAAGGTCTAGAAATGTCTCCGAGGTAGAGGTCACATTCCTTTTTTTGGCATTCAGGACAGCCCTCATTCATATAGCCTTCGCAAAGCCCATGCTTTTAACCAATATGCTTCAGTGCCTGATAAAAGAATATCAATTATTGTAAGCAGTCCACAGACCACCATCACTTCTGACAGTTATGCAATGGCAAGTTCAAGAGGTCCCCACGACCACTCTCAGATTTGATCATTTGTTTGAAGGACTCACCGAACTCACTGAAATCTATTATGTGGTTATGGTTTATTGTAGCAAAGAATAAAGATTAAAATCAGCCAAGGGAAGAGATGCATAGGGCAGAGTCTAAGAGAGTTCCAGTGTAGATTTTCCAAATGTCATCTCCCAGTGGAGTTATGGACAGTATTTAAATTCTTGTGATAGGAATGAAAATACTATGCATTGAGTATTGCTAACCAGGGAAATGCACCTAAACCTTAGTGTCCAGAGTTTTTACTAGGGTCATGTACACATGACCCCTAGTTAACTGCTCTTGTGACTGATCTCTGTCTCCAGCCCCTCTGGTGGCCTAACTATACCTTGTAACCGGAAGTCCCCACTATAAAACACATCTTACATGACACAGGGCTCTCAGGTAGACAAAGACCCTGTATCAGAGAGGACATTCCAAGGGCTTAGCAATTACCTCCCAGGAACCAATGGTAAAGGCCATATGTCTTCTTTGTTGTTGAGTGCCTTTGAGTCGGTTCTGACCCATAGCAACCCTATATAGGGTTTCCGAGGAGCAGCTGGTGAGCTTGTACCTCCAACCTTGCAGTTCAAATGGCTTTGCAGTCCAGCGCATTAACCCACAGGACCACACCAGGACTCCTATATCTGTTGGGGTAAGGTTAAATTCTTTACTACAAAGTCACTTAACAATGTATTTTCAGTACCCTCTTACGTTGGTACCTGTATGAGTCTACCTCAGTAGGTGCCCTCCTCCTTCTAAGTAAGTACCTGCACTGGACTCCCAGAACCCTGGGCTCTTCAGTGAACTTGTGTTCTCTGTTTCAAAGCCAAAGACCTGTCAAGCCTCCTCTGCAGCTATTCCTCCTCTAGGCCCCCCGCTGAATTCTTCTGCTGCTTGGGACTCTGACTGAGCAACTGGCTCATGCTGTCTCCTTGGAGAGAGCTCCCACACAGTTTGAGCACCTCAGCAGCTACTGCTGTGCTTGCTGGTGGTTCAAACAGCTGCAGCTTTGATCTCTGTCTAGTGTTTCCACCCATGTATTCCCCAGCTATGTCCACATGCTACTAAGTGCCATCCAGTTGGGATCGGACTCATAGTGACTCTGTACAGGTTTTCTGAGGAGCAGCTAGTGAGTTTGAACTTCCGGCCTTTACGGCCCAAACCGATTTTGCAGTTTAGCATGTTACCGGCAGGGCCACACCAGAAGTACATGTCCAACATCAACATACGACATCCTAAATTTAACTTCTTTCCCTCTGAATATTTTCTCCTGAAGTGACCACCGTCCTGGTAAAAATGGCATGCTGGGGCCTCTGATCTCCTCTAACTTCACGAAGAGGAGCTGAGGATCAAGGCTGATCCCTATGAGGCGGAGGTCAGAAATGCCTCCACCTTCCAACCTTTTTACCAATTCTCACATCAACTCTTCCACCCACAGCACTCTTTGCTTATCTTCTGGGTTCAAGAATTCATGGCAAGGACTGCCCAGAACTCACAGACAATAGTCATGATGATGAAGTTTAGTAGGGAAGTACCCCAGGCTCAGAGAAGACTCGGGTACACGTCTTCAATCAGGACAGACTCTTCTTAGTGGTGCCTGCCGTCACACCACGGTCTGGCACTCAACTCCTTGGCCTGGTCTCTACCTTGCTCTTTTGCTCTGCCAGTAATTCACCAGGAAGACTCCTGCCCAAAGGCACTCAGCTTCCTCACTCTTTGGGCCAGGAAGCTACGGCTTTTCCTATGCCAGTCCCTTGCTTCTGCTGCCTCTGCTACCACAGTCTCTCTACTGCTGCTGTCACTTCTCACTGCCTCTTGCCATCTCCAGTGTCACGGTGTCACAGCTCTGTCTCCTAAATCAAGGAGATACTCAGTGCAGGGAGCCCAGGTCCAAAGGACCCACACTGCTCCTGGTGCTTCTCTTTGATAGTCATGAGGTCCCTCTTTCCCAACTCGGGGATGGCTCATTGTAAGCTTGGTAAAATGGCAAACTTGACTTACCAGTCCCCTCATTAGGATTCCATGTGCCTGATTTGCATGGCCTCACCCTCACAAACATGCCTTATTTACATTATTAGCAAGCTATCTAATTCCCTTGTGGATCAATAACAGCTCATATCTGCATAGGGCTGAAGCGAAGCAACCATTGTGCAATTGGCTCAGGACTGGGCAGCGAAGTGTTTCGTTCTGTTGTGCATAAGGTCACTATGAGTTGGTACTGACTCAACAGCACCTGACAACAACACCCAGGCATTTGGTGGGAGTTTCAAAGACTATATATTTATGGTTGTTATTAGGTGCCTTCAAGTCGGTACCAACTCATAGCGACCCTATGCACAGCAGAATGAAACACTGCCCGATCCTGGGCTAACCTCACTATTATTGTCGTCACACCTGAGTCCATCAATGCTGCACTTGGCCAATC
>NW_006408622.1:9307804-9315350 GCF_000296735.1 Chrysochloris asiatica
GTTGTTGGTGGAGTTCCTTTACTGCACTTCCACCTGATCCGCCATCTTGTTTGTTCCTCCCCCTACTTGAATATTTTTTTAATTCTATATTTTTTGTTTAATTTAGATACAGCTCTTTGCTTTATTTAGTGGCTATTCTGTGGATGCAATGTAAATCCTTAACTTTTTACAGTAAGTTTAGTGTGATCATTATACTGCTGCATGTAAAGTATGAGAAATTCATCATGTATCTTCCAGAACGTGCTTTGATTCTTCACATACATCTCCCTTGATAGATTCCCCAAGTCTCTAATTGTATCCCTCACAACTGAAACTCATCTGTTAACACTGAGTGACTTGCTATATCCCTTAGTGCATACTATTCTCCTTGCAGGGAGTGCTTTTTCCCCATTTTCCAACAGAAAAAAGACTGAGCTCCACAAACTGAAGGCGTCCCGAAGCTCTGAAGTCAAACCAGACCCTGAACAAGTAAAGGCATTATTTACTTCTTTCTTCGTGCCATAGCTGAATGTCTTGCTTTCACAGTTCTTAAGACACATGTCACCCTGATGGCTTTATATGCTGTTTCCCTGTTCCAGGCTGTGAGCTCCTTGAGGTCAGGAGCCATCTGAGTCTGTATCCTCAACAACCAGCATGGTTGTTGCACACAATGAGTCTCCAGTCAGTAATTATGAATAACCTCGGGTGATTTCCAACATGATCTTTGTTTTTCTCTATAGCACAAAGCTAGAATATAAAAGGAATCATGGATAGATAAATGATGACTGTAAGTTCTTACCTATGAATCACCTCTGCCAACATTTTTTCCATATGATTCAATGTCTATCATTTCAGCTTCAGCAGAGATCTGTGTCCTTCAAGGATGTGGCTGTGGGCTTCACCCAAGAGGAGTGGCATCGGTTGAATCCTGCTCAGAGGGCCCTGTACCGGGATGTGATGCTGGAGACCTATAGTAACCTCGTCTCAGTGGGTAAAGACTGCTCCACTCCCACATTATACTTGAGTGACCACCTTTCTTTTTTCTGTTGCTAAAAGCTGTAGAACTTCTGGAGTGTCTTATCTATTTCTTTCACGTTTATTGAGTACTTTCTATGTATCAGACACTGTTTTAGTCACTTTCAAACTATTAAATCATTTAAACCCCTTAAGAGCTTCATAAATTAGGTGCTATTGGTACCAGTGACTCATAGATTGGGAAACTAAAGCATAGAGAGGTGACATAATTTGCTCAGGGTAACCCACCAAGATTTGAACCTCAATAGTCTGGCTGCACAGTCTGTATTTATAATCTTATACTGAGCTGCCTCATTGAGTTGGCTTGAGTTTCATTGGGCCTAGACTCCAGATTCCTTTTGGGTTCTGGATGAGAAATAGGTATACAGTTAGTCTCCTCCCATGTACAACATCTGTTATGCAGCCTCTAAAATTGCATGTCCTCCCTGAGAGACCTAGAAGACCAAGGAACTCAGCCCAAGGCCTGGATCATTTCCCTGGAACAGGTTATGAAGGCACCAAACCAGATGTGATACTTAAACTGGAGGAGGAAGAAGCGCCATGGATTTCTGAGGCAGCACGCCCAGGTTGCTACTGTCAGGGTGAGTGTCATAAATCCAGCCAAAGGACTGGACCCTTTAAAATGTTGTTCAAGGTCTCTTTATGCTACTTATGCTTAGTGTTGTAGTCACACAACTGAATTATATACAATTAATAGTCATGCATCGTTTAATATTCACGATTCGTTCTATGAAACAAGACATTATGTGAGTTGGACATTATGTGGACACCAAATTATATATAGGCAGTCCCCAGATTAAGTACAGCTCATCATTATGAACCAACCCCTGTAAAGTCAGTTGTATCAAAAATTCAAGTTACTTACTAACCAACTCATGCTTCTTTGCAACATCAATCCCAGTCAGGATTTCTGAACTCTATGCTTTATGGGACCATCGACGTATATGTGGCTGACTGGATGTTATGTGGTGCGTGACTGTATGAAAACCAAAAAGCATTCAAGTCATCTTCATGCTTCTCAAAATGCCATCTTTGAAATTACCATCCTACAGCTTTCAATAGCAGCAGCAGCATTAGGATCATTGGGTAACACTTAGTGAGCATTCTTGATGTAACAGGGTCTTTTCTGAGCACTTCACATATAGCAACGCATTTAACCCTTACAACACTTGTGAGCTGCTCAGCTTTGTTACCACGTATCAATGAGAACACAATCACAGCCAGTTTAAGAAACTTACGTAAGAGCTGGCAGCAGGTAACGGATGGAACAGGAATTTGAACCCTTGTGGCCAGGCTGCAGAACCAATGCTCTGTGCCCTCTGAGGTATGTTTCTGCTGCATATGACTGTGCTTATCACCCTTTTTCCTCTTTCAAGAATTTTGTTTCATTGCAAATCCCACAAAAATGTATTTAATCAGCCCTCTGTTCCAGGTGCTCTGTAGCCTCTGTTTCTCTGCCTCCAATCCAACCTTTTCCTTCCAAGCAGAGGCTCATTTTCTGCCATCCCAACTCAGCTGTCCTCCTCATGATGTTGCTCTCTCAAAGAACTCATGTGCACATTGTTTCACAAGTGGTCTCTTTCCCAACTACTGTAATGGGACAGGAGTCCTGGTGTGGCGTTGTGGGCTATTGCACTGGACTGCAAAGTCAGTTTAATGACAAAGTCAGCAGTTCAAGCTCATCAGGTGCTCCTTGGAAACCACATACAGGGTCGCTGTGGGTTGGAACCGACTTGACGGCATTTAACCACAACATAATCTGACAAGAAAACACTATATTCACAAACCAATGCAAAGTCACAGGAACTACTAATGCTAGTGCATTTTGTTGTTTACATTCACAATCTAAGGAAATGTTAGGTTCAGTTAGAGCCTACTGAAAAATAAAGATGTAGTATTTTTCCTTTCCAAGTTTACAAACCCCTGAATTCTGTCTACCAAGTCAAGAACCCCTGCTTTTTAAGTCCTAGCTAGCTTTGTTGATTCCATTCTTTTATCTCGTTTACCATATTGCTTTCTGCCATTTTTCTTGTAACTGACTAGTCCAACATGATGAACTCCCTGATGACTACAGTGTTAGTGCTTGCCAAACTCTAATATTTTAAGAGTTTCTGATTCAGTAGGTCTGAGGTTGTCTCAATATGTCTGAGACTATGCATGTCTAACAAGCTCAGGTGGGGTTGAAGTTGTCTACTGGAAAACCATACATTCAGTAGCAAGGTGATAGATGACATTTCATCCCCTGTCCTCTATAACAGAGACAGACCAGTTAACTGTGGCCTTTTGGGTTGACTGCCTGTTTTTGTATATTAGTACACAGCCACGTCTGTGTGTCTGTATATTGTCTGTGACTGTTTTTACACAGTAGCAGAGTTGAGTAGTTGCAACAGACTGTATGGCCCACAAAGTCTAAAATATTTACTCACCTGCCCTTTTAGAACGAGCTTGCCAATTCCTGCTGTGTACTATTATTTTTAGATTACTATTCTATAATATAAAATTATTTCTCTCCATACTCTGTGACTAATGTCCCATTCCATTTGTGCCTGTTTCCAGAATCTTCTCTACTCATAGACTACTTCTCTTCATTGTGTCTGGTCACAGCTGATGCTCTCTACTCATATACTTGTGTCCTTTAAATGTGAGGCCAATTCTCAAGTAGTTTTATTCCAGGTCATAAAAGAAGAAATATTCATAAGGAATGGTTCCCTGTGCTTTATCTAGAGGACTTCTGGGAAGTTAATGTCCAGAGGAAAAGACACCAAGACCTACTTTTGAGGCAAGGTACATTCATCAGCAAGAAAACATTGTCCAAGGAAAGAAGCCACAGCTGTAATAAGGTTGGGAGAATAGCGCTTCGGAGGGCTGAGCTTTTCCCTCCAACTCAAACCCCCAGTAATTGGGTCGCATGTGGAAAGAGCTTAAAACGTAATTTAAACCTGATTGGTTTTAAGAGCAACTGTTCAAAAAAGCAATATGAATGTTTTGGATATGGGAAGTTGTTACCGTTTATAAATCACGACAGAAGACTCAATGGAGAAAACCCCTTGGAATGCAGTCAGTGTGAGAAGGTTTTCAGTCATAACCCAGCACTTATACATAAACCGGCAACCAACTCTCTTGTGTACAAACGGAAGAGGGCTCTACCGACAGAAAAACCCCATGTCTGTAGTGAGTGTGGGAAAGCATTCTGCTACAAGTCTGAGTTCATTAGGCACCAGAGAAGTCACACTGGGGAGAAGCCATATGGCTGCTCTGACTGTGGGAAGGCTTTCTCACATAAATCGACCCTTATTAAACACCAGAGAATTCATACAGGGGTCAGGCCCTTTGAATGTTCCTTTTGTGAGAAAGCCTTTACCCAGAAGTCACACCGCACAGAACATCAGAGGACACATACAGGAGAGAGACCTTTTGTGTGCAGTGAATGTGGGAAGTCATTTGGTGAGAAGTCATACCTCAATGTACATCGAAAAATGCACACAGGAGAAAAACCGTATCGATGCAGAGAATGTGGAAAATCCTTTAGTCAAAAGTCATGCCTCAATAAACACTGGAGAACTCACACAGGAGAAAAACCCTATGGATGCAGTGAATGTGGCAAAGCTTTCTACCAGAAGCCCAACCTGAATAGACATTTGAAAATTCATGCTAGGAAGAATGACTACAGGAATGAAAACCTAATAATTGTGGGAAAGCCTTGAGCAAGATATCCAGTTTTACTGTGTATCATGGAATTCATCCTTGGGAAAAATTATATCAATTTGATGAATTTGGGCAGAGAGTTTGCCATAACAGAATTCATGGTCCAATTGTGATATAGACTTTTATAGAAAAGAGCATAAAAATACTTTATAAACCATAGAAATCATCACTGTGGTGTATGAAAATGTATTAATTGGAAGGATATCAGAATACAAAACATATGTTAGGAAAGTTGGATATATTTTGCGGTGAGCCACATAATAAGTACAATTTATATTTTGGAATTATAAATGTGAATTTAATGTAAACTGACTGTCAAACACATATGCCGTATTCTGTCTATAGAATGTCATCCACCAAGGTTTTCCACACTAAATATCAACATTGTCTTTTGATGTCTGTCATAAGTATACGAAACCCCAATAATATAAACAACATGGTCAGCTTGTTTTTAAACAACTCTGACATACCACCTACATTTTCTCCACCTTTTCCTAACAAGTCTTAAAGGCTATGTTGTTGTTGTTATGTGCCGTGGAGTCGGTTCCGACTCATTGCGACCCTGTACAGGGTTTCCGAGGCTGTAAATCTTTACGGGAGCAGAAAACCTCATCTTTCTCCCATAAAACAGCTGGTAGTTTCAAACTGCTGACCTTGAGGTTCACAGCCCGATTCGTAACCACAGCGCTACCAGAACTCCTTCTTAAAGGCTACAGTGGCTGTTATTGGGCCCCTTCTTAAATAATAAAGCAATGGTCTGTTTTAAGTCTTTTATAAACTTAGAAAATACTTTACTAAAAACATAGTTATTTAAGTTGAAAATACAAGTTAAAGGAACAGTTTCACAGCCTGATGTTGGGAGAACAAAATACTATGAATTTGATTACTTAGCACCTTCACTGTTTGACAAAAAGTTCTGTGACTCTGGTGTACTGTACCCGGTTCCTATTTTCAGCCTGACTTTGTGGGTCTTATCATTCAGTACTTTTTCATGCAGAGACCAGTGAAAGAGTTTTGTTCTTTTTTTTTTTTTTAAATAAATTCAGCAGTATCCATTTATCTATAATAATGTCCTTGTGAGAATCCTGGACACGAAATCTCAAGTTTCAAAGTCTTTTTGCTTCCATGAGCTGCCATATCATCCATATAAGAAATGGCCACTTAGATCCTACTTCGTTCAAGATTTGTCTCCCTTTAAAAATGTCTGATCCAAAATGAAAAACGAGTCATAACCATAGAGATAGAAATGATTAATAAAAGAAAGATACAAGATACTTCCTACAACTCTACATCAACATATTTTAAAACAGGATATAGATGCTCTTCTATAAAAATAGTTAAGTTACAGAAATTGTAGTATGAAGTAGAAAACTTGGCAAAACAATTACCCTTGAAGAATTTGGAAGTGAATGATGATCTGCGATTGAAAAGGTTCTCAGTCTAGATGATTTTCATGAGATAAATTAGATAAATAATAAATTAGTTCTAGCTAACCTTTATGGAAGGAATAATTCCAGTATCATTTACAATATTCAATCCATGAGTTATGTTTCCAATTTACTTTATGAAGCAGAATAAATTTAATGCCAAATACTAACAAAGATAGTGGAAAAATGGAAAATTCATAAATACAGAGTCAAAATAGTAGCAAATGATTCCAGCAGTATACCTAACAAATGCTCTACTATGACAGATATGTAGACATTACTCCTAAAATGTAGAAGACAGTTCAGTAATTAGATATACAGAGTCACCAGATTGTTGTTGTTGTTGTTATGTGCTGTGGAGTCAGTTCCGATTCATAGCAACCCTGTACAGGGTTTCTGAGGCTGTAAATCTTTATGGAAGCAGAAAACCTCATCTTTCTCCTATGGAACAGCTGGTAGTTTTGAACTGCTGTTCCTGAGATTAGCAACCCGATTCGTAACCACTACGCTACCAGAGCTCCTTGATTATTAAAGATATATGTTCCTAAGTTGAATGTAGGTAAGACAGAACAGGTGCATATGGTTCTTACATAGCCTTTACTGTAAGGAAAGGCTTGAAGACTTTTTCATGATTTAAACATTTAAACAAGTGAACATGATTGTGATGAGGAATTTGTTATGAATAGGGATTGGTGAAACTTTGTCTTGTATACTTTGGACATGTTATCAGGAGGCACCAGTCCCTGAAGAAGGAATCATGCTTAGTAGAGGATCAGCAAAAAAGACGAAGATACTCAACTAGTTGGACTGACACACTGCACCAGTTGGCCCAAACATAAGAAAGATTGTGAGGATGGCGTAGGACCAGGCAGTGTTTTGTTCATAGGGTTGCTATGAATTGGAACTAAATCAAGATCACCTAACAACAGGTTAGTTCAATCAAATTTACATAATAGTAAAGGACAAGTAGCAGTTGTCCGTAAGTCAGAATTTGTAACCCGGGGATTTATTGTCGATAAATAAAATTTACAACTTAAAAGAGAAAAATCATATATATACTGTCAATAGATGCTGACAAGACACTTAGGAGAATTTGCAGTCATTTCTAACCTTGTTGTTGTTAGGTGCCATCAAGTTGGTGCCGACTCATAGCGACCTTATGCATAGCAGAAGGAAACACTGCCCGATCATGGGCCAACCTCACTATTGTTGCCACGCTTGAGCCCATTGATGCTGCCACTTTGCCAATCCATCTCGCTGGGGGTCTTCCTCTTTTACTCTGACCCTCCACCCTACCAAACATGATATCTTTCTCCAGCTACTGGTCCCTCCTGACAATATGTCCGAAGTATAAGAGACGAAGTTTGGTCATCTTGGCCTCCAAGGAGCACTCTGGCTGC
>NW_006408622.1:9318070-9329906 GCF_000296735.1 Chrysochloris asiatica
TGGTATTTAAAATACCTGTGGCATAGCTTCCAGAATCACAGCAACTCACAGTACAATCACCACAGTACAACAAACTGACAGACGTGTGGTGGATTTCTAATCCAGTAAAATAGAAATTAAATTGTAATTAATAAAAAATTTATTGTAAATGGTAGCTATTTACAGAGTCTCTATACAAAACAACAACAGCAACAACCAAAAAAAAAACCTCACAGGAATTTCATAATTTTGGTAACCAGAATGCCATTATCTTTATTGGTGTCAAATATGTCTATTATTATTAAGTATAAGGCTAAGCAGAAAAACATTGCTTGCTATAAGGGTTCCAGTTCATACATGCATAGGCTTACTCCATGCAAAACATGTTTAAACATGTCTCTGTGATCAGTAGATGGCTGCAGACATCTTTTCTCACTAATACACATAGTCTCATTAGGGTGCCTTCAAAAGAGTTTCCATCAAAACCATGATCTGAGTGGATCCTCTGAGCCAGTTAAATTTGAAGCAGAATGGTTTATGGCATACTCAAAAGACTATGCCAACTTCTTAGGAGAATTCTTAAGGGATACCTGATAGATTTTTTTGAAGACCACAGGACGATTATGGGGGCTTATTTAGGAAGAAGGTTTACAAAAACTGAAAATTGCATTGGAGAGAAAAAGGTCAGGAAAGTTGCTTTTTTTTTTTTTTTTCCAATCAGGATAATGCACCTGTTCATTCTTCAAGGGTAGCCAGGGCTGTCCTAGGAGAAACCTTACCCTACCCACCCTACAGACCTGATCTTGCCCCTTCAGACTTTGTCACAAAACTCAAAGAGCAGAGCATTAAAAGGATAATTTGAGTCCCTCTAGAATGCCAAAAAAGCTATTTGGCAAGGTGTCAGTAAACAAGTCCTGGTGTGGCGCTGTGGGTAATGCACTGGACTGCAAAGTCGGTTTGAATAGCAAGGTCTGCAGTTCAAACTCACTAGCAGCTTCTTGGAAACCCTATATGGGGTTGCTATAGGTCAGAACTAACTCAATGGCACTCAACAACAACAATACCAAGTCAAAAAACATAGAATTCTTCATGGGAGAATTAAAGAGATGGAAGTACTTCCTTCAGAAGTATATATACCTAGATGGGGAATACATCAAGAAACAATAGCTTTACATTTGTTGTTTGTAAAAGGTTTCTCTCATTTTGTAGAACTTTTGACTTACCCTCAGATTGTCTTGAAGGTTCCAGTGAGGCAGTAAAAAAGAAAATAACTGGTATAAATAATGGAATATAAAGATGCAAGTCTTCCTTTTTGCTGATGGTATGCCAATCAATGAAGAAACTTTCAATTTTTTTAAAAAAGATAATTTTCTCAGAAAGCAGGGTACAGAAATCAAGAGCTTTTCTCTGTACTCAAAGTAATAACCTAATGATTTAAAATTAATTTCCTTTGAAATTATATACACTAAGTCTCAATGATATTCTTTAACCTTAGTGAAATTATCTTAAAAATCATATGGGAACAAAAACATGAGTGAGGTTAGACAAGAAAAGTATGAAAAAGGAAAATAATGCTGTACCAGATATCAGAGTGGAATATGAAGCCAGTCCAGTTAAATTAATATCACAATAGCAAAGGGATAGATGAATCCATCAGTAGACAGAGTATAAAATCCAGAACTAGAGTTCAGTATTTATGAATTTTCATGATATGTGAAAAAAGGTAGACTAAAAAACCATAAGTCCATTAGTGGTGGTGGTGTGCCATGGAGTCAGTTTCAACTCATAGTGCCCCTGCGTAGGGTTTACGAGACTATAAATCTTTACGGGAGCAGAAAACCCTCATCTTTCTCCTATGAAACAGCTGGGAGTTTTGAACTGCTGACCTTGAGGTTAGCAGCCCAACTTGTAAACCACTACACTACCAGAGCTTGGATTTAGATCTGGAAAAGTAAAAAGTTGAATCAACAACACAAATCATATCCAAAAATAGATTCTAGATAGATTTAAGATTTAAAAACTATAATAAAATATTGAAAAAAAATCATAGAGTCTACCTTTCTGAAACCTTTTTTCAATACAATTCAGGTGACAACAATTACAGTAATTTGTTTGCAAACCCTACCCAAGATAGCGTTTACGGAGAGTCCAGGTGTGGCGCTGTGGGTTAATGCGCCAGACTGCAAAGCCATTTGAACTGCAAGGTTGTCAAGCTCACCAGCTGCTCCTATAGAGGATTGCTATGGGTTGGAGTTGACTCAAGGGCACTTTACAACAACAGAGTTTAAGGAGACTATTCTTCCCCTTTTCCTGCATCGTGCTTGAGGTCTTAAACGCTTACAAGTAGCCAGCCAACGCATAACAACTGGTCTCTAATCAACTGGGAGGAGAGTCAGGAAAAGCAGGAAAGGGAATGTATGTCTCGTCTCTATGAACCCCGTTTACTATGCATTCAGAACTGGATGGTGCTCAGCTACCACTACTGAACATTTTGAGCCAAGATTATACGTAAGAATCCTGATCAAAGAGGGGAAATGCAGAGCAGAATATCAAATGCTCATGGAGGCCATTTTCAGGAGTCAGAAAGGCTGGCTGAATCCCTGAAACTATTGCCTGAGAAAAGCTTTAAACCTCAAACCAAAATAATCCCTAAAACCTTATAGTAATTTAGCCTAACCATTAAAGAATCTCTTTGATCATTGTGCTGGCTAAGATGTAGCTATAGGATCAAACTCCCAACAGCATCTCCTAAGATTAGATAGGAAATACAGGAGACAAGTGAGTTGATGTTAAAAAGGGAGGAACAACTCAGAAAAGGAGGGTGAGAATATCTTCACAATTCAAATGTAATGGCACTGAACTTTACATGTAGAAATTGTTGAATTGGTGTATGTTCTGTGTATTTTCTCAACATCAAAAAAATTATTTTATAAAAAGAATATGTACCCTTTGGTTTTTTGATGATGAATGGAGGGGATTGTAATCATTGCAATGAATGTTCTCCCATGTAAACTATCACATAATTCACAGTAAAAACTTAATATATATAGGAATACCAGAGGTGGGGGCAGAGATGAGGACATGGAGAGAGGGAGCAGCTGAGGACTCTGGACTCATGGAAGGAGAGGGACTGGGGTCCTGAGTCAGGTTTACAGATTATATATTCCTGAGAGTTTTTGTGTACACTCCCTTCCCCCCTCAAAAACACAGGGAATGGAAGCAAATACTGTTGAATCATGATGTACGGAAGAGATTGTAATCATTGCAATGAAACGATGGTGTAAAGCTGATGTTCTCCCATGTAAACTATCACTCAATTCACAATAAAAACTTCAAAAAAAAAACCTTACATAAGAAAATAAGAAAAAGAATATGAAAAGGCAATTGTGTGAAAAGAATAATCCAAATTCAGTAATCTGAATGGACATATCACAAAATGTGATTCAACCTCATTCAGCAGTCATTGGGATCATGTAGATTAAAGTTAGGAGATAACATTTATGAGGTCAGGCTGACACATTTAAGAGTAGAAATGCTTTTTGCTACAAAATACAGAGGACGTTATATGCTGTTGGTGGAAACAAAAATCGTTGAAGTTCATTTGTAAAACAATCTGGCAACATCTATGAAAACTTAAAATACAATGCTACATTGAGGAATCGTCTTAGAAATAAAAGTCCCAATACAAAAAGGACAGATGAACATAGCATTTATTATATTAATCCTAATGTCAGAAACACTGAGATTATAGTAAATGTCTATTGTTTTGTTGTTGCTGTGTGCCATCGAATCGGTTCTGGCTCTTAGTGATCCTGTATTGGGTTTCCAAGAGTGACTGGTAAGCTTGAACCAGATTTGAACTACATTGTAGTTAGCAGTTCAGTGCTTATCCTTCAACAGCACACCAGGGCTCATTTGACGAAGGAAGTAGATCCATTCCATAGAATAGACAAAGCTATACTAGTGGACTTGAATGAAATGCCACAATATTTTCTTGAGAAGTATGTTACTCCATGTTTGTAAAGTGACAGAATGCCTCTAGTTGTTTATAACCGATAGTGTGTGTCAGTATATATTTGTGTATGGTTTTATATGCATGAAGAAAAATTTAGAAAAATGCACTGGGATGGGGGCATTGATGCAGGTTATAGGGGATACAGAGAGAGGTAAAAGGAATATGCAAATGACTGGACAAAAATATATCTTACATGTGTAAGTAACTATATAAATTTGAAGAAGGTGGGTGGAGTTAGAACTGTAACAATTTATGGGATGTTCAGTTTATTGTTAATTGAAAAAACTGAATTGCAGAATAATGTATATGATTCTATTTATATTTAAAGCTTTTTTTTTTTTACAAACCTCTATATATGCTTATATATGCATGTTGTTGTTAAGTGCCATCTAGTTGGTTCTGACTCATAGTGACCCTGTGTAGTAGCGGTTCTGGGGAACAACAGGTGAGTTTGAACTGCTGACCTTGCGGTTCAAACCAACCTCAGCGTCCAGTACTTATCCTACAGCGCCCCCCCAGGACTCCATGCATGTGCATGTTTATCTGAATAAAGACAAAGTGTAGAAGGATACACGCCAAGGTGTTAACACTGGTTACTTTTTGGCAGGGGTGGGGAATATAAGTAGTTGTTTTATTTCAATATCTTTGTATTGTTATGTTATTAGATATATCACTTTTGTAATTTGAAAAACATAAAATAAAGGGGGAAACATTTCAAAATGCATGAAGCCTTGCAAATGTTTCTGTTTTCTGACAAGATGGCCTGGTGTCTTATCAGTGAGGTACTGATCACATTCTCCAACATGAGAAAACATTTAAGTAAAAGAAACTAGCCACAAAAGGCCACATGCTATATAATTCCATTTATAATTAACTATGCAGAATCGGCAAATCCATAGAGACAGAAAGCAGATTAGTAATTGCCACAGGGCTTGGGGGTGACTACTTAATGGGTTTGGGGTTTCCTTTTAGAGTGATGAAAATATTAAGGAACTAGATAGTGATGATGGTTGAACAACATTGTGAACGTACTAAATACCACTGAATTGTACACTTTCACATGCTTAAAATGATGAATTTAATGCTACGTGCATATTACCACTCCCCACTCCTCCCCAACTCCCCCAAAAGTCAAAAAATAAAAGTAGAACTGTCCTCCATAGGGTTTTCCATGGCGGATTTTTTCAGTAGATCCACAGGCCCTTCTGAGATATTGCTGGATCCCCTCAGACCTCAACATTTCCGTTATGGAGTTGATTCAGACGCATGGTGATCCCACACATACGAAGTAGAACTGTTCCACAGCAGTTTTAAGGCCGTGTCCTTTTGGAAACAGAATGCCAGGCCCAATAATCAGAAGCCACATCTGTTAAAGCAAAATATTTTATTTGAGTATTGATATTTAAAATAAGATGTGCAGTTTTGGGCTTCTTCAGGTAAAAAGATTAAGTACAACAATTTTTTTTATTGTTAGACTTTGGCTATGCCTCTGTAGAGATAATGCTTTTTGGCTAAATCAGTCTTCATTCATCTTTTGTTTTTAAAGGGTTTGTTTATTTAAAACTTTTGTTGTGACTTGAGTGATAGTTTACATAGGAGAACATCAGTTTTGCACTCATCCTATCATATTTTCATTACAGTGATTACAATCCCTCCATGCATCATCATTTAATAGTATTGCTTCTATTGCCTCTGGGTTTTTTGTTTTGGTGTGGTTTTAATGTACACAAAAACACTCAGGAATAATCATTTAAACAACCAAAGGGCACATTCTGTAAGCCTGCCCCCTGGCCACCAGCACACAGCTTTTCTCTTTCCATGAGTCCTCAGCTGCTCAAGCTCTCCCACTCTATCAGGACCTTCTAATGTGATTCCCTTCAGAGCAATTGGTATTGGTAGCTGGGTACCATCTAGTTCTAATGGGTTAAGGGTCATGGAGACTGAAGTTCATGTGGTTCATTAGTCCATTGGACTAATTGTTTTGTTTTGTTTGCATGCATCTTCAATTTTCTTCATTCTTCTTTGCTTCAGATTGAGAGACCCCAATAGATAACCTCAGAAGGCTGGCTGACTCCATCTAAGAGCTTTTAATACCCCAGTTGCTATTTATCAAAGCAGGATTTGTAACATTGTCTTTGTGGACTATGTGATGCCAACTGTCCTTGGTGCCCCTCAAGACTATGGTCCTAAGGTCCCAGGTCTGATGACTCATTTCCTCAAGGGGTTTGGTTATGTCTAAGAAATTTTCGTAACTTTGCCCCCTATTGTTGTTGTTATGTGCCGTGGAGTCGGTGCCAACTCACAGAGACCCTGCACAGGGTTTCCAAGGCTGTAAATCTTTACGGGAGCAGAAAGCCTCATCTTTCTTCCTCAGAACAGCTGGTAGTTTCGAACTGCTGACCCTGAAGTTAGCAGCCCGATTCGTAAATATTACGCTACCAGAGCTTCTTTTGCCCCCTGTAGCTTCACCATATTCATAGATATATTAGGGAGCTTCAAAATATTTGTGAAAAATCCCTTTATCTTTGAATTCCAATTTTTCAGAGTGTTTTGAAGCCCCCTTGAATCTGAGCACTTCTACTTGAATCAACTCCATGTCTGTATCTTCTGACTGTTAGATAACTTTCCTTTGACCTTCCTTCTTGAACTTTCCCTTCGAAGATTCTACTTGGTGGAAATGATTTACTGAAGTCCTAGCTCCCCCATTAGACAATGTGCTTGCTAATAAGCCCACATATCCTATAAACTACACAGCACCTAGCTTGCCACCTGAACAAATTTAAAAAGTCAAAGGTTCTTTAAAGATTTAATATTTATTGATGTTAAATTAATTCTCCCCAACTGATCTATGCATCCATTTCAACCTGAATCAAAATCCTAAGAGTGATTATTTTGTATGAACATTAATAAGCTAGTTCTAAAAGACATATGAAAATGCCAATAAAGATTTTTAAGAGAAGATCAGAAGAATTTGCTCTATCAGATATCAAGATGGTTATAAGCTATAGTATATAGTGAACTCAAGGAAAAATATATGACTTCAAGATAGTAGTGTTGCAAAGCAAGCTTTTAATAGGGGCCAATGTGTTGGTAGGTATTGCATGCGGAACAAGCCCTCACCTCACAGCGGGAGTGCTTCCAGAGCAAGCAGTGTGGAGGGACCACTGGAAGGGGAAGAGGGCAAGGGAATGCCAAGGGAGGGGAGAAAAGTCAAATAAAAGCTGAGAAAAATCTAACATTTATAGGCAATGTTCCTTCAGTAATAAGACTGAATCTCAGAGCGGTCTGAAGGACAGGAGTGGCTTGGGTCTTTATAACGACAGAGTTGGTCTTACCCATGGCTCGTCCATCAATGCCGCCACTTGGCCAATCCATCTCAAATGGCTAAGATTAAAAGTTCTGATAATATCAAGAGTAAGGAATGGCAACTGCTGGTGGGAGTGCCAATGGATTCAGTCACTTTGGAGAACTGGTATTATCTATTAAAGCTGCACTACAGATATCCTATTGGCCAATAAGTCTACTCCTTGGCATATGTCCAATAGAAATCTGTAAATAAATATGTTCACCAAAAGATATGTACAAGAATGCTCACAGCAATGCTGTACCCAATAGCTAAAAATTGCAAACAACCCAAATGTCAATAGCAAAAAAGGATGCATAATCTATAATATATTCAAAAAATGGAATGCAACATAGGAGTGAGAATGAACTAACATCAGGTACATGTAATACCATGAATGTATCGTACAAAATGTTGAATCAAAAAAATCAAAAGCAAAAGAATACATACTACATGATTTCATTTATATAAAGTTTACAAACCGGGAAAATGAATCCCTGGTGTGAGAATGCGGGATGGTGGTTATTCTGGAGAAGGACAGTGGGTAGTGACTAGGAGGGGGGCACACAGGGGGCGAGCTGCTTGCAATGTTCTGTTTCTTGTCCTGAGTGGTGGTTACGTGAGTGCATTCACTTGTATAATTAATTTATTACCTTTTCAATCACAATCAGGGTAGTTTTCTATATGTATATTACACTGAAAGTTTTAAAAAGTAAAACTTAATCAAATGTCAGAGAGAGAGGAAAGGTAGAACTGCTGTATCTGAGACAAACTCGTCAAAGAAGCTAACATATAAATAGAAAGTAGCTAAAGTAAAAAGCAGTACAGGGAGAGAGAAAACACATACACAGACACTACATTTACACAGACACTACATTTACACACACGCAACACTTTTGGGGAAAGTCAGAAGAAATATCTATTTTCATACAAGTCTAAATACAGCAAACCCTAAGAAGGAATGAAATCTAAAATGTCGATAGAATCATTGCCTTGGATATGAAGAAGGAAGGCACTTGATATGCTGAACAGCAAAGCAAGTATAAGAAAAAAAGCATGAAAACTCATATAGAAGAGGCCTTAGACCTTTGAGGGGAATTTCTAGATAGTATCTTACAGGGGTTTCTCCTAAGCTCCCTGCCAGATCACCCCTTGCTTACCTGAACATAAGCCTCTTGTCAGTTCTGGGTCAATCATCCAAGGCTCTTTTCCTTGTTCCAATAAGGGGATCACAGCTGGTTTAGAATGGTAAAGTCTTGTTTGTAAGAAAAACATAGGGCATTGTTATGCTGTGGTTGTTCTCCAGAAATGAGATCTACTCACTTGATGATCAAGGAAAGGCCACTACAGGAAGGACCAGAGAAAGAGAAGATACTGTTTTAGCTACAGCCCATTGGAGCTACCTATGAACAACTCTTACATTTTATTCCAACTCAAACCATTCCTTTGGGAATAGAAGCAGAAATTCAAGATTCTTTAAAGCAAGCAATTCACAATGTAAGAGACGTTCCTGATGGCAGACTCTAAATTTGGGGGACAGTTATCCTTACCCACTGAAATTAGGTTGCTGTAATTCTCCAACATCACTTCTCTGTATAAATCCATCTGGCCAGAATCCAGGCATTCCCGTTCCTCCAGAGAGACGTCGATGAACACATCCATGAATATCATTAACCCCTGAAAGAACAAACATGCTTTCACAATGGAAGAGAATGAAAAATAAGGTATTAAAGGAGATGGTAAAGGGCGCTGCAAAAAATAAAGATTAGTGAGCAAACTGAAGGGGTTGGAATCCTATGATATCAGCAGACCTATCTCTTGTGTATAGAGGGATATGCCTAGAAATGTACAAATACAGTGGACTTTTTCCATGAGAAGCAGCTGCAAGCACCCTGCTCAATACGTGGCACATAGTAAAGTCTACATAAATGTGAGTTCCTTCTTCCTTTCCTTTTCCTTTAAAGACCCAAGGGAGGAAAAAATATGATAGGCTTTAAAAAACAAAACAACACAACTTAGTTTTTATGGCAAAATTTCAGTATATGAAGGAAAAAGAAAATTTTCTAAAAGTTTGGAGAAAGTAAACACAGGTCACAAACTTAGAGAAATCCAAAGAGCTATGAACTAACTTCTCAACAGAAGCCTCTGAAATATGAAGAAAGCAAAGCAATTATTTTAATGATCCAGAGAAAACTGAACTCTGGCATAGAACTCTAAACCCAGTTGTGATATAGATAAGGTTTTGTGTCAACTTGAATGGGCCACAACATATGCATTGTATACTTTTCTCCATGTATTTTGCCATAAAAGAAAAGTATAAACCATAGCCCATTCATACAAAGAAATAATATATATCTTTGAAAAAAGGTATTTGCAAAGATTATTTGATGACATGGAAGAATATTTAGAATACTTCAAAGTGAAAAGGTATATACTACAAAACAGTAAATGGAGTATCATTTGATTTTGGAAAGATAATTGAAATACACTGAAATTACATTATTTCTGAGTAATTTACCTATGTTTTCATAGTAATTCTTTCAAAATTTCTAAAATAATCATATTTTTCTTTAAAAACTATAATTAATGTTATATTTAAAAAGAAGAGAATTCAACAAACAGAAGTGGAGTCATTTTCTAAATAAGCGAATGTTGGGTATATGGGGAATTTGTTGTTGCTGCTAAGTGCTGTCGAGTTGGTTCTGAATCATAGTGACACTGTAGCTATAGGTTTAAACAGCTGATGGGTTTGAACTTCTGACCTTGCGGCGAGCAGTCCAGTGCTTACCCTATAGTGCCACACCAGAACTCCACTCCATCATGTGGAACACAATGAATTTGTGTGCCCTCTTCTGGGCACCTCACCTAAGAAGGGTAGAAGTGGGAGAGAGAAAATAATTGTTAAACGTGCCCAAATGGGTCAGGTCAGAGATCATCCCCATGACCGCTAATCACCCACAGAGAAAGGTAAGAGGAGAATTAAACACCCTGAGAATGCTAGCATCTCAGGAAAACGATGTTGCTGTGGTTGTTAGTGTCATCGAGTCGGTTCCGACTCATAGCGACCCTGTATAGGGTTTCCGAGGAGTGCCTAGTGGATTTGAACCTCCAACTTTGCGGATCAAGGTGCCCTTGCGGTCCAGTGTTTATACTACAGCGCCACATCTGATCACACCTCAAAGACTTGTGTAATCAAAACCGCACAGTTGGCAGAAACCTCATACGCCATACACACTTCCCCATAATATAGACACCAAAAGCCTCATCTTTCTCCCTTGGTTAGCAGTCGAGCGATTTAATCACCACTTCAAATACAGGCAAAGTCATACTTAAACCAAAAGACTGGCAAGTCTCGCCCCCCCCCCCCCCCCCCCCCCCCGCAGAGCTTCACACGGTCAGTTACAACGACACACCCACCCCAGGACACACAGCAAGTTACAACCGCATAGTCACAACCCAATAATGACAGGGATCCTATATCTGCACTTAAGCTGTACCACCATAATCTCCCACAGTTCTCCGGCAGACAATCCCGTAATTTTCCCTTCCGGCCCGCCTAGGTCCGAGACCCGAGGCCCCAGCTCCATACATCCTCATATCTCTTCACCTCAGGCCTTCCCGGGTCGGAACCTGCAGATAAGAGCGGTTCTCCAGGGTCCCATTGATTGTTCATCTCACGAATCTAACGGTCCCGCTATGCGTAACGAAAATTCAAGTTCCTGCGAGAAAAGAGTCCGTCACCAGGTCCTCTGGGAAATGTAGTCCACAACAAGATTCACACAGATAAATGGCGTTCGTTCGGCAATTCCTCCTGCACTTCTCAGTATCCAACCGGATCTCGGAATTTACCGTCGTGACTCGTCGGCGCCCTGTGAAGCTAAGCCTCTTCCGCGGACATTGCTCACTCTCTCCATCCCACAAAGGAAACGCGGATGGCGTCCTGACCGGAAGTTACATTCGGTCGAGACGCCTTCTGGGAGAGAAGCCTTCTGGGAGATGTTGTTCTACGTGCACCGATGCTTGGGAAGCGGGTGCGGAGGGAGGGTCAGTTGTTTTCCCGGTTGGCCCAGGCTACCTATGGTTCGCCTTCTCCTGACCTCACAGAAACTTTTGGAGGCGTCTCTCCCACAGGTGACGGTGCCGCGAATTCGCAGCAGGGAGTGGAGGAGGGACTCGAAAGAGGCCCGGGAGCGTCCGGAGTAATGGTGCACAGTGTGGGAGCCCGCGCCTGAACAGTGGTGGCAGTTGTTGGATTGTGAATCTGTGTGTGTGATTGTGATTCTGTGAGTTTTTGGGTATCAGAAATGATATACTGATGTGTGTGATGATAATGGCATTAAGTAATTATTATGGTTTGAGTGGTTGTAATATGCGTGAGAATAGTAGTGTGATGTTGTTGGATGTGTGCATGGTGGCGTGAATGGTGTTGTTGTTATGTGCCGTGGAGTTAGTTCCGACTCCTAGCGACCCTGTACAGGGTTTCCAAGGCTGTAAATCTT
>NW_006408622.1:9330006-9335719 GCF_000296735.1 Chrysochloris asiatica
CTGGTAGTTTCGAACTGTTGACCTTGTGGTTCGCAGCCCGATTCGTAACCACTACGCTACCAGAGCTCCTAGTGGCGTGACTAAGGTGGTATAAATGATTGTGATGGTAAGTGCATTTGTGTGTATGATGATGAAGTGTGCAGTGGTATGTGTGATTGTGATGAAGGATGTGGTGTGTGAGTAAGAGAGAAAGTGTGAACTTGGTAAGGTATGTGTGATCATGATGTCTGTAGTTCTTGCCTAACTTCTCTAGCATTTGGCATAGTTGTTAACAACTTCAATAAAAGCATTTGTGTACTTAATGTCTAGGGGTTCTTCCACCCCATTGGCCACTCCTTTTTAGTTTTCTTTCTGGGCTCATTGTGATTTCATCATCTGGTAGCTTGACTTTGGCTTCAGAACTGTTTCACAGGTATTCTTCCTGGGGCTCAAGCTAAAGGGACGGCGGTTGCCAGGGTATGATCTTCTCATGGTAGATCACCAAAGCACAATAGCACCGAAGCAATCATGCATACACCTTCAGAACCTCTGCTCCCAAGTATATTAATATTATATTAGCCAAAGCACGTCATGTGTCATGTGTCTAACCAAACCAAAAATCAAACTCACTACCACTGATTCGATTCTGACTCATAGTGACCCTTGTCTAGGAGCAGACAGCTTCAGTCTTTCCCACAGACAGCCTCATATTGCTCCTTCTGAATGACTGCTTGGTTTAGAACTTTTGACCTTGTGGTTAGCAGCCCAAGGCAACACCTAACCTGTGTAGCACCTTTGGACTCCTTCATATACCTAAATTTAACATCATTAAGGTAGGAAAGTATGCCACACCCATAGTAGGAAGGCGTGGCAAAGTTTATGGCATAGAGTATGAATGGATAATCCTATTATTAACTGTCCTCAGTCAGATTGACTCATAGGCCTGTATAAGGTTAACAAGGTGGGTTTGAACCTGTGATATTGCAGTTAGCAGTCTAGTGCTTATCCAGCAGCGCCACACCAGGACTCCTATTGCTCTTGTTGTTAAGTGTCATTGAATTGCTTCTGACGCATAGGCACCCCAGTATAGGGTTTCCGAGGAGTTTGAACCAACAACCTTGCAGTTCAAACCGACCTTGTGGTCGAGTGCGTATCCTATGGCACCACACCAGGACTTGAGGATTCTTATTCGGAATGAAGAATTGGGACCAATATTCCAATCTACCACATTAAGAAACGTTGATTTATCTTGGTGAATACTTTTTAATTCAAGTTCTCTTTTGTTGATATTATTGCCAGGGTATGATCTTCAGATTTTGTTGTTACTGTGTTTTCCAGAATTTCATTTTTCAACCTCTTCTCTTGCTGTCTGTTACAGGTCTGTTGTAAAGAGCATTTTGCTGGGTTTTCCCCCTTTCATTCTGTTTGGCTGATATTTTAACAGGTGAGTTTAATTCTGTTATATTTATTGTAATTGCTGATATATATTAACTTGGCTTTTTATGTTCTGTTTCTTAGGCCTTTTTTAATGGTACAAATTTAATTAATCTCTTTTTTTTTGTCTCTACTGGTTTGGAAGTTACTAATTCTATTCCTTTTCTTATCCTTGAATTTTTAACATGCGTACTTCAGAAAGCCCATACTCATATAAGACTTTGGGATAATGTTAACTCCAAACAATGTACCCATTTTTATTATTATCTCATATATTATTTCTAACACCTAAATTAATAATGGTGAGACTTCATCTCTTATACTTGGGACATGTTGTCAGGAAGAACATCGTGCTTGGTAAAGTGGAGGGTCAGGAAAAAGAAGGAAGACCCTCAGTGAGATGGACTAACACAGTGGCAGAAACCATGGGCCCAAAGATAACAGTTATGAGGATGGCCAATGCCAGGCAGTGTTTGGTTCTGTTGTGCATAGGGTCACTATGAGTCGGAACCAACTTGACAGCATCTGACGACAACAACAAACTAATAATAGTTCATTTGGTCAACATATATCATTATTGAGAGCTTACTATCAATGGGGACTCCTGGTGTGGTGCTGTGGGTTAATGCTCTGGACTACAAAGTCAGTTTGAACTGCAAGGTCGGCAGGCAGTTCAAGCTCACCAGCCACTCCTCAGAAACCCTATACAGGCTTGCTATGGGTCAGAACTGACATGACGGCACTTAACAACAACAATAGTAGCTATCAACAGAAGGAGCCATGGTGGTGTGTTGGTCTTCTAACCTTAAAGCTAACAGTTCAAACCTACCAGCCTTTCCTTGAGAGAAAGATGAGGCGCTCTGCTTTCCCAAAGACTTCGTTCTGGAAGCCCTAAGGAGCAGTTCGACTCTGTACCATAGGTTTGCTGAGCTGGAATCAACTTGACAGCAGTGAGTTTGATTTTGGGGGTTTACGATCAATGTGAAAAATAGACAAAGAAGAATCCCTGTTTTCATGAAGTTCTTATGGGGAAGAGAGGGCACAGACAGTATGAAGGGGCTTACTTTGGGAAAGTTCAATGATCTTTTCATTCTATTTTCAATGAACTTTTTCCTTCATATGTTTGATATATAAAATATATGTAGTACTTGATGGTGGTAGTGATGTGCTGTCGAATCAGTTCTGACTGATATGGGACCCTGTATGGGGGTTTGAGGCTGTAAGTCTTTAGAGGGTAGAAATCTTCATCTTTTTCTAGAGGGGCGACTGGTAGATTCGAACTGCTGACCTTTCAGTTAACAGCTCATAATCCACTATGCTGCCAGGGCTCCTAAGGCAGTAGTTGGAAAGTGATACTCTTTTTAAATTTAGGAGTATATCCCAAGAATAGCACTGCTTCAATTTGATTATAATTGACTGTTTTGTTTTCATTATTTCTGTACTACGCTCCAGGGCATGGATTGGATTGGTCTAGACTTGTGTATCATTGTTTTGTGTTTCATAGGTTGTTGTTAGTACCGTCAAGTTGGTTCCAACTCATAGCGACCCTGTAGAGGATTTCCAAGGAGCAGTTGGTAAGTTTGAACCAGCGACCTGTGGTTCAAACCAACCTTGTGGTCCAGTGCTTAGTCTAAAATGCCATGGTAGGACTCCTTTCATATAGTAAAGGCTATTAAAACAAAAGCAACAACAGCAGAAAAAAAAACAGTTGCCGTTCAGTCAGTTCCAACCCATGGCAACCCAATGTGTTTTAGAGTAGAACTCCATGTACTTCCTAGGGTCTTCAGTGTCAGCGCTGTTTCTGAAGTAGAGCCGTACGACTGCCTTCCAATGTGTCTCTTGATAAATTTGAATGCCAGCCTTTTAATTCGTGACCGAGTGTTTCACTTCCACAGCACCCAGGGACTCCAAAGGTTCATGTTTTTGTTGTTAAGTGCCGTGAAGTCAGTTCCGACCCATAGCGACCCTGTATAATGTTTCCAAGGAGCAGCTGGTGAGCTTGAACCGCTAACTTTGGAGTTCAAACGACTTTGCAGTCTGGTGCATTAACCCACAGCGCCACACCAGGACAGCACCAAAGGTTCATAGCCAATGATAAATTTATCTTTTTTAATTTGGTAAATTGCCGTGTCATTGATTCAGTCAGTATCATCATGAAATCAGTTGTTCTGATTTCAAATGAAGAATCTGGGACTTTTAATGTAACATTCTTTTTACTTCTATTGCCAGTAGGAACTGAAATAACTGGGCCTTTAATGTAACTCTTTTACTTCAAATCTGGGATTATTGAACATCTGTATGTTTTTATACTCAACTTTATATCTGTGGTCTATCAGGCCTGTATCTTTATGCTAACAGAAGATATTTGAAGAATAGATATTATGTGAACAACACTATTCACTTTGTTTCTAGACTCTTGCTGTCTCTGTTGAGCAGTTGATTCAGCCTGGATTGCCGAATCTTTTCATTTGTCTCTAGACGCCTCAAGCATCTCTAGTCAGTGATTACAGAGAATGTGAATTCTAGGCAAGGATGATAAGTTTGTGGGGCTGTATAAGTAATCTATTACTGTGTAACAAATCACTTTAAAACAGTACCGTAAAAACATTTCTTATAGTTTCTGCGGATAGCAGAATACAGTTTCTGTTAGCCTTTCCCTAAGCAGAGAGTGAGGAGCTCTGGTAGCGTAGTGGTTATGAATCGGGCTGCTAATCTCACGGTTAGCAGTTTGAAACTACCAGCTGTTCCACAGGAGAAAAATGAGGCTTTCCTCCCGTTAAGATTTACAGCCTTGGAAACCCGTGCAGGGTCGCTATGAGTTGGAACCAACTCCATGACACATAACAACAACAACAACAAGCAGAGAGTGGCTTGACTGGGATATAATTCTGGCTGAGATCTTAGGAAGTTCAATCAAGTTGTTAGCAGGGACTTCCAGGGCAAGATGGTGGAGTAGGCAGATGTGCTGAGCATATCCCCTGTAACAGGGGCATGGGGGACCAGATGAAACACGTTAGATAGTGATCCTGGAACCCTGAACTTCAAAAGATAGGTCAAAGAGGTGGATTGACTGAAAGAGAAAACTGAACAGGAGTAGTGAAAGAAAAGAAAAATGGGTACACTGTCAGCTGGCCTGGAACAGCTTGGCCATCTTGAACTTTTGCTGATGAAGCACAGGATTCAGCTGGTGGTTGGCAGCAAAGGGGTGGTGGTTCTTCCTTTTTCCACACACCTTTCTTGTAGCCAGGGGCATGGCCATTCCCTATGCTTCAGTGGTACCCATTCCTTTGCCCTGCCTGGGATTGGGTACCAGGCTTTCCACCCCACATCTGGAGCTGCATGAGCCAGTCCTGAACAACAGTACAGCAGAGAACTGCATTCACACTTCCAGTCTGTATCACATCCACCAGGCGACAGACAGGTGGTTAGTGCCTGAGAACACTACTACATACACTTATCAGTTACATGTAAATACAATGCCACAATGTCTCAGAAGCAACAGACAATTTCAGCTTCCAAAAAGCAACAAAAGAGAGTGCCTCAAACAAGTGACCAAGATACAGAATCAGAAAATATAATACTAGAAGTGATTTCGGAATTGCTTGATAAGAAATTTAAAAGAAAGATCCTTAGGTACCTTCAATGGATTGAGAGAATGATTGAGAAAATTACAGATGAAATCAAGGAAATTACAGACTAAACTTTAGAAGAATTCAGGAAAACATTACAGTAACAAACTGACAAAATAAATGAAAAGTGAAAAGCATACAAAAACAGTAATTACAAAGCCAGAAAATTAATACTAAGACTTCAGAAATAGGTTATACATTGAAAGAGAAAAGAAGTAGAATTGAATCAACAGAAGGTCAAATTAGTGAGCTTGAAGACAAATGTCTCATTATTTACCTATTAGAGGAACAATCAGAAAAAAGAACAAAAAAAAAATCTGAAGAAAACTAAGATGTATGTGGTGCACTATCAAGAAAACAGCCTACAGGTGATTGGAATTCCAGAACAGGAAGAGATAAGAAAAAATAGAGAAAATTGTTAAAGAGTTATTGGAAGAAAATGTCCCTAACATCATAAAAGATGAGAAGATATGCATTCAAGAAATTGAACAAACTCCAAACAAGATAGATCCTATAAGAAAATCACCGAGACATATTATAATCAAGCTTTTCAAAATCAAAAGCAAGGAAACAAAGCTTTGAGAGCAGCCTGGGAAAACAAAATTTCCTTCGTAGGAGAGCCAGTAAGACTAAGCTTTGTTTTCTTAGCAGAGGCCATCCAGACAAAAATG
>NW_006408622.1:9337302-9343951 GCF_000296735.1 Chrysochloris asiatica
GTCTGTTCATCCTTTCAAGTGGGAATTTCCCATCTCTGGAGATCTGGATGTGGTTCTGGCTTCTACCTATAGTCTTATGTGTTACAGAGGCTCTGCAGGGAGCCTCCTTCACTGGGCATGTTGTAGCCCCATTTTAGATATTTCAATCAGTTATAGGCATAGGATGGACTTACAAGCTTTCTGTGGTGAAGCCCTGAATGTTTTATGACTAAAATAAGCCAATGAAGTGATTTAGTCTGTCATTAAAATCGTGGCTGCATTTTATTCTATCATCTGATTATTCCATAATGCCTATAACCAATTTCTGATTAAAGTTTTATCATCAAAATAACACTCCCCTTTCCAAATTTTTCTAGAAGGATATAAGCCAGGCTACCAGCTTTATGGGAAGCAATCAAAGGGAATTAAGATTGTACTTAATCATTATTATTATGTTCTTAGGATAAATTTCTAGGAATACAATAGCAAGAACCTAGGAGAATACTACTTTTGCTAATAGATTCTTTGGGCACCCTATACTTTGTCTTCCAGATAGCTCCATCAGGCCCCAAATGGTTGTTAGCATTTCTTATAACTTGTGGATTAATCACCATAGGGGACTTATAGCCACTTAGTGCTAAAGATTTCTGTACTTGTTTGCCTGGAGCTCTGAAACAAATCTATTTTATTTCTCTTCCCTCAGCTTGGCATTCTCAGGACTGCCCTTTCCAGGGAAGAAGAGGATATGACCAGGTCTCTTGTACGTTTTAAGCAGGTTATTTACTTCTGACCGTACTTTGCAATGCTGTAGTGTGTTAGTACAGTTCACCTAGGAAACTGAGGGGGAAAAATTGATAGATGAAAATCAGGATGAGGAAAAAGAGGAAATCAGAACCAAGGGAAATTTGGGACATGAATATGCAGGAAAACATCCATACACAGTTACTAAAATTAGGCTCAAATTTTAATTTTAATATGATCTGAAGGGGAACAAGAAGCTGAAACACAAACTTCATTTCATAAATTGTACTGTTTATGAAGAAGAAACTTAGCTGCTTAAGAAACACTAGGTCAAAATCTAAAATCATTCTTATAATTGTTAAACTCATTTTTTAAATGTATTTCTTGCTTAAGGATTAAAATTTAGACAATTTGAAGGAGTAAATGAAATATACATGCCTTTCAAGTAATCCTACATTTAAAAAAAATTGATCTTTTGATACAAGTTGAGGTAAAGTATACAGTAATATTCTACAGCAAATCTTGTGGTTTGGGTATATATAGCTTTTGACAGCTCTATGGTCTCAGATGTGGTGTTCTTCATCCTTTTACAAAATGACCCATTTTCCTCTGCTCTTGACTCTATTCCCACTTCTGGGGTCTTTATCAACTATCTCTCATACTTCTTTACTCATATGAATATTTCCCACTTCACTAACTTTTTTTCTCTCATCCTGAAAAACACACATCTTTTGACAGTATGATTATGTGATTTATCTACTTATTTCTCCTGTTACAAGAACAGCCCTTAGTTAGAGACGGACTAGGGTCCAAATTTTGATTCTGCCACCTAGTGTGTGATTGGAGGCAAGTTTCTGAATCTCGTTGTGCCTTAGTTACATCATCTATAAATAGGAATAATAATGGTATTTAGTCGATAGAAACAAATCTTGGGTGGGTTAGACATGCATATTAAGTGTTCCATAAATTATATGTATTTTTATTATTGTTATTAAGTGCCATCGAGTCAGTTCTGACTCAAAGTGACCCTAATAGTATATTTATACCACATATTAGAGCCTTCAGTTTGCCTCTGTTTTTGCATTGATGATCTTTATAGTTCTAGGCTTTACATTCAGGTCTTTTAATCCACCGTGAGCTCATTTTTTGTGTATGGTGTGAGATGTCTTGTTCATTTTTCTGCAAATGGATTTTCCATTTTACCAGTGACATTTGTTGAAGAGACTCTTCTCCACTTAATGCACTTTGTTGCAGATCAACTAATCATAGATGGATGGATTTAATTCTGTGAACTCCATTCTCTCCCATTGATCTGTGTGGCTTTCGTTGTACCAGTACCAACCAGGCTGTTTTGATTACTGTGGCAGTGTAATAGATTCTGAGCTAAGGAAGTAAGAGATCTCCTACTTTGTTCTTCTTTTTCAGTAATGCTTTGCTTATCCAGGGTCTCTTTTTCTTTCCATATAAAGTTAGTGATCAGTTTTTCTGTTTCTTTAAAGAATTAATTACTTCCAGAACAATAAATAAACTTCATGATAAATGGAGAAAAGATTGACGTCATCAAAGACTTTATTTTGCTTAGATCCACAGTCAGTACTCATGGAGGCAGCAATCAAGAAACCAAACAACGTATTGCATTAGGCAATTTTCAGTTGCCTTGTAAGCAAGTGAAAGCAAGACTGGAGAAGAATATTTAAAGTACCATGGACTGCCAGAAGAACAAACAAATCTGTCTTGGAAGTAGCATACCAGAATGCTCTTTAGAAGCAAAGATACTGAAACTTCATCTCTGTTACTTTGGACATGTTATCAGGAGAGAGCAGTCCCTGGAGAAGAGCATCATGCTTGGTAAAGTGGAGGGTCAGGGAAAAAGAAGAAGACTCCAAGAAGATGAATTGATACAGTGTCAGCAACAATGGGCTCAAACCTAACCATCGTAAGAATGGTTCAGGACTGTGCAGCTATCGCTTTCTCTGTTTTCTTTTCTGGTGTTCTAGATGACCTGTATTCTACCTAGTTAAAAGGAGTTACCAGACCAGAAAAACTAGATAGTGCCCAGCTACTACTATTGACTATTCTAATTAGGGCTGCTAGAGATGACCCTAATAGAAAATTTCAAGATCTATCTTAAAGAACAATACCATTGGTGATAGGATAACATCCAGACACCTACCAGGAAGACCAGTTAGTACCACTATTATTCAGGGTTACTCACCAAACACTAAAGCCAGTGAGGATGAAACTGAAGAATTCTACCAATTTCTCCAGTGTGAAATCGATCAAACATGCAATGGTGATGGGAATGTGAAGATTGGAGATAAAAAGGAAGGATCAGTAGTTAGCAAATATAGCCTTGGTGGTGTCAATAAAGCAGTTGGTAGAATTCTTCAATTTTATCATCAGTGACTTTAATGGTATGAATATTATTGCGGGGGTGTAGGTATTATCCTATCACAGACAGCATTGTACTTCAGGATAGTTCTTTTTTGACCATTTCTCTTGAATTTGATGTTTCTGACATTGTAAACACTATGACTGTTAGATTCAGTAAGGCCAATACCAATCCATTTAAGCTCACTAATGCTTAGGATATCCATTTTATGTATTCCATATCACTTTTTGACACCTTCCAATTTTCCTAGATTTATGCTTCATACATTCCTATTATTAAAGAATATTTGCAGCTGCTTCTTCCCATTTTAAATTGTGCCACATCTACAAATGAAGGCCCCCAAAGCTTTGCCCCATTCACATCATTATGGTCAACTCTACTTTGATGAGTCAGCTTTTTCCAAGGTCATATTTTGAGTGCCTTCTAACATGAGGCGTTCTTTTTCTGGCACTATATCTAACAGTGCCCTGCTGCTGTTCATGCAGTTTCAGTGGCTAACTATTCAGAAGTGGTCTACCTCTCCTTCTTCCAAGTCTATCTTAGTCTGAAAGCTCCACTGAAACCTGCCCACCATTGGTGATCTTGCTGGTATTTAAAATACAGTGGAATAGCTTCCAGCATCACAGCAACACGCAAGTCACTACATTACAAAAACCGACAGGCAAGCGGTAGAAAACTATGGCTAGAAGAAGCACGTAAAGTGACTCACAGCACTGCAATGGCAAAATACTAAGGTGAGAAATCCTGAGAATGGTAACGCAGCACGAAGAAGGAAACCAATATCATTGAACTTTACATGTAGAAATTGGTGACTAGATGCATGAACTATAATGTATGTTTTCATGAAAAAAAAAACCAAAAACCTTTCTTCACACCCTGTTTTCCCTCCTTTTACCTTCTTTCTCTTGCCTCCCATTTCTTGCCATGTTCCTTTTCTTACACGACCACCTGAGTGATCTCAGAAGACTAAGTCACATTCAGTTCTGCCAGCCTTGTAAATATACGAAGATAATAAATTCATAAGTTAACTGACTCAGTAGTTAACATACTTTGACAGTATATTTACTCTATAATTTATTTCCCCCTACAGAATAATACAAAATTAGATCAACAGGCATATAAAGATGCAGTTGGAGCCCTGGTGTGGTGCTGTAGGATAAGCATTGGACTGCAAGGTCTGTTTGAACCACATTTTGGCAGTTTAAACTCACCAGCCACTCCTCAGAAACCCTATACAGGGTTGCTATGAATCATAACTGACTTGCTGGCATTTAACAACATAACAACAAAGATGCAATATACCGTTTTTAGTGAACTCTGACCTCTGAGTACTTGTTAAATGAATTGTTATGTTTTGACCACAAAGCTCAATTTTGATGACTACACATTAATTAGGATTGTGTTTTTACAGGCAACAGTGACATTTACAGATGTGGCTGTGGACTTCAGCCAAGAGGAGTGGCAGCAAATGAAACCTGCTCAGAGGAACTTGTACCGGGAAGTGATGCTGGAGAATTACAGCAACCTAGTCACCGTAGGTGAGGATTGCATTGCTGTTTAACACAAAATTCCTCTCCATTTGCTAAAATGTGTGAACCCTAACTGGTTAGATGAGACGGGCCTGTCTGCTCTTCATATGACTGTATTCTTAGGTGCTTCCGTTTCCAAGATAAAGATGAATTACTTGTTTTTTTGTGCTGTCTTGGAATTCCCTGCTTCCTTACCTTTCATAAGTCCTCAAGCCCCCCAAATACTGCCTAAGATGTGGAGTGCGGTTTTCTCTAGTTATTTTTGTGTTCAATGTTAACATCCAGGTCTCTTGTGACAATAGGCTGTCAAGTCACCAAACCAGACGTGATTTTCAAGTTGGAGCAAGAAGCGGAGCCATGGCTGGTAAAGGAAACAATGTTTGGGAGGCACTGGTCAGGTGAGTGAGTGAAAACCAGCTAGTTTTAATTGAGAAAGCCACATGGCAGGTGTTCAGTGAGAGGTTAATACCATTGCACATTTTCCAACATTTTCTTAAAGTCTTTTAGAGTAACAAATGGTCTTTGATTATTGTAATGTTACCGTATAGTCTTACTACTCAGGCAGTATCTGTTTACTGTTTTCAAATTTTAGAGGGCCAGTTGTTGTTGTTAAGTTTCATCAAATCGGTTCCGACCCATAGCAACCCTGTATAGGGTTTCTGAGGAGTAGCTGGTGAGCTTGAACCACCAACCTTGTGGCTCAAACCAACTTTGCTGTCTAGCTCGTTAACCCACAACGCCACCCCAAGACCTCTTACCTGATTTCAAGATTTCAATTCATTCATAACCATACATTCGGGATTACTGTCTCTGTCTATAATCTATAGAATCACTCTTTGCATCATAGTTTTAGTTTTTTATGCATGCAGTAATTCATAGATGTGTAGTATTTTAAAAATGTATTTATTTGGCATTTAGACTCCTTTTCATTTTGAAAAACCTCTGAGTTTTATTTTGTAATGATATTCACACTGCATTATCCTTCACAACCTTTATAATCCCTTGCAGGATTAAAATTTTCTGGATGTCATCACTCACATCATCCAGTCCTTTCATTTGTTTTTAATATAATAAGACTCGGGTACAAAATATAAATTGTCCAAAAGATAGACTGAAAAGTACATGTAGACCCCCCCTTATCCTGACACCTAATTCCTTCTTTTCCCCAATGGCATATGCTAACTTCTTTATCAGAGTCGTCTTGGTTTTTCTTTATTGTTTAGTTTTCCATATGAATTCTAGACTCAACTGTCTATTTCCAGAGAAACCTAGTGGGATTTGTATTGGTTTTGTGTTAGATGTATAAATTAACTTAAGGAGATTTGACAACTTGAGACTTTCTACCCAAGAACTTGCTATTTTTTGTTCAGGTCTATCTACTTTTCTTTTCAGTTACACATTTTTATTGTGGTAAAGTATGATATGAAATTTGCCATTTTAACCATTTTTAATTATACAATTCAATGTTGTATAACCATCAATCTAGATCTTTTTAAAATCATTCTGTACATAAAAACTGAAGAAAAAATTCAAACCTCAAATTGCAATATTAAAGGATTCTGTGGGAAAAAATATTTAATGATGCAGGAAACATCAGAAGAATATGAAAAGTATACATAGATCACTGTATCAAAAATGAATGGTTGATGTTCAGCCTTTTCAAGAGATAGCATATGATCAAGATAGCATATGAATGCAGCACTGGAGGTGCTCACTCATCTATGCCAGTAAATTTAGAAGACAGCTACTTGACCAACCAATTATAAGAGATCCACATTTGTATCCATTCCAAAGAGAGGTTGCCCAATGGAATGCAGGAATCATCAACAATATCATTAATTTCACATGCAAGTTAAATTTTTCCAAAGCCCAAACTGGATTTAGAGAGGGATGTGGATCTAAGGATATCCTTGCTGATGTCAGATGAATCTTGGCTGAAAGTAGATAATACCAGAAAGATTTTTATCTGTGCATTATTGACTATGCAAAGACTTTCCACTGTGTGGAG
>NW_006408622.1:9362118-9368595 GCF_000296735.1 Chrysochloris asiatica
GCCATTATATGTTGTTGTTGTTGTTAAGTACCGTGGAGTCAGTTCTGACTCATAGTGACCGTGCACAGGGTTTCTGAGGTGGCAAATCTTTACAGGAGCAGAAAGCCTCATCTTTCTCCTGCGGAACAGCTAGTAGTTTCGTACTGCCAACCTTGAGGTTTGTAGCCCAAATTGTAACCACTACGCTACCAGAGCACCTTAGAGGTAGGCAAATATATTTTTTACTTAAAATTTTTAAATCACATGACAGTGAACAAATCAAATATGCTTTTACTATTTTAGAATATTATGTCATACTACAGTATGTCTAGCATTATCTGATAACAGATTTGTTGGTTTTATAACAAATACTATAATATGTGTAGAGTAATTATGGAGAGAATACAATTTTTCTGACAAATTGACTCTAGGGTATTAGCTTACTTTTCCAGTAAACTCGCATAGGACTATTATGGTGGTGTTGTTAAGTGTCATAGAGTTGGTTCCGACCCACAGCGACCCTGTATAGGTCGAACTGGTGAGCTCGAACTGCCAACTTTGCAGTTCAAACGACTTTGCAGTCCAGTGGGCGCATTAACCCATAGTGCTATACCAGGAATCCATAATATGGTGCTACTATTGTAGCGTAGTGGTTACGAATCGGGCTGCTAACCTCAAGGTCGGCAGTTCGAAACTACCAGTGGTTCCGCGGGAGAAAGATGAGGCGTTCTGCTCCCGTAAAGATTTACAGCCTCGGAAACCCTGTGCAGGGTCACTATGAGTCGGAACCAACTCCACGGTACTTAACAACAACAACAATTGTTAATTTCAATATTGTGAAATGAGAAAGCCTTTTTAATTCTCTGAAGTGACCATAAAGTCATGCAAAATTTCTTCAGTCTTAATCTACAGATCATTTTATTTCTTCTACAACCCTTGGTTTATATAACATCTATAGTTTTAAGGAAGGAGCTCTGGTAGCGTAGTGGTTACGAATCGGGCTGCGAACCTTAAGGTCAGCGGTTCGAAACTACCAGGTGTGCCGCGGGAGAAAGATGAGGCTTTCTACTCCCATAAGGATTTACACCCTCGGAAACCCTGTACAGGGTCGCTATGGGTCAGAACCGACTCGATGGCACTTAACAACAACAATAGTTTTAAGGAGCTCTGGTAGCGTAGTGGTTACGAATTGAGCTGCGAACCTCACGGCCAGCAGTTCGAAACTACCAGCTGTTCCCCGGGAGAAAGATGAGGCAGTCTGCTCCCGTAAAGATTTACAGCCTCGGAAACCCTGTACAGGGTCGCTATGCGTCGAAACTGACTCCACGGCACATCACAACAACAAATAGTTGTTTTGGGTTTTTTGAGGGGCGGGGGGAATAGTAGAGATGGTGTCAGACCCTGGGCAGTAATAACATTGTTCCTCTTAAGAAGTTCTAATTCTCTGAAACAGTACAGTTAATTAAGGTAATTGTTTTTACTTTGCCATCTCCACAATATTGTTTTTTATATATTAAAAAAAGCCATTAATGCTTTTTTTTTTTTTTTTTTAAGGAGAATAGTGTTGGGGTGCTGCTCAGGTGGGATCTTTAGCTTTTATGTTTGTACATAAACCACATCTATTTGAATATGATTTAATAAAATTAAATGTTTTCCTTTCAAACAAATTGTGAAGACCAAAACTGATTGTATCAGTGTTTGATGTTTAATAGCTATTTTTTGAAGATTAAAATGGCTTTTGAATGGAAGCACACCTAACATCTGCATTACTAACCAGGGAAGCTCATCAACCTTTTTATTTGTCATTAATAGTTTCCAAAGTTAATGTTATTTAGTCAAGAAAATCTGTGTAAATATTTTTAGCTTCAAGAAGGCCATTTTTTAATTGTTTTTTGTTTTCTACACTGTCACTTTCCTCTCTTAATTCTTCATGTTTCCTTATTTCGCCTGTACTTCGTATGCCTTCATAAATTCTCTGTTCTTTACTTGGCCCATACTTCATACACCTTACGTTCTCTTCTCTCTAATTTTGGGGACACTTGTTGTCAGATGCCATCGAGTCAGTTCTGACTTATAGCAACTCTGTACAGGGTTTCCGAGGAGCAGCTGGTGGATTTGAACTGGTGACCTTGCAGTTCAACCAGACCTTGTGGTCCAGTGCCTATCCTACAGGACCACACCAGGACCATTTAAGTTTTCACTAAAGACCCATAAAGTCCATGTTGGATGCCTCTTTTGGACAAGGCACTTTCCTTCCCTACAAAGTGTGACTGTGCATACCAGCTGAGATAAAGTCGCTGAACCATGTATCAGCTAGCAGATGATCTGCTGTCTGTGAATGTGTTCATTTTTCCTGTCCTAGGAGGATGGCTATAAGTGACTGAGTTGATAAATCCTTGTTAAAACAGTGCATGAATTACTGGCAGGAGAGTTTCCATTCTTGTCTTCTTTTTCACTTCATAATGTCCAATTCATTCCTGTGTCCTAGGAACACAACATATAACATTAATAGTGGATTGAGGTCTAGAAATAGAGTAGAAATTGCAAGATTTGAGATTATGTATTAGAGGTGAATCAATAGGATTATCTGAAATGAATAATGAGATAAAAGATGACTCTCAGATATTTAGGTGAAACACCTGGTTGGAAGGTAGACCATTTGCTACAAATACATAAGACTACAAAGAAGCATTTTGGGATTAAGTTTGGGGAATGAGTTGAGTTCTGTTTGGGATATCCTTTAGGTTGTTTCCTGGGAGCAGACCTTGAGGTAAGTGGTGAGTGGAGAATTGTGTGCCACTGAGTCAATTCTGACTCTATGAGTCAATTCTCATAGTGACGTCATAGGGGTTTTTGAGGCTATAAATCTTAACGTGAGCAGAAAGCATCTTCCTCCTGCAGAGACACTGGTGGATGTCAACTGCTGACCCGTGGTTAGCAATCCAACGTGCAGTCCACTACACTACCAGCTCTCCTTTGAAATAACTCTCCCTTCATAAATGGTTTATTAAGGAATTGCTCCATGAAAGAAGGGAAGGTCATGGGAGAAGCTGGCTTGTTGTTGTTAGGTGCCATTGAGTCAATACCGACTCATAGTGACCATATGCACAACAGAACAAAACACTACCAGATTGTTGTTGTTGTTGTTGTTATGTGCCATCAAGGTGGTTCCAAATTGTAGCGACCCTGTATAGGTTTCTAAGGAGCAGCTGGTAAGCTTGAACCACCAACCTTGTGGTTCAAATGGCTTTGCAGTCTGGCCCATTAACGCATAGTGCCACACCAGGACTCCACTATCAGAGAGGGAAAAGTAGTAAGTCAAGGGTATGATCTCAGGCATAGTCCTGCCATAGGTAATTTGATCCTGGTTCCTAGGGAGTATAAGTGCAAAGTCAGGGAAGAGTCCATAAGACTACCCATACCTACGACACAAAATGGAAATGAGGTGCTTCAAAAACTAGCCTCACTTCTGACATCATTTAAAGTTCAGAAGTTCCTAAGACCACCTTCAGGTTCAGTAATTCCCTGAAAGTACTTGCAGAACTCACTGAAACCTGCTACACTCATGATTACAGGGAAAGAATACAGATTAAAATCAGCCAAGGGAAGAGATGCATAGAACAGAGTCCAGGGAAGTCCCAAGCACAGAGTTCCCAATTTTATTCTTCCAGAAGAGCTTGGACAGCACTACTTTCTCCAATAATTATGTGAATTACTAACCAGGGAAGCTCATCTGAGCCTTGGTGTCCAGAGATTTTACTAGGGTTCCATCATGTTGGCATGGTTGATCTCCCATGTGGCTGAGATCAGACTTAAACTCCTCCAGATATTCACCATAGCTTACATTGTTAGACTGTCTGGTGTGGCCCTGGGCACCCAGAAAGCAGACATTCCAGAACCCACCAGTTATCTGCCCCACAGGAGAAAGATGAGCCATCTGTTCCCATAAAGATTTACAGCCTCAGCAAATCTTTAGGGGTAACCATCAGTCAGAACCTTCTCAACAATACTTAATAACATCAACATGAGTCAATCAACTTTATGGGAGTAGGTTTTGGGTTTGGTATAATAGCAATTATCATGATGAAAAGGAATATCATGGAAAGGAGCATATTACAGATGCAATACTTGGTGGTAACCAACTAAAAATAGCATAGAAGGAAGGTAAAATCATGGGGGAATGGTGTGCAATCAAAAGATTTTTTTTAATGTGTGTTAGAGATAATTTGATCTTCTCACGAGATATTTCTCCAGGAACAATGAGAGTACAAATTCCTTCTTGTTGAACTAAAAGGAAACCATGGAAAATTCTATTATCCCGAACTATTTTAACAAGAGATGCCACGGATTTTTATTGAGTTGCACTCCATCAGCAACCCTATTAGCAATTTGAGCCACAGTGGTGACTACATTGTTCTGATTGTATTACATCAAAAGAGGGAACAAGTGCACGAAGAAATGACTGGTCCCAGCCAGGCCTATAGGCTATGGGATTATCTCAGAGGAAACATTTGGTTTCGTTGTTGCTTTTCCCTGTATGGATATTAATTTAAATGTTTTATTCTGTAGCAAACTGTCATAATATGAATGGATACTTATGGGAACCCCAAGAGCACCTAAGGGTACATTGGCCAAGCATACAACAACCATATAAGCATGGCAAGACTCAAGTACGGGGTGAATCATTGGACTTTTTCTCAACTAAGCTGATCGTCTACATAAAAAGACACATAGAGATGGGGTAGATGTCTGAATGGTTGGGAATGGAATGAACTGGTTGGCTTTCTCAGGCCAGTTTATATTTATAGTTAGTGAATCCTGAAAAATGGATAATTGCCCAAATACTAGGGGATCCCAGTCAGACACAAAGGGGGACATTGATCACTTTAAAACCATAATCTGCTACTGCTGAATAACAGTGAGAATCCTGTCTACAATAGAAACACCTTGTTGTTGTTGTTAGGTGCCATTGAGTTGGTACCTACACATAGCAACCCTATGCACAACAGAATGAAACACTGCCCGGTCCTGGGCAAACCTCACAATTGTTGCCATGCTTGAGCCAATTGATGCTGCCATTTTGTCAGTCCATCTTGTTGGGGCACTCTCTTTTTCTCTGACTCTCCACCTTACCAAACATGATATCCTTCTCCAGTGACTGGTCCCTCCTGACAATATGTCCGAAGTATGAGAGATGAAGTTTGGCCATCCTGGCCTCCAAGGAAACTCTGGCTGCACTTCTTCCAACACAGATCTGTTGGTTCTTTTGGCAGCCCATAGCACTTTCAATATCCTCCTCCAACACCATAACTCAAAAGTATCAATTCTTCTATGATCTTCCTTATTCAGTGTCCAGCTTTCACATGCATATGAAGTTATTGAAAATACCAGTAACACCTTAATGAGACAAAAATAGACTGAAAAAAAAATCAAAGAATGGAAAAAAATTATTAATATATTGGCAATCAAAAGAAGAGCTGGAGTGGCAGTATTAATTTCTGATAAAATTGACATTAAGGCAAGAACCAGCATAAGAAAAAAGGAACATTATACAATGATTAAAGGGTCAGTTGAGCAAGATGACTACCTATGCATCCTTGATGAATACCTATGCACCCAATGAAAAAGCCTCAAAATACATAAATCTAATTCTATGACCCAATGGCACTTAACAACAACTCTCACAGAATTGAAGAGGGAAATAGACAACTCTACAATAATAGTTGTGCTATTAAGTGCTGTTGAGTTGGTCCTGACTCATAGCAACCCAGTGTAGGATATCCTAGGAACAACTGGTGGGTTTGAACTGCTGACTTGTGGTTGGCAATCCAGTGCTGATCCCACAGTGCCACACCAGAAATCCACATATTAGTAGGAGACTTTATATGCCACTCTTGATAAAGGACAGAACAACTAAAAAGAAACTCAACAAAGACACAAAAGAACTAAACAACATAACCAGCCAACTTTATCTCATGGACTTATACAGCACAATATGCATTCTTTGCTAGCACATGTGGAACAGTCTCAAGAGTATGCAAGATGGTGGGCCACAAAGCAAGCTTCAACAAATGTAAAAACATCAAAATACTACAAAGCATCGTCTCAGATCACAATGTTATAAAATTAGAAATCAACAATAGGAAGACCAAGGGGAAATCAAGTGTATGGAAATTTCATAATATGTTGCTTTAAAACTATTAGGTAATGTTGTAAAGTGCCATTGAGTTGGTTCTGAACTCATAGCAACCCTGTATAAGGTTTCTAGGGCTGTTAATCTTTATGGGAGCAGAAATTTTCATCTTTCTCCTGTGGAAAGGCTAACCTCTGACCTTGTGGTTAGTAGTACAGTGCTTATCCTACAGTGCCACACCAGCACACCCACTAGGTAATCAAAGAAATAAAAAATTAAAATTAAAAACTAATTAAGTCAAATAAGAAGCAAAACACAACATGTCAGAATTTTGGGGACACAGCAAAATCAGTGCTCAGAGGGCA
>NW_006408622.1:9369179-9375488 GCF_000296735.1 Chrysochloris asiatica
GACTGAAGTAAAAAATGTGAATGCACCCAAAATAAAAGAAAAAAAATTGATCAGGGAAAGTAGAAGCCAAGGTTCTTGGAATAGAAGACTATTTCTGAACCAGGAATGGAGGAGACAAAGCAGAAAAGATAGAAAATGAGGGAAAGGCTATATATATTTAAGATCCAAATAAATTTTAGGGACATATGAAGACTTAAGCAAAATTAAAATCAAATTCATTAAAATGAACATACAGCCTATATTTAAATTATTTTATGTATCTAGATAAAATCATATTGAATAATACACCTGTCACTTAAAAATTTGAAGACATTTCGTTATGTCAATTTCATCTTAAAGTCCTGGTGTTGCACTGTGGACTAAAGCACTGGACCACAGGGTCAGTTTGAATCACAAGGTCAGCAGTTCAAACTCACCAGCCACTCCTTGGAAACCCTATACAGGGTTGCTATAAGTAGGAACTGACTCAGCAGCACTTAAGCACAACAACAATACATATTTTTTAGGTCTGAAATACATTTGTATAGGTCTTCGATTAATCCATAGATAACAGGCTGTTCGCCATTCATTACTTCTTCCTTTCTCTACTCTATCCCTGACCCCAGTCTTAAAATATCAACACTGCTCCTTAACTAAAGCGAGTTTTTTTTTGCCTTTGCTTTTACTCTTTCACATTTTTAAAAATGAGGTATAACTTCTATGTAGTTATATAAAAATCTAAAAGTGTAACTTGATAAATTTTTACATTTGTACATCCCTGTATATCCACAATCCAGATTTAAAAACATATGAATATTTTCATCCCCCCAGAAAGTTGCCTTGACTCCTTTTCAAATAATAACATTCCCCTTGTGAGGTAGCTGCTGTTCTGACTTCTATCTCTCTATATTCGTTGTGCCTATTCTAGACTTTCATATAAATTGAGTCATACGATGTCTTTGGTATCTGGCATCATTTGCTCAGATACTGAGAGACAGTTGTGTGTATCAATCAGTAACCCATTTCTTTTTTTGTTTGTTTTCCTGCATAATGGTGCCACAATTTATCCAATCACCTGTTGCTTTCAGTTGGGGATATTATAAATGAAGCTACCATGAGCATTTGTGCATGAGTCTTTGAATAGATAAATGTTTTTGTTTCTCTTGGATAAATACCTAGGAGTAAACTGGCTGAGTCATATGAAAGGTATGTGTTTGTGAAAGTTCCTAATATTTGGTGCTGTTTATTCAGTCTCAGTATTTTCATTTTCCTTAGCTTGTCAAGCCATGAAAATACTAGACACAGTGATAATTTCAACGGATCATTTTGTGTTCCCATAGATACAAATGAATGGCAGCTGCACCATCCCTTGGGCAAAGTGCCACCCCCCAAAACAAGGCCATTACCTCAGCAGCTGCTTTGGGGCATAATTAATGACAGTCTCGAAAGACATTTTAACATTCCCATGTAACCAGCTGCCGTTTTCTCCTCTAACTAAATTTAACAACCAATAGAACATAAGCAGTCGTTTTTATAAATATTCCCAGTGTCACACCTATTCTATGACTTGTACCTCATTGCAAAGTGGTTTCTTACTATTCTATGCTACTCCTGCATGCATTAGAGAGGATTATACAAATTTGTTCTATTAGCCTCTAAACCTTAGTGAAATGTGGCTTTCTTGTTGCATATTAGGAAATAACTTTCTAAGATCTTGTATTCAGAGTGCAAGCTTGATTTCTACTCTGCTGGAGGATTAGAACAGATACTGAGAAGTAAAATCAGTGAAGGAGATATAGTGACTCAATGGCACTTAACAACAACAACAACTATATATATCTCCAGGAACTGGTTCCTCCTGATAACATGTCTGAAGTATGAGCCATGAAGTCTCGCCATCCTAGCTTCTAAGGAGCATTGTAGCTGTACTTCTCCCAAAACACATTTGATTTTTCTTCTGGTAGCCCAAGGCACTTTTAATAATCTTCTCCAAAACCATTTACCGTCTTCTTTATTCATTGTCGTATATATATGTATGTATATATATATATATGTATGTATATATAGAGTTATTGTTGTTAAGTGCCATCATGTCGATTCTAACTCATAGCGATCCTCTATAGGGTTTCCAAGGCTTTTAAATCTTTGTGAAAACAGAAAGCCTCATCTTCTGTGGAGCGGCTGGCAGCCTCGAATCATGGGCCTAGTGGTTTCAATCCCGATCCTTATCATTTAAAGACACTGCATGTATATATATATAGTTGTTGTTGTTGTTGTCAGGTACCATCGAGTCAGAACCGACTCATAGCGACCCCATGCACAGCAGAACGAAACAATGTCCAATCCTGGGCCAACCTCACTACCGCTGCCACACTTGATGCCATCAATGATGCCACCTGGCTGATCCATCTTGTTGGGGGTCTTCCTCTTTTTCTCTGACCCCCACCTTACCCAGCATAACATCCTTCTCCAGTGACTGTTCTCTCCGGACAATGTGTCCAAAGTATGAGAGACGAAGCCTAGCCATCCTGGCCTCCAAGGAGCACTCTGGATGCACTTCTTCCAAAACAGATCTATTGGTTCTTTTGGCAGTCCATGGCACTTTCAGTATTCTCCAACACCACAACTCAAAGGCATCAATTCTTCTATGATCTTCCTTATTCACTGCCCAGCTTTCGCATCCATATGAGGTTATTGAAAATATACATATGTTGTTGTTGTTAAGTGCCATCGAGTCGGTTCCGACCCATAGCGACCCTCAGGGTTTCCGAGGCTGTAAATCTTCACAGGAGCAGAAACCCTCATCTTTCTCCTGCGGAACAGCTGGTAGTTTCAAACTGCTGACCCTGAGGTTTGCAGCCTGATTCGTAACCACTACACTACCAGAGCTCCTTATATCTATATATCTATCTATATAATATAGAGAGGGGGGAGGGGAAGAGGGGGAGAGGGGAGAGGGAGGTTCCTCGAAAGCACAATTAAGTGTTCTGGAATTTCCATTTTTCTCAATGTAGTCCATAGTTTGTTATGATCCACACACTAGGAAGTTTTTGCATAGTCAATAAAGTACAAGAAAACATCTTTCTGATATTCTCTGCTTTCAGTCAAAATCCATCTAATGTAGCAACGATATCCCTAGTTCCATGTCTTTGCCTGAATCAGGTGAATTTCTAGCAGTTTCCTGTCAATGTACTGCTGCTACCATTTTTAAAATTATCTTCAGCAAAATTTTACTTGCATGTGATATTAATGGCATTGTATGATGATTTCCAGATTCCATTGAGTTACCTTTCTTTGGGATGGACACAAATATGGATCTCTTCCAATCAGTTAGCCAGGTAGCAGTCTTCCAAATTTCTTAGCATAGATGAACGAGATCCTTCAGTTGTGCATTAGTTTGTTGAAACATTTCAATTTGTATTCTGTCAATTCCTGGAGACTTGTTTTTCACCAATGCCTTCAGTGAAGCTTGGACTTCTTCACTCAATATCATTGGTTCTTGATCCTATGATATCTCTTGAAATAATTGGACATCAATTACTTTTGGTACAGTGACTCTATGTATTCCTTTCATCTTCTCTTGATACTTCCTGCATCTTTCAATATTTTGCCTGTGGTTGTTGTTGTTAGGCACCGTCACGTTGGTTCTGATTCACAGCCACCCCATACAGAACAGAACGAAACACTGCCCAATCCTACACCATCCTCTCATTGATGTAATGCCAGAGACCATTGCTTCTGCAACTGTGTCAGTCCATCTCATTGGGGGCCTTCCTCTTTTTCATTGACCTTCCACTTAGCAAGCATGATGTCTTTCTCCAGGGAGTAGTCCCTCCTGATAAACATGTCTGAAGTATGAGAGATGAAGTCTCACCATCCTAGCTTCTAATGAGCATTCTGGCTGTACTTCTCTCAAGATACATTTGTTTTTACATCTGGTAGCCCATGGTACTTTTAATATTCTTCTCCAAAACCATAATTTAAATGCATCGAGTCTTTTACCGTCTTCCTTATCCATTGCCAAATTTTCACATGTATATGAGGTGATAGAAAATACCATGGTTTTGGTCTTGTGCACTTTAGTTCTCAAACTGACATGTTGTTGTTGTTGTTGTTGTTGTTGTTAGGTGCCAGCAAGTCGGTACCAATTCATAGAATGACCTTGTACACAGCAGAACAAAATACTGCCCGATCCTGGGCCAACCTCACTATTGTTGCCTTGCTTGATTAAGCCCATTGATGCTGCAATTTTGCCAATCCATCTCGCTGGGGATTTTCCTCTTTTTCTCTGATCCCCCACCTTACCAAACATGATATCCTTCTCCAACAACTGGTTGCTCATGACAATATGTCCGAAGTATGAGAGATGAAGTTTGGCCATCGTGGCCTCCAAGGAGCACTCTGGCTGCACTTCTTCCAACACAGATTTATTGGTTCTTTTGGCAGCCCATGGCACTTTCAATATTCTCCAACACCATAACTCAAACTGACATATTTGCTCTTAAACACTTTCAATAAGTATTTTGCAGCAGATTTGCCAAATGCAGTATGTCATTTGATTTCCTGACTGCTGCTTTCATGAGTGTTGACTGATGATCCAAGCAAAATGAAGTCTTTGACAACTTCAGTTTTTTCTCCATTTATCATGATGATATTTATTGGTTCAGTTGTAAGGATTTTCATTTTCTTTATATTGAGGTGCAATCCATACTGAAGCCTGTAGTCTTTGATCTTCATCCGTAAGTATTTTAAGTCCTCTTCCCTTCCATCAAGCAATGTTGTATCATCTGCATATTGCAGTTTGTTAATGAGTCTTTCTCCAAACCAGATGCCATGTTCTTCTTCATATAATCCAGCTTCTCAGATTATTTGCTCAGCATACAGATTGTATATGAGTATGGTGAAAGGATACATCTCTGGTGCATACTCTTCCTAATTTTAAACCATTCAGTATCCACTTGTTCTGTTTGAACAACTGCATCTTGGCCTATGTACAGATTCCTCATGAACACAAGTGTTGTGGGATACATATTTTTCGCAGTGTTATTCATAGTTTGTCATTCAATTAAGCACAACTAAACATCTTTCTGGTATTCTCCACTTACATTCAAGATTCCCTGTTATCAGCAATGATATCTCTACTTCCACATTCTCTTCTAGATCCGGCTTGAATTTCTGGCAGTTCTCTGTTGCAACCATTTTAAAATTACATTCAGCAAACTTCTACTTGCATGTGATTAATGATATTATTAGATGATTTCCGCATTCCACTGGGTCACCTTTCTTTGGAATGGGCACAAATATGGATCCCTGCCCATCAGTTGGTCAGATAAAGTTTTCTTTCAAATTTCTTGGCATAAAGGGGTGGGCACCTCCAGTTCTATATCAGATTATTTAAATATTTCAATTTTGATTCTGTTAATTCCTAGAGCATTGTCTTTCTCTAGTGCCTTCAGTGCAACCTGGACTTCTTCCTTCATTACCATTGGTTCTTGATCATATGCTACCTCTTGAAATGACTGAACACTGATTGTTCCTTTTTTGTATAGTGACGTTGTGTATTCCCTCCATCTTCTTTTGATGCTTTCTGCATCATTCAACATTTTGTCTATTATTGTTGTTGCTAAGTGCCGTCAAATTGATTCAGACTCATAGTGACCCTGCACAGGATTTCCGAATAGTGGCTGGTGGAAATCATCACAGACAGCATTGTACTTCAAGATAGATTTTGAAATGGTCTTTTTGATGGTGAATGCGACACCATTCCTCTTGAAATTGTCATTCCTGGCATAATAAACCATGTGATTGTCTGACTCAACATGGTCAATGCCTTCCCATCAACCTGGAGATGAGAGAGAGAAGAAGAAGGTTGATTGTTCTGAAGTGTGGTGAGACCTGTGGACTCCTGAACCCATGGACAAGGACATAACCACAGAGGGCTGGAGCTGAGAGTGAAACACCCAGCTGATGTGAAGTGATGAGGGGAGCTGCACAAGAACACCCAAAAAAGGAAACAAGTGTAAATTGCTACAATTTGATGAACCTGACCTATACTTACAGATGTAGTAGCTCAAAATAGAAACTGATAAGGAAGGAGTCTTCACATCCAAGATCAATCCTATCCCCTCTGTATACAGGGTTGATAGAGATGGACAACTTAGACATTGGCTACCTAAAATGGAAGGGACTATAAAGGCATGAAGTGACTGACTTACAAGTTTCCAAGAGGGAGTTTAGTTTCAGAGTGTGTGGGGGAAAGTAGAGTCCCCACTGAATGGTTTTCATCTTGTCTAGACAGGTCTGGTGAAAGGAGATGGGGATAAGATTCTT
>NW_006408622.1:9376178-9382543 GCF_000296735.1 Chrysochloris asiatica
ATCAGCTCTTCCCCAGTCATATTTGAAATGTTTCCAACCTGAGGGACTCACCTTCCAGCACTATATCTGACAATGTTCTTCTGCCATCATAAGGCTTTCAGGCTAATCATTCAGAAGTAGTCGGCTTCTCCCTCTTCTAGAAGTTCTGCTTAAACCTGTCCACCATGGGTAACCCCGCTGATATTACTTACGATTGTTTCCAGCAACACACAGGTAGCACAGTATGACAAAGTGACAGACAAACTAACATTAAAGGTGGAAAAGGGTCACTTTTAAATAAAATACTTTTCCTTCTATACTCTCCTAGTTAGGATGCTGGTCTTAAGTCCTTTGGGGACACAGATTCTATAGAAAGGAGATTACAACTGAGCTTATCATTTTTACTAATGAGGTAAATTTGATCTTATTGTTTGGATGTCTTTTGGTCATATTAACTAAAATAGATAACCACTTAGCTATTTCTTAAAAGGTAGCAGTCCAGTGATTATCCTACAGCACTAGGACTCAAAAAGACAACGCAGTCAAACAAAAAAAGGGGGGGCAAGGGAACTGAATAGACATTTCACTAAAAAGGATATATTATTGGCCATCAAGAACATGAAAAGATTCTTGATATCGTTGTTATAATTAACCAAAAAACATTACTTTTTTAGTGGATTGTGACTCACGGTGACCCTAAAGGACAGAGCAGAATTGCTCCATAGGCTTTTCAAGGTTTGTAATCTTCACAGAAGCAGACTTCATGGAGCTGATGGTGGGTTCCAAATGCCCACCTTTCAGTTGGCATCCAAGTGCTTAATCACTGTACCACCAGGGCTGCATTAGTCATTATTAAGGAGATGCCGTTCAAAACTACAGTAAAATACCACTTCACCCCACTACAATGTTGGTGAGGATGTGCAAAAATTGGAACCCTCGTTCCTTACTGGTGGTGCTATTGTACAATGGCATGTTGTTGTTGTTATGTGCCTTGGAGTCGGTTCCAACTCATAGCGACCCTGTACAGGGTTTCTGAGGCTGTAAATCTTCACAGGAGCAGAAAGCCTTATCTTTCTCCCACGGAATGGCTGGTAGTTTCAAACTGCTGACCGTGAGATTAGCAGCCTGATTCGTAAGCACTACACTACCAGAGCGCCCTGTGGTCCCTCAAAAAGTTACAGAACTACCAGCAATCCCAATCCCAGGTATATGAGGATGGGTCAAGCAGTATTGCTACTAGGGTTCTAGTTTGTCCATACCTGGGTGTATTCCAAACAAAATTTATTTAGACAGGTCTCTGTGGTCACTGATGGCTACAGATAAATTCTCTCAGTAATACACTTGTCTTAGTCTCCTTAGGATGCTTTCAAAAAAGATGAGAAAAAAAAAAAAAACAGGAAAGTTGTATCTAGGATATTTTTTGTACATCTCATTCTTAGAGGGTAACAAGAGCTGTCCCATGAGAGTTTTGTTGGGAAACGTTCTCTCATCCACCCTTCAGCCCTAATCTTGCGCCTTTAGACTTTTTTTTGTGTGTGTCTGAATGATCAGTGTCAGAAAATAGGATGGCAGAAACAGAGATTAATGTGCTTTGACGATGAATGGTCAGACCATAAATCAACGAATGTGTTTTCTGTTGTTATTAAGTGCTGACGAGTCGGTTTTGATTCATAGTGAGCCTCTATAGGATTTCTGAGGAGCAGTTGGTGAGTTTGAACAGCCAACTTTGCAATTCAAGGTTGAGTGCTTATCCTACGCTGCCATACCAAGTGGTTTCTAGAAACTGGAAAAGGCAAGAAAATGTATTTCCTGGAGAGCCTCCAGACGGAATGGAGCTCTGCTGACAATTTTCTTTTAGCCATAATATTCATTTTGAACTTCGGACATCCATAAATACAAAATTAATACATATTTGTTTCAATTGAAGTTACTAAGTTTTTAGTTATTTTTCATAGCAGCATTAGGAAGCTAATACAGATAATAACATTCATCGGTCTTACCTAGTAAGTAAGCATTCATATTAAATGAGAAGGTAATAAAACCATAACCATGAAAATCAAGACTAAAACATGCTTAAATCGCTAGAATGGAGTCCTGGTATGGTGCTGTAGGTGAATGCACTGGACCGCAAGATCTGTTTGCGCCTCAAGATCTGCAGTTCAAACTCACCAGCTGCTCCTCAGAAACCCTATACAGGGTCGCTATGAGTCAGAACGACTGCATAGCACTTAAGAACAAAGCACTACTATGATTTAGAACCGACTCGATGGCACTTAACAACAACAACAACTATGATTTAACATTGTTTTGACAGTTGTAACTAATGATCTGATCTATACCCTTGCAACACATGAAGTGGTTTAACTATTGGGAAATATATGCCAAGGTCCTCGGAGTATGCACTGGCGCAGCGAGGCTGTCTGAGCGGTGTCTCACCTTGGAATACTGAGGAAGTGGGCTGTGTCCTCCAGGCCCCGCACAAACTTTTCCTCCTTTGGACTACATTTCCCACCGGCCTCTGCGGTCAATGCCATTCCCGACTCAAGCAGCTTGCTAGCCTTAGTGTGTTGGCGGGAGTTCGGACCAAAGAAATTGGACGTCCGGGGCGGGCCAGATCTCTAGTGCGGGGGTGGGCTCCGCCAAGCCGCACTGCTAGAACTCGGGAGAAGTGGACAGTGAGGAGTGTCTGGGCAGTACTGGGCTCTGTGTTGACCACCAAATCTGGACGACTGTCGGATGGGTCCAGACAGCGCCTTCATTTGTGAAAAATAAAACGGGGTTGGGGTGCTCTCGGGTAAGGTGCTGGGTGTTATGGTGGTACACGCGGGAAGGCTGGGGGTGTTGGGGCTGCGCTCTCGGGGCAGGAGGGGGTGTCCTGACCGCCCGCCCTCGCTCGGTGGAGGGAGGTGGGCTGCGAGCCTGCACGGGGTGTGGTTTGCGGTCAGACGTCTCGCAGCTACTGCGCTCGCTGCACGCAGAAACCCCGGGCAATCATCCCGGGACGTGGAGTGTGCACTCGGCGTTCAATGTCCGGCCACCTGTGGTTCATTCCTTCCAAACGAGGCCTTCCGGACCTTTTGTGAGACTCCCATGTGGCCCCGTCGCCGACTCTACTTTTGGGGCAAGAACTGAGAAGGGAGCTGGAGAGCTTTCTTGGTACCTTTTAGGTAGACGCTAGGCAGGGTCTGGTCCTGTCTGTCTCACACCCGGACTTTATGAGTCTCAGTAGCTCCCTGAGCTGCAGAGCCAAGTCTCTTCTGCATGCCAAGGCCAAAAGCTCTTCAGCACAATAAATAAAGTGCACCCAGGGCGGTCTCTGGTTTCTGCATCTTGGGGCTGTGGGGTCCCACCCTTGCTGCAGGGAAATTCAGGCCCATAAAGGTTCCCCCAGCCTGGAGGACAAGAGTTTGGTCTACTTAGAGCTGGTCTACAGACCCGATCTGAGACTGAACCTAAAAGAACCCCTAGTTAGGTTTCTATGGAGAAAAGAGGCCACTGTCTGGGAGTCTCCCCCAAGATGCCCACATGGAACCCTAAGGAAATGGCTACAGACTTCTCTGGTCTCCCTGTCAGTGCCTGGGATTGTTCTAATTGGATCTCTTACAGGCTCCAAAAAGGGACTGCTAATTCATGATTTTTAAAACACTCGCCACCTTTTTTTCTTTTCCAAGAACTCAGAGGAGGAGAAACAGCAGCTGTACATCTAAAATCATGGGAGAGGTAAGTTTTGTTTGTCACTTTCTTCTTGGAAAGGACTTTGATTTTCAATTTTTGGGACAGAAGAACATTTGTTAGCAGTGTTAAGGGGAAGGAAACAATGAGTAACATTAATAAAGAATAAACATACTCAAGAAATTGTTAAATTGTATTATTACTAATACTGCATATTACTTATACTACATAGAGATTTTGGAAAGTTCTGACCAAGACATTTTCTTACATTTATGGTAAAATCTTAGAACCAGCCCCAGACTGTCTGCTTTGCACACATTGTCTCATGTGATCTACACTGTTTTCCTGTTTTTGGTTTATTCCCAGAACAATCTTGACAGCTAAAGTGGCTCAGTGAAGATACTTTTCCAGTGAAGTTGAAGAATAGGTTAAGGTTACTCATTTAGTCTCGCTGATTTCTTTGCAATCTCTTTCCCAAGTTGTATGTAGTAGCTTATGTATTTGCTTACAAATTTCCGACTGTAAGGCCTGCTCACTCCCTTCAGCCCTAGATATTTCCCCCCAGAATTGAAATACCTCTATTGTTCTTTGCACTGACTAAAGTAATATCACATTCTTGTCAATTTTGATAAATTTATTAAGAAAGTTTGTAACCCATGGTCCCACTATTCAAAAATAGATACTATTGGTATTTTCAGATTCTTTTGTCCACAATTCTGAGTGTCATTTTGTTTTATTGTGGGATCATGCTAATAGTAAAAGCAATTAACTTGTAAGACGTGTACTTTGTAACATTTGAAGTTTAAAGTTTTTCACATTATCTTGTTTAACCCACACAGCAACTTTGTTTTTGTTGTTGTTAAGTGCCCTGGAGTGGATTCCGACTCATAACGAATCTGTGCAGGGTTTCTAAGGTTCTAAATCTTCCGGAGCAGAAAGCCTCATCTATCTCCTGCGGAGTGGCTGGTAGTCTCAAACTGTTTAATTAAGTCTTGAAAGTTTTTGTAACTTTGTCCCCTGTATGCTCCTCCACCTTCATGAATATGCTACCTGACGCCGATGTTATTAAATGCCGTCAACTTGCTTCTGACTCATAACGACCTGTATGGGGTTTCCGAGGCTGTACATCTTTGGGGGAGCAGAAAGCCACATTTTTCTCCCATGGAGCAGCTGGTGGTCTTGAACCATTGACCTTGTGGTTCCCAGTCCAGTGCTTCCTATACAGAGCCACTGCTCTCTGGATATACTGGCAGCAAATGCAAATACCCATGTAAAAGTATCCTCTGTCAATCTGTCATTGATTTTTTAAAAAAATAATGTTTTGTTGTGTTTTCTGGGAAGGTTTACAAACAGTTTAGCTTGCTGTTCAACAGTTTTTGCAAAAATTGTTCAGTGACAGTGGTTCCATTCTCACAATGCATCTACAGCCTCATTATTTATGTCCTGGTTGTACCATGGAGTATTCAGTTTTAAGAATAGCATTGTATTACTTAAATATGAGATTCAGGGATTTTTCCAGGCTGTGTCTGGGTGTGACCCTTCATTAATTCTTAGTTAACTAATTAATTCATTAGTTCTCAGAAATTCATTTTACTCTTAAGACTTAAGAGGAGCTCTGGTACCATAGTGGTTACGAGTCGGGCTGCGAACCTAAAGGTCAGCAGTTTGAAATTGCTAGTGGTTCCAAGGAGAAACATGAGGCTTTCTACTCCCACAAAGATTTACAACCTCAGAAACCCTATACAGAGTCACTATGAGTCAAAATCCCAAGGCACATAACCACGACCACTATCTAAGACTTAAGAAATATTCTTTTTATTGTCTTTGTCATTTCCCTGAATTTTTTGTGAGCTTCTTGAGTTGATCTTACCCTTTCTATTCAGGCCAGAACTTTCCTAAGATTCTCAGAAGAGAATCTTAGTGCCCTTCCTGCCCTTCATTCTCAGTACAATTAGGTGGGGAGGGAGCTTAGCTTTCCTTTCCCTTCAGTCCTTAACTGTTTTTCCTTTATTCCTTCCTTCTCTCAGAGTGGTGATTGTCCTTTCTCCATATTAATGGAACACTATGGACCGTGGTTCAAACCCACCAGCTGCTCCTTGAACACCCCAGGGTCACTATGAGTTGGAACTGACTCAGTGGCACTTAACAACAACAGTGGACTGTGGTAAAGGGTAGAGTCTTACCCCACTTCTGCCATTTATTAACTGCATGGCCATGGGCTTCTTTATGATTACCTCTGTGATTATACAGTTATTGTTGTTGTTGTTGTTAGGAGCCATCAAGTCGGTACCGACTCGTAGCAACCTTATCCACAGCAGAACGAAACACTGCCTGATCCTGGGCCAACCTCACTATTGTTGCCATCTCATTGGGGCGTCTTCCTCTTTTTCTCTGACCCTCCACCTTACCAAACATGATATCCTTCTCCAACGACTGGTCCCTCCTGACAATATGTCCTAAATATGAGAGATGAAGTTTGGCCATCGTGTCCTCCAAGGAGCACTCTGGCTGCACTTCTTCCAATATAGATCTGTTGGTTCTTTTGGCAGCCCATGGCACTTGCAATATTCTCCTTCAACACCATAACAAATGTATCAATTTCTTCTACAGTCTTCCTTATTTACTGTCCAGCTTTCACATGCATATGAGGTTATTGAAAATACCATGGCTTGGGTCAGGCGCACCTTAGTCTTCAAGCTGACATCTTTGCTCTT
>NW_006408622.1:9384093-9400159 GCF_000296735.1 Chrysochloris asiatica
CCAAGGAGCACTCTGGCTGCACTTCTTCCAACACAGATCTGTTTGTTCTTTTGGCAGTCCATGGCACTTTCAATATTCTCCTCCAACACCATAACTCAGATGCATCAATTCTTCTACAGTCTTCCCTATTCACTGTCCAACTTTCACATGCATATGAGGTTATTGAAAATACCATGGTTTGGGTCAGGCGCACCTTAGTCCTCAAACTGACATCTTTGCTCTTCAACTCTTTAAAGAGGTCTTGTGCAAAAGATTATGTCACTTGATTTCGTGACTACTGCTTCCATGAATGTTGATAATTGATCTGATCAAGATTGACAACATCAATCTTTCCTCCATTTATAAGGATGTTGCTTATTGGTCCAGTGGTGAAGATTTTTGTTTTCTTTATATTGAGATGCAACCCATACCAAAGGCTGTAGTCTTTGATCTTCATCAGTAAATATTTTAAGTCCTCGCCACTCTCGGCAAGCAAGGTTGTATCATCTGCATATCTCAGGTTGCTAAAGAGTCGTCTTCCAATCCTGATGCCATGTTTTTCTTCATATAATCCAGCTTCTCGAATGTTTTTCTTCATATATAATCCAGCTTCTCAAATTATTTGCTCAGCATACAGATTGAGTAAGTATGGTGAAAGAACACAACCCTGACACAAACCTTTCCTAATTTTAAACCATTTGCTGTTCCCTTGTTCTGTTCGAATAACTGTCCCTTTTTCCATGTACAGAGTCCTCATGATCACACTAAGTGTTCCGTAATACTCTGACTTCTGGAATATTGTCCATAGCTTGTCATGATCCACACAATTGAATGCCTTTAATTGAAAGTCTAGTCAATAAAACACATGTAAACAACTTTCTGGCATTCTCTGCTTTCAGCCAAGATCCATTAGACATCAGCAATGATATCCCTTGTTCCACATCCTTTTCTAAATCTGGCTTGAACCTCTGAAAGTTCTTTGTCAGTGTATGGTTGCAGCCATTTTTGTATTCTTTAGTACAACTTTACTCACTTGAGATATCATATTGTCCAATGATTTCTGCATTCCATTGGGTTACCTCTCTTTGGAATGGGCACAAATATGGATCTCTTCCAGTCAGTTTGCCAGGTAGTTGTCTTCCAAATTTCTTGGAATAGATGAGTGAGTGCCTCGAGTGCTGTATCAGTTTTTTGAAAGATTTCAATTTTTATTTCATCCATTGTTGGAGACTTGTTCTTTGCCAATGCCTTCAGTGCACCCTGGACCTCTTTCAGTATCATTGGTTCTTGATTGAAATGGTTGAACATCGACCATTTCATTTTGGTACAGTTAGTCTGTGTATTCCTTTCTAGGCTTTGGTGAGTGGAAATGGACAAGTGCTGGCCATTTTGAATCAGACAGTCAGAGGATTTTCTATGCTGAGAATGACAAATTGAAGAGGAATGGTATATTCATGCACAAAATGAACATTTCACAAATCTGTCTTGAAGTGTACAATGCTGTCTGTGATCCGATAATATCCATATGCCTACAAGGAAGCCACCCCATTATTAAACAACCCTGATTGCACTGTAGGATAAGCACTGGACTGCTAGCAGTAAGGTTGGCAGTTCAAAACCAACAGCCACGCCGTAGGAGAAAGATGAGGCTTTCTGCTCCCGTTAAGATTATTTGTTGTTGTTCAGTGCTGTTGAGTCATTTCCAACTAAGTGACCCTGTATAGAGTTTCCAATGAGTGACTGTTGGGTTTGAACCTCCAGCATTGTGATTCTAATTGACCTTGTGGTCTAGTGATTATCCTAGGGTACCACACCAGAACTCCCGTTAAGATTTCCAGCCTTGGGAATTCAATGCTGGGTGCTAGGAGTGGCAGGAGACTCAGTGACACTGGGGTTGTTGTTTTTGGTTTTCGTAAAGAAGTCATTTGGTGGAAGTTACAAAGGCCATAGCTAAAAGGGCCATACTAAGTAATTCACAGCACTGTACCGGGTCTCCTTTGCTCCTGGGCCTAAGGATTCTACCAGGCCCTTGGCGTGCCCCCATGGATAATGGGTTGTGTCTTTTCAGGTTGTGGAGCAAGGATCTTCCCAGGGCATGTTAGAGCAGATCCTCTGGGTTCTTATCACCTTACTGCAGTGGGAGATTTGTCTCCTCTGCATTCAGTATGCTATCATTAGGTCCCCAAGGATTCAGAGAAGGCTGAATCAGGCATATACAGTTTATCCCTCAGATCTCTGTCAGTATGTGTGTGTTTCTGTGTATGCACACACATGTTCAGGTGCTGAAAGCTAAAAGATAGGAAGAAGAGAGGAAAATATTTTCCTTAGTCCTTTGGGAACTCAGAGGTCAGTCTGGTGACTCAAGACTGATTTTTCTTCTTCCTTTGCCTTTTCACTGTCTACATTCCTCTAGGACTAACTCAGGACATAAGTGATCTGTTCTTGCAATTTTAAAAGCCACTGTCAATGTGAGTTGGTACTTCTCCTTCATGGAATTTATTCTTCCTAGTTGCAAGAGTTTAACAGTGGATTTTGTTTTCTTGTAACTTTCTGCTTTCCTTAGTCCCTCAGAGAACATACTCCTGTTTTCTTCTTCTTCTGAGTGATGGGTATCAAAAACTGTTACCCTTCCTCAAGTATCCATCTGTTCTCAAATGAGTGTTAGGTATTCCTCCGGCAAATCACCTAGTGTTTCTTACTTACATATCCTTCCACCGGAAGTATTAATGGAACAGAAAAATGTACCTTGCTGGAAATGATAGCTCTCTACTATAGTAGTAAAGTGGGACCACATGTTGCAAACTTGGATTTTCCAATTAAACAAGAAGGGAATTCATGTTGATTTGTTGTAGTCTCGGTGTCTGCCATTCTCTTAAGATTTTTCAGGCTGGAGATAGATGGGATACAATAGATTAAGCTTTTGGAATTACGGGAGTCTATGTTAAGTAGATCTATTTTGAACATGTATAGTGTGTGCTTGAGTCACATTGATGTTAGTCTGGATCTTTCTCCATTAGTTCTGGTAGGTTAGGAACAAAGGGTATAAATAAGTTTATGGTAACAGGTATAATTTAGTGATTGTCGTTGTGAAGAAATAATAAATGTTGGGAAACAATGACTTTCAAAATTGCAGAGGAGTATTAGAGAACTTGTCCAACCTCACTGCCCCAAATAAGAATATTGAATACATAAAAGGAGATGTCATACAGCCACTAAAAATGATGTTCATTAAAGAATTCTGATGGCATGGGAAAATAAATGATAGGCATTTATCATTCTGGCATATTTATGAGCTTGGTATTTTAAATAATTAAGTTACATAAATTATATTTAAAGTATATTTTCCGAGATAGAGATTTTATAAGGTATTTCAGATTGATTCAGACTTTTTTTAAATGTGTGTGGTGGACACATGGGAAGGACAATCACAAGTGTTGAGATTCTGGTGTGCTGGGCATATGGTGGGCTGTTACTTGCATATACAGTTTCATTTATGGAGAAACACCAATTATCTGGACTTTTTTTGTTCCCAGACCTGGGTGGATCAATGGTAATTTTCCAGCATGCCAGAGGTTATATCTGCACGTTGTTGTTGTTGTTGTTGTTATGTGCCGTGGAGTCGGTTCCGACTCATAGCGACCCTGTACAGAGTTTCTGAGGCTGTAAATCTTTACAGGAGCAGAAAGCCTCATCTTTCTCCCACGGAACAGCTGGTAGTTTCAAACTGCTGACTCAGATTAGCAGTCCGATTCATAACCACTACGCTACCAGAGCGCTTTATAGCTCATGTAGGAACATTCAAAAACTATAAAACATTCAACTCTGGTTTCCACACCTGAAACCCCTCTCTTTTAAGGGTCCAGCAAAGTCTAGTTTACTAATAATGTTCCCCTTCTGCATTGCTTTCCATTTTCTTTATTCTATCTTAAACGTGGTTGTATATGTTTCTTTCACAAATAGTATATTTCTTTATGGTTTCAGGTTCTGAAGTTCAAAGATGTGGCCATTTACTTTTCTGAAAAGGAATGGGAATGCTTGAAACCCACTCAGAAGGATTTGTACCGAGATGTAATGTTGAAGAATTATAACAATCTGGTTTCACTAGGTAGGTTTATTAACCCTCCCCCAAATTTACTTGACCTTTTAGAATTTCCATGTTCTTTGCTATGACCTTCTGGTGAAAACTTTTCAAGTGGGTGGCTGAAATGATGCCATGCCAAGGAATAGTTTGTTCCTTGTGGAGTTGAAAATGGGCTTCTCTGTTCCTGACCTTCACCCCTTACTCTGACCTTTAATCTATTTGCTCTTCTTTGCTAATCCTGGACTGATTTAATTTTAGGATGCCCACAGCATAACCTTGTCCTTTTTTTTCCCCCTCCCCTTGAGCAGGACTGTCTGATTCTAAGCCAGATGTGATCTTCTTACTAGAACAGGGGAAAGAACCCTGGAGGGTGAAGAGAGAGGAGACAGAAGAATGGTGTCCAGGTGAGTGATGGTGAATCTCCCGGAAGAAGTCACTGTAGGTGGTAACAGAGGTGACCCGTGAGAAGTCAGCACATCTGATACACTGCTAGAAAAGTTCCCTGAATAGGCCTAAGACTTAGAGTAGAAAGTATGGATTTTCAACATGAGCTTCCAAATGTATTTCAATTGTTACCACTCTTACCACTCTACTGAAGGAGCTCTAATAGCGTAGTGGTTACAAATCGGGCTGTGAACCGCAAGGACAGCAGTTCGAAACTATCAGCTGTTCCGTGGGAGAAAGATGAGGCTTTCTGCTCCCGTAAAGATTTACAGCCTCAGAAACCCTGTACAGGGTCACTATGAGTCAGAACCGACTCCACGGCACATAACAACAACATGGGTCAGAACCGACTCCATCGCACATAACGATGATGACAAACACTCTACTTCCCTTCTCTCATATATCCATCTCATTTCAGAGAGATGTGCCTTCCTCCTTCCTTGTGACAACCATTTTACCTATACTTTGGGTCCAGTTTTGTTTTATTTAAAAAAAAAAAAAAAAACAGCTTTATTGAGATACAATTTTGTTGTTGTTAAGTGCAGTACCGTATAGGGTTTCCAAGACGTGTGTAGTGCATTTGAACTGTCAACCTTACAGTTCAAACAGACCTTACAGTCCAGTGCTTTAGCCATACCAGGACTCCAAAATTTACAACATCATAAATTTCACTCATTTCAGGTTGTTTTTAGAACTGCGTTTTTATACAAATAATGTGTATGTTCTATGTTTGTTGGCCAACCATACACAAAATGCAGGTTGTTTTCTGAACCGTATTTTTACACAATGTGTGTGTTCTATGTTGTTGGCCAACCATGCCCAAAATGCAGTTTAGTCACAGACTTGTGCGACCAGCACCACAGTATAATTTTAGAACATTTTTATCAACCCCAAAATGAAGCCCCATTCTTTTACACTACACCCAGCCCTAGGCAACACGAATCTACTTTGTCTTCTGTATATTTCCTATTAATGAAATCACACAATCTGGAGGGGTTTTGTGCCTGACTTCTTTCATTTGACATGTTTTCACGGCTCATGCATGTTGTAGCATGTATCAGTACTTTCCTTTTTATGGCTAAATTTCATTGTGAAGCTATCCTATATTTTATCAGTTCATCAATCGATGGACATTTTAGGATGTTTCCATTTATGACTTACAAGTAGTGTAATTATGAACATTCACTTCCAAGTTCCCTTTTTTTCCTAGTCTGTTGAGTGTAATTTTACCTGGAAGCAGATGAAAATGTTAAATGCATTTTTTTCTACATTTGTATATGTTGTTAAGTGCCATCGAGTTGGTTCTGACTCATAGCGACTCTGTACAGGGTTTCCAAGGAGTGGTGGCTGAGTTTGAACGGCTGACCTTGTGGTTCAAACAACCTTGTAGTTAAGTGCTTTATTCCACATCACCCACACCAGGACTCTGTATATAACACCTGTATATTGTTGTTAAGTGCCGTTGAGTCGGTTCTGATTCATAGCAACCCTGTATAGAGTTTCTGAGGAGCGGCTGGTGAGCTTGAACCACCAACCTCGGGGTTCAAACCAACCTTGGAGTCCAGTGTATTAACCAACAGAGCCACATGTAGATTTTGCCCTTTATTCTATTAATAGTGTGTATTACATTGATAGATTTTTGAGTGTTAAACCAAACTAGCATTCCTGAGATAAATCTCACTTAGTCATAGTATATAATCCTTTCTGTATGTTGCCAGATTATTTGGTAATATTTTGTTGAAGATTGTACATCAGTATGTTTGTCCATTGATGATCAATTAGGTAATTTCTCTTTGCTATTGTGAGTAATGTTACAATGGCATGGGTGTGCATATATCTGCTTGTGTCCTGACTGTTATTTCTTTGGGATATATACCTAGTAGTGGGATTGCTGGATTATATGGTACTTCTATTTCCAATTTTTTAAGGAAGCATGCTATCATTTTCCACAGTGGCTCTACCATTTTACAGTCCCACCAGCAATGTATGAGAGTTCTAATCTCTCCACACCCTTACTTAATGACCTTTACTATTATTGTTGGGGTGAAATGATATATCATTGTTTTTTTGATTTGCGTCTCTCCCATGGCTAGTGATTGTGAACATTTCTTCATGCGTTTGTTGGGCACCTGAATATCTTCTTTGGTGAAGTGTCTGTTCACGTCCTTTGCCTATTTTCTAATTCAGTTGTCTTTTTGTTGTTGAGATGTTAAAGTTTTCTATAAAGTTTGGAGATTAATCCCTTGTCAGATGTTACTGCTAATATGTTTTCCCAATCTTCAGGCTCTTTTTATAACTCTTTATGGAGAAGTCTATTAATGTGCATAAGTATTTCCATTTTAAAAGGCCCCAATCATGTAGTTTATTGTCTGCTGCTTGTGCATTTTTGGTTATGTTTGATGGTCTCTTTATGCCATAAATTAGAACCCCTAAATTTGCCCCTATTTTTGATTTGATGATCTTGATAGCTTTAGGTTTTGTATCTAGGTCTTGGACCCATATTGAGTTAGTCTTTTTATATCTTGTGAGGCATGGATCTTGTTTCATTTTTCTGAAAATGGATCAAGTTTTGCCAGAACTATTTGTTAGACAGTCTCCCCCATTTAATGGATTTTTATCTCTGTCAAAGCTCAGCTGTCCATAGGTGGGATGGATTTGCTTCTGGGTTTTCAATTCTGTTGTGTTGGTCTTTGTGTTTGTCATTACACCTGTACTAGGTATCTTCACTACCATAACTGTACAGTTGATTTTTAAATCTGAAATTTTGAGACTGCCTACTTTTTCTTCAGCAATGCTTTTCTTCTCAGGAGTCTCTTTCCTTTTTATATGAAGTAAGTGACTGGCTCTCCCATCTTCTTAAAGACTGTTGATGGAATCTGGATCAGGATTACGTTATATCCATAGATCGCTTTGGATAGCATTTTCTTTTTTTGTTGTTATATAAATTAACCCATTTATTACAGGCTAGACAGGTTTAGGTGGTGGAGCTTCTACTGGTCTTTCAGTTCCTTCAGTCATCTGATGGCGGACTTTACTGTAACTGCGGAGGTGGTGTTGTAGGTCCAGGCACCCCCAGCCACCATTTTCATACAGGAACCACAGTGCCAGATTCCCACAGCTCGTCTCTTCATCTTGGTTTTGCCGCAGAAGGAGCAAGTGTACTTGGCATGCTGGCTGATTTAAATTTTCTTCACCATTTTCCTGAGGGAGGCACCATAACGGGTCCCGTGTTTACCCACGATTCCGACCTTCTTGGTGCGTTTAGCCATCTCGTCGCCACCTAGTGCCCAGTGTTGACATTTTCATAATATAAGTCTTCCTGTCCATGAGCATAATATGTTTTCATATACCTAGGTCTCTTTTAATTTCTTGTAGTGTTCTGTAGTTTTCTTTGTATAAATCTTTGGCTATCTCTAGTTAGATTTATTCATAAGTATTTTATCTTTTTGGTAGCTATTGTAAATGGTATTGGAGTCCTGGTATGATTCTGTAAGAGAATCACTAGACCACAGATTTGAACCACAAGGCGGTGATTTAAAACCACCAGCCACTCTTCAGAAACCCTACACAGGGTTACTATGAGTTAGAACCTGTATAGGGTTTCCAAGGCTTTAAAAATCTTTGTGGGAAAAGATAGCTTCATCTTTTTCCTGTGGAGTGGCTGGGGGGTTCGAACCACCAACCTTGTGGTTCACAATCCAGTGTTAATCATCAGAGCCACTGAGCTCCTTATCTACAATTAGGGAGAGTGTTACTTCTCCCTTACCATTGTGGATGCCTTGTCTTCCCCTCTCTTGAATTACTGTCCTGGCTACGATTTCCAGAATGATGTTTAATATGAGTGGGGATAGAGGGCATCCTTGTCCGGTTCCTGTTCACAGGGGGAGTGTTTTTAGTTTTTCTCAGTGGAGAATAATGGTGGCTGTTAGTTTTGCATGTATGCCCTTAATTATGTTGAGAAATGTCCCTTCTGTTCCTATTTGGATGAGAATTTTTATCCAGAATGGGTGTTGGATCTTATCAAATTTTTTTCTGCTTTGACTGATATATGTGTTTTTTCCTTTGTAAAATTTAATTAGTGGATTATGTTAATTGTTTGCCAATGTTGAATCATCCTTCCATACCTGGAATGAATCCCTCTTGCTTGTGATGTATAATTTTTTTAGTGTTGGATTATATGGGCTAAGACTGAGTTGAGGATTTTTGTGTCTGTGCTTATGAAGATATTAGTTTATAAGTTTCTTTTTTAGTGGTATCTTTGCCTGGCTTTGCTATAAGGATTATGGTTATGAATTCAAAATTATTCCTTCCTTTTCTGTGTTCTGGAATAGTTTGAGTAAAATTGGTTTCAGCTGTTCTTTGAATGATGTAGTATTCTCCAGTGAAGCCCCATCTAAGCCAGGATATTTTGTTGGGAGGTTGTTTTGTTGTTGTTGTTTTTTAATTTTTTCTTGTGTTATGGGTCTGTTCAAATTTTCTTTCCCAGTCTGTGTGTTAGTTTAGGGAGGTTGTGTATTTGTAGAAAATTGTTTATTTCTTTTGGGTTTTCCAATTTGTTGAAGTACAGTTCCTCATAGTATTCTGTTATTCTTTTATGTTGTACTGTTTATGTTGTGAAATTGCCCATTTCATTTCTTATTCATGTTATTTGCATCCCCGTTGCTTTGTTAAGCCTGCAGGTGATTTATCTAGTTTTGTGACTCTTTTCTTAAAACCAATTTCTGGACTTGTTTATTCTATTGTTTTTGTTTCATTGATTTCTGTTCTAATCCAGTCCATAGTATTTCCTTTCTTCTGGAGACTGTAGGCTTTTTGTGCTGTTTTTTTTCTAATTGTTGGAGTTGTTTGGGTAAGGTATTGATTTGGCTTCATCCTTCTTTTTTGAAGTGTTTCTTTATTGCTGTAACTTGCCTTCTGAGCAGTGTTTTTGCTGTGTCCCAAAGATTTTGGTATGCTGTGTTTTCATTCTCATTAGCTTCTAAAAATTTATTTCTCTTTTCATTTCTTTTTTTATCCAGAAACTGTTAACTTAGTTGCCATGTTTTTTATTTTCCCTGATCTTCCTCTTACTGGTTTTTAATTTTACAACATCGTGATCCAAAATGTTTTATAGCTTTTCAATGCCTTTAAATGTATTGAGCTTTATTTGTGGCCTAATAACTGGTCTATTCTGGAGAGTGCTCCATGTGCACTGGAAACGAGTGTGCGTTGCCGTTTTGTTTGGTGGAGTGTTCTGTATATGTTTAGGAGGTCAGGGTGGCGGATGGCGTTGTTGAGATCTTCTGTATCTTTGTTGAGTTTCTTTCTAGTTGTTCTGAGCATCATCAAAAGTGCTGTGTTAAAGTATTTGAATACTATTGCAGCGTTGTAAGTTTCTCTTTTCAATTTTGTTTATTTTACTCTCTGTATTTTGGGGCTCTTTCATTGGGTGCATAGTTATTTCATATGATTATGTCCTCTCACTGGTTTGAATCAGTGGTTTGACTCCTGGGAAGCCAGGATGGCCAGGCTTCATCTGTCATACTTTAGACATATTATCAGGAGGGTCCAGTCCCTGGAGAAGGATATCATGTTTGGTAAAGTGGAAGGTCAGAGAACACCAGGAAGACCCTCAAGGAGATGGGTTGACACAGTGGCAGCAGCAGTGGGCTTAGGTGTAGCAACGATTGTGAGGTTGGACCAGGCAGTGTTTCGTTTTATTGTATATAGGGCGACTGTGAGTCAGTACCGACTCGATGGCACCTAACAGCAACAACAACAATCCTTTTTGCTTTTTACTTGATATCTATTTTAATCAGAAAATGCCATTCCTGCTCTTTTTTTGTTGCCTTTTTAACTTGTGGTTTTTCCCGTACAATTTGATTTTTCATTTATTTTTATCTGTATGCCTAAGGTGATTCTCTTATAGGCAGCCTATTGATGGATCCAGTTTTTTATCCATTCTGCCACTCTCTTTCTCTTGACTGGTGCATTTAATCTGTTTACATTCAGTTTGCATGAATTAATTCATGATAGGTATTAATTCATTGCTGTCATTCCTTTTTTATGATTCTATTTATTGTATTTATTTATTTATTGTTGATGATGTCTTTATTCCATATTATTTTTCTGTAATGTCTTTGTTTTTCTTGTTATCTTACAGATTGGGAGTCCAGAACGGAAACCGGACGTTTATCTCTAAAGGAGGAAAGATGTGAAATTGAATCATTGCCTCAAGCAGTAACAGTAAGACCTACAAGCTCTAACCTTGATGATCCCAGGTTCAGAGATAACAGAGACAGTACATTTCCATTTGAGAGACAACAAGAGGGACAGTGCAGACAAGCATTAATACTACTCGATCGATTACATCAGAGAAGTCATACTGGAAAGAGATCCTGTGAATTCAAAGGAAGTAAGAAAGCTTTCAGGGACCAGCTCTGCCCTATTCGACATAAAAAAATTCATAATAAGGAAAAAGACTCTGAATGTGGAGATGATGGGGGCACCTTTAATAGGAGATCGGACTTGAGTCAGCATCAAAGCATTTATGATAACAAAAGAAGTAATGCAAATAAGAAACGTGCCTTGACTTTTGATTCTGAAATGACTCATCCTCAGAAAATGAACACTGGTGAGAAGCCTCATAAATGTAAAGAATGTGGAAAAGCCTTTAATTCAAGTTCACAACTTAGTCAACATCAAAGAATTCATAGTGGTGAGAAACCCTATAAATGTCAGGAGTGTGGAAAGGCCTTTGCAACTACCTCACAGCTTAAACTACACCAGAGAATACATACTGATGAGAAGTACTATGAATGTAAAGAGTGTGGCAAAGCCTTTAGTCGTCCTTCCCACCTTACTCGACATCAAAGAATTCATACTGGTGAGAAACCCCATAAGTGTAAGGAATGTGGGAAAGCTTTTCGTTATGACACACAACTTAGTCTTCATCAGATAACTCATACTGATGAGAGACTCTTTGAATGTAAGGAATGTGGGAAGGCTTATAGCTGTGCTTCACAACTTACGCTACATCAAAGAATTCATACTGGTGAGAAACCCCATAAATGTAATGAATGTGGCAATGCTTTTCTTTCTGTCTCTCACCTTATTCGCCATCAGAGTGTGCATACTGGTGAGAAACCCTATAAGTGTAAGGAATGTGGAAAATCCTTCCGTCGCGGCTCAGAACTGACTAGACATCAGAGAGCTCACACTGGTGAGAAACCCTATGAATGCAGGGACTGTGAGATGGCTTTTACTTGTAGCACAGAACTTATTCGACATCAAAAAATTCATACTAGTGAGAGACCCCATAAATGTAAGGAATGTGGGAAGGCTTTTATTCGAAGGTCAGAACTTACTTATCATGAGAGAAGTCATAGTGGGGAAAAACCCTATGAGTGTAAAGAATGTGGGAGGTCCTTTGGTCGTGGCTCAGAACTTAATCGACACCAGAAAATTCATACAGGTGAGAAGCCATATGAATGTAAGCAGTGTGGGAAGGCTTTTATTCGTGGGTCACACCTTAGTCAACATCAAAGAATTCATACAGGACCGAGGGATGAATGAAGAAATGTGGGAAGGCTCAAAACTTAATTGATTTCAGAAAATTCATACTGAATAAAAAGGAGCCTGTGACTATAAGGACCGTGGGAAAGCATTTGAGGCTAATTACTTAGGATCAGCACTGGACTGTGAACCACAAGATTGGCAATTGAAACCCACCACCTGCTCCTTGGAAACCCTATGAGTTGGAACCTACTCAATGGTACTTAACTACAACACCTTACTAAATATGGAGTCCTGGTGTAGCATTGTAGAATTAAATTAAGCACAAGCTCAGTGGTTCAAAGCCTCCAGCCACTCCTTGGAAACCCTAAACAGGGTGGCTATGACTCAGAACCTATTGACAGAACTTAACAAGAATGACTTATAAATATCATTTATATTTGTGAATATTGAATATCAGAGTCCATACTGTGCATCAACAACCTTGATTTAAGGACCAGGCCTTATGTAACATTTGATGCTAATGAGAAGCTGTGTTTGGAATAGGGAAGGATTTGTTATTCAGAATTTGTTGTTAAATGCCATCAAATCAGTTCTGACTCATAGCAACCCTGTATATGGTTTTCCAGAAATAGCTTCTGGGCTTGAACTGCCAACCTTATGGTTAAAAGTCCAGTGCTTATGCTTCACTGTCACACCAGGACTCCTGTTCAGAATTTAGTAAACATCAGAGTTCAGCCAGTGAAAGTGGAAAAGCTCCATGAATGTTAGGACAGTAGGAAGGCTTTTTCTGTGGCTCAGAAAAGTCAGCTTCAGTGAATCCATAATTGGGAGACACTTAAGAAGGCTTTGAATGTGTTAGAGACATCAGTCATACAAAGTTATTGCCACATTGGGAATTTCACATTGAGAAATCAAAGGAGTCATCATATGTCATATGTGTGAGTTATCAACTTGATACAGTCAACAAGTTATTTATATGCTATTTAATACTTGACTAAGACTACATTAATATTAAAAATGCAGAAAATCCTTCCATCCACTTAAATCTTATTAAAAACTAATATACTCATTCTCTAGTATTAGTAAGTCTGTAAGAAAACACTCAAGCATCATAAATGACAAAGAATACGTAACTATAAAAATGGAGGGGATTTAAAGAAATAAGGCACAATTATGGCAGACTCTGTTGGTTACCTGCCTATTGCTCATTACCATTTTCTCCTTATCCATGAAAGTCTTCCCACCTAAGATTATCAGTGCCAGAATCTTGTTCTCCTAGTCTGTTTTGCAGAAGCTGCAGACATCTGCATTTGACATTCAGTTTTCCTTTCTATCAAACTGGGAGGAAACGTTTGTCTTGTAATTAGTGTGCATATCTCTGTGATACCAATAACTGTGGTGATTTTGCATCCAGAAAGGTGATGAGCTCAGGTTACTGCAGAGGATAAATTGGAGTCACCTGTGTCCTTGACAATGTTAAGCTGCTGAAACAACTCAGAATGGTCCTGTCCCTGAACTTGTGTGAAATTAAAAGTCCCATGCATATTTGTTACAACCAAAAGTATCCCAAATGTTTTGTGTTTATACTCAGCTTTGTACAATAAATATATGAGACCTGGGAAATATTTTTTTTATTATATGTGTATATACTTGTTTTATTAAATATATACATATACTCAGCTTTTATAGTCTATAGTACATCAAATATACATATATTCTGCTTTCTATAGTATACACTATATTTTATGGTTTATAGTATATCTGAAATCCTGTAAGTTTTCTTTTTCTGAATATAGTAAAAACCAAGAAGAAACTGAATTTAGAGGAGGCAGGGCTTAATGGTAGACTAGACAGAAAGGCTGTTCAGACCTCCACCAGTAATAACACAGAATACCAGACAAAATAGGTTCAAAGGATGTTCCTGGAACTCTGAACTTCAAATGAAGGCATAAATAAGAGGACCAAAGGCTTACTACAAATAAATTTGGAGCAGAAACAAGGAAGGAGGTGGCTTCAGATTTGTGTTGGCCAGTGAGTCCTGGTACAGCCAGTTTTCAACGGAAAGGAGCAGATATAAGGTCAAGAGAGCACTCACATCACAGAGTTCTGACAGATCGGCAGAGATAAAGGTACAAGCATTTCCTTTTCATTCTTTAAACTTGCTCTGTTTGCCCATCTCCAGTCTGGCAACCAAGGGGATGCCTGAGCAAGTGGACACCACCAGGGAAGGTTCTACTATGCACACACAAGGATCTGCACAAAAAGGATTGCTAGGTGCAGAATCAAAGAAGGAGAGGAGTCAACAGGAAAAGCTTGAAACAGGAGTGTCTTCCAAAATGGCTCTGGCCAGCCCTGAACTGGTCCTCACTAGGGGAAACACCTGAATGGGCTTGAGGGGAAGTGACAGAGGAGGAAAAGGCCAAATACAAAATCTTCCTCTTTAGTTATATCATAAAGTACAATAGGAACATGTTGAAATTTCCCAAGTAACTTTGATCACAAGACGCCAAAAAAGGGTGCTAAAGTTTTACTTAGACATTTTGCTACAGTGTTTTGTTTTGGCAATTTTAGACTTTAATGTCCAGTCTGGTTTTTTTGGTCCCCCTTATATCTTGGAAGACTTAGAAGAATTGATCCTTTTATGTTATGGTGTTGGAGGAGAATATTGAAAGTGCCATGGGCTGCCAAAAGAACCAATCGATCTGTTTTGGAAGAAGTACAGCCAGAGTGCTCCTTGGAGGCCAAAGTGGCCAAATTTTGTCTCTCATACTTCGGACATATTGTCAGGAGGGACCAATCGCTGGAGAAGGATGCCATGTTTGGTAAGATGGAGGGTCAGAGAAGAAGAGGAAGACCCCCAGCGAGATGGACTGGCAAAACAGCAGCATCAACGGGCTCAAGTGTGGCAACAATTTTGAGGTTGGCCCAAGACTAGGCAGTGTTTTGTTCTGTTGTACATAGGGTTGCTACTCACCAAACCGGGTTAGAAATTTACAAGCAGCCATTTAAGATACAGCTACCAGTTTCTATTCATCTGGAGTAAAAGATAATGAAGGAAATGAAAGTCTCAATGAAGAAACGTGTCCCCAGGACTAATAGCCCACACAAACCATGACCTCTTCTAACCTATAACAAACAATAGATGTATCCAGCTATCATTAGAGACTGTTCTGACCAGGAAAACAATAGCAGGTCCTTGGTAGAATGGGAGAAAAAGAACAAAAGACCCAATCTATTGGACCAATATTGGAGTCCTGGTGTGGTGCTGTGGGTTAATGAGCCAGACTGCAAAGCCATTTGAACTGTAAGATCAACAGTTCAAGCTCACCAACTGCTCCTTGGAAACCCTGTGCAGGGTCACTATGGGTCAGAATCAACTCTATGGCACTTCACAACAACATTGGAACAACAGAGACTACAGGAATCCCCGAGACTATTGCCCTAAGATACTCTTGAAGTGTGGTACTGAACCTACTTTTGAGAAGTCACCTTTCAGCTAAATAATAGCTTGGCTTATAAACTAAACAATGTCATATATGAGTAATGTTCTCCCTTAAATAATCAACCATATGAGAGCAAACAATCAACATTTACCCAAAAACAAAGATGAATGGGGAAAAGCAAGGGTTGGGGAAAAGGGAAGCTAGAGTAATGGAAACAGAATAAAAAGAATGGAAATAATAAGAATGCTGACACATTGTAAAAATTGTAACCAATATCATGAAATAATTTCTATAAGAATTGTTAATTGGGAATGTAATTTGCCGTGTAAACTTTCACCTAAAGTACACAAAAAATATTTCATTTTTTAAAAATTAGTAAAATGCAGATAAAATAAACAGAAATCATGTAAGAAAAATGTAAACTACATTGGGATGCTATTTTTCACCTAACAGACTGGCAATACTAAAATAATCTGACAAGATACTTTTTGAAATAGTCACTGTCCTGCATTATTGTTTTGTTTTTATAAAGGTTTTTATTGTGGATTGAGTGAAAGTTTACAGGGCATATCATCAGTTTTACATTCAACAAATCATATACCTTGTTTCATTACATTGATTA
>NW_006408622.1:9403129-9412056 GCF_000296735.1 Chrysochloris asiatica
CCCCCAGCTGTAAGTCTTCCAACCTTCTAAATATTCCTTTATATGTGGTTCAGAGTTCTGGGACCATCCCCTGAGCCTGCTTGGTCCTGTATTCTGTGTTTTTGCTGGCGGGGTTCCTTTACTTCACTTCCACCCAATCCGCCATCTTGTTTGTTCCACCTATCCTGTATTATTTTTGAAAATGGAAACTATTACAACTCCTATGGATGGGAGAATGTCAGTATGCATTATTACATGCATCACCTTTAGCCTGGTAACCTCCTCTTGCACTCTATCCCAAATATCCAGATTTTTTAAAATACAGTATTATTTGAATGCAGATTTCTCATCAGAAATCATCAATGCCAAAAGGAAATGAAACACGGTTTTTAACTACTGAAAGAAAATAACTGTCAATCCAAAATTCTATATCCAGAGAATGAAGATGAAATATGAAATGAAGTATGCACAAGATTATTTAAGCATTATTGTTTTTTAGTGCCATTGAGGTGGTTCCAAGTCAGAGCAACCCTGAGATTGTACATTTTTATGGGAGTAGGAAGCCTCATCTTTCTTCCACAGAACAGCTGGTGGGCTTGAACTGCCAACCTTGTAATTCAGAGTCTCGTGCTTATCATACAGAGTCACTGTACTCCTAAAGCATTATTAGAACTAGAAAATATTCTAAGGAAGCCAAATATGGAAAGGGAACAAGCTGTATCAGTTCTGGTACATCCCTACAATTGTGTTAAGTCAAAGTATGAGTACTAGGGGTTGCCACGGTGAGAACTTTAGTGGGGTCACTTGTTAAGCTCCACCCACATGGCCTGGCACCTGTCCATGAGTGCCCTGGTGGAAAGATCACCATTATTTTCTTTCAAACCTCAATTGTGAGTAACCAGATCCAGAAATCTCTTGGGAAATGCCATTACTCAGATCATCCAGAAAACGATGCCCAGTTACTGTGTTGTTTTTGGCGGTCAGTTGGTCAAAGGACTCAGCTGCATTGTGTAAACTCTTGTAAGGTCCTGGTCTGTTTACTGAGCTTGTGCAGGATGGAGAACAGCCGGCCCCACTGAAGAATGATTCCATAAACTGCCCAGTGGCCACAAATGGCCTGAAGGCCGAGCAATGGACAATATCTTTAATCACCTCCCAATATCTTCTGATGCTCACCAAGAGGGGCAGCATCCTAAATCACCTCCCAACATCCTGTTATACTAGCCCGGAGGGCACCATCACTTATGTTGTAAACCTCCCCCCACCCACTTCCACATTCCACTCTTCTTCAATGCCCCTTTTCCTTTCCTCTTGTTGTTAAGTGCCTTAGTCAGTTCCAATTCATAGTGACCCTGTATAGGGTTTCTGAGGAGCGGCTGATGGGCTTGAACCACTGACCTTGTGGTTCAAACCCACGTGGCTGTGCAGTGCTTATCCTACAGCACCACACCAGGATTTCCACCTTCCCACATGTGTTGTTGTTACCTGCAGTCGAGTCAGTTCTGACCCGCAGCGACCCTATATAGGGTTTCCGAGGAGCAGCTGGTGAGCTTGAACTTCCGACTTTGAAGTTCAAGCTGACTTTGCAGTCCAGCGCATTAACCCACAGCGCCAATAAAAGCCCCAAACACCTGACCCTCAGGGCTGGTACTACTATCTGGGGTTAGGTCCCTTTCCTCCCTGGGAAAGTGAAGACAACCTTCTCCTTTGTACGTCCACGTTTGTAAAGTCTTTCCTACCCAGTGACTCCCGCCCAACCTAACACCTGGGGAGAGTTCAATTAAGATCCAGGTGGTGCTGTTGACTGGCCCACCTGACCTCAGGAAGAGGTTTAAGTGAGCTTCACCACCAGCAGGAGCTGCATACAAAATCTAGTCATTTGGGTCAGATTATCCACTTCATCATGTAGTGTTACTCCCTCATTAGAGCCCGTCAGGGTAGCTTGTAGGACCACCAGAGCCTCTGCAAGGGTAGTCCAGCTGTGTTTTTCAGTGGCAAGGACCTCATCAGGGCTGGACCAAACCTGCTGAAGCCCAAATATTACCCAGCTGAGGAAGGCAAGGGTCTCAGACGGTCGCTTATTCCTCCTTATAAAAAGTGACCACCATCAGAACAGCCTCCCAAGCACCATTCTCCCATTCTAAGTTTAACAAAATACCACCTTCATCATGCAGGTGAACTAGTCAGGCTCCAAAATCTCTTCAAGTCACTGGGCATTAAAAAAAATATGCCTCAAAAAGAAAAAAAGTTTAAACATGAGCCTCAATAATTCACTGTTAAAGGCCATCCATTAACACCAGGGTCTACTCTATTGGTGGTCTGCACAGCTCAGCTAAGAGAGTCTGATGACCTTTGGTTCCATCTTTGGAAAACAGTAAGCAGAGAATTGATTCCTTGGCTTTTTAAATTGTATTTATTGTTTGTTTTATTGTGAATTATGTGATGGTTTACATGGGCTTTTTTTTAGAGCCCTCTGTTGGCTCTCTAATTTGACCCATGAGGCAAGCCCATTCATGAAGTTAGGGGACAAAGTCAAAGAGTTTATATATATACAATCATCCAAGAATGCTCCATGGCTCCTCCTAACACTTCCCAAGACACGGACTTGCCCAACAAAGTGCCCTGAGGGCTCCATTCGTTGTTGTTGTGAAGTGGCGTCAAGTTAGTTCCGACCCAGAGTGACCCTGTATAGGGTTTCCGAGGACCCACTGGTGAGCTTGAACCGCCGACCTTGCAGTTCAAATGGCTTTGCAGTCTGGCGCATTAATCCACAGAGCCACCCATATATTTAGAGACCCTGTATTAGGGTTTCCAAGGATCGGTTGGTGGGTTTGAACTGCCAACCTTGCAGTTAGCAGTCCAGTGCTTATCCTACAGCACCACACCAGAACTCCACCAGGACTCCACTGGTGGTGGTAGTTGTGTGCTACTCAGTCAAGTCCAACTCATAGTGACCCTGCATGAGGTTTCCGAGGCTGTAAATCCGGACTGCTGACCTTTGGTTAGTGGCTCAGTTCGTAAACCACTACGCTACCAGGGCTCCTTAGGGCTCCACTGTTGTTTTTGTTTAAGTGCTATGGAGTTGACTCATAGCGACCCTGTATAGGGTTTCCGAGGCTGTAAATCTTTATGGGAGCAGAAAGCCTCATCTTTCTCCCACGGAGCAGTTGGTAGTTTTGAACTGCTGACCTTGAGGTTAGCAGCCCGACTTGTAACCTCTACACTATCAGAGCTCCTTGGGACATACACAGTAGGCACTCAGTAAATGTTCATTGAGTGACTTCTCCAGTGGATGATTTCTAAGAACTGTAGCCACCTGGAGAAGCCTCTGCGTGTATATGATGGGCCCAGCTGAGGTCCTCATGTGATCCAGCCCCCAACATCTGCTATTTGACCTCTCCAAGATTGCCATGGACTGCCAAAAGAACCAACAGATCTGTTTTGGAAGAAGTGCAGCCAGAGTGCTCCTTGGAGGCCAGGATGGCTAAGCTTCGCCTCTCATACTTTGGACATATTGTCAGGAGGGAACAGTCGCTGGAGAAGGATATCATGCTGGGTAAGATGGAGGAGGGTCAGGGAAAAAGAGGAAAACCCCCAACGAGATGGATCGGCCAGGTGACATCATTGATGGCGTCAACTGTGGCAGCGGTAGTGAGATTGGCCCAGGATCAGACATTGTTTCGTTCTGCTGTGCATGGGGTCGCTATGAGTCGATTCCAACTCAATGGCACCTGACAACAACAACAACAACAAGGTTGCTATGGGTCGGAATCCACTCAAGGGCACTTAACAACAACAACAAAGTCTCCCTGAGACAGAGTCTAGGGGGCCACTTAATGGATAAAAGCATTAATCCCAAGACCTTGTCCATTTTACATTGTTTACTGTAAACAGACCACCATAAAATTTTGTGTTTTACTTTCTTGTACAGTCTAACTGGTTTTACCCACCTTGAAGGGTGAAGTTTTCTTGAAGGCAGAGGAGGGGCTGGAACTGGACTCGCATGCGCAACATCCCATAATAATTTTTGTTTGCCCTCACTAGAGGCCTTTGCTTTGGAATCCCTAGCATACCCAATCGGCTGCCCACACATACCCTATCGGCACAGTCACTCCTAAATGGGCCATTTCCTAGAAAACCCCACCTATATGTATGAATAAACATGATGCCTTTTCCCTACCCAAAACTTTTTAGGCCCCAGCAAAGCCTTTGTTCAGAGAAACGCATTGCACTAATTCCTCCACTTTTCCACTTGCAAGCCTCTTTCCTATAATAAACCTTTGCAAGTTTGGAAACTCTGCCTTGCCTATTAATCAGTAGAAGGCAAGAACCTTCGCTTGTAGGGTGGAGATGTTCTTAGTGTTATAGTATAATACCCTGCATTTGAAATATTATAACTAACAGCCTCCATTTGCCATTTGAAATATTATAGCATAGTTCACCCTGCTCCTCCCTTGCCCTCCCCCCACCTCACCCTATGGAAAAATAATAAACTTCTTATAGAAAAACCTTGAAGGCCAGAATGACCCAAGGACACCTTAACAAACAGGATAAAACTTAGCCCATCCGTACAACCAAGGGTTTATTGGTGGGTAAGGGTCTGCTGGAATTTATCACCCCAGCTGACAAGACAAGTCTGTGTGTTCTAACCACTCCGTGTTTCTTGTATAAAACCCTGTTCCCCTTCTCACTTCCGGGTCAGAGTGATTTGGGCTTGAGCTGACGCTCTGGCCGCGGGCAATAAACTTTGCTCTTTAAGCTTTCCCAGTTGAGTTCTTTCTGACTCGCGCTGCCGCAACATTAGCACTCCTCGTAATGTTGCTGTTAAGTGCTGTCGAATCAGTTCTGACCCATAGTGACCCTGTATAGGGTTTCCGAAGAGTGGTAGGTTTAAACCACAGACCTTGAGGTTCAAACTGACCTTAAGGTCCAGCGTTATTATCCTGCAGTGCCACACCAGGACTGGGTAAGTCTAATACTGTCTAGTCTCTAATTTCTACTTTTAATTGTACTTTGTTTTTACTTGTGTTTGATTTTGTTCCATTTCCGGTTTCTTGACATACTATTCATTCAGCACATTTACCAAGTGTACCCTGTATGACAGACAGGACCATTATTGGTTGCTAGAGATAAAGTGAAGTTGGTGAAGACTGGCTTCAATTACAAAGTTTCCTAATGCATAATTAAGGAGCTCTGGTAGCATAATGGTTACGAATCGGGCTGCCAATTTCACGGTCAGCAGTTCAAAACTACCAGCCATTCTGCGGGAGAAAGATGAGGCTTTCTGCTCCGGTAAAGATTTACAGCTTTGGAAACCCTGTACAGGGTCACTATAAGTCAGAACCGACTCTACAGCACATAACAAAAACAATGCATAATTGAGTACTGGTTTGGTACTGTAGGATATGAACTGTACTGCTAATTGGTTTGGTGGTTCAAACCCACCAGCCGCTTCTTGAAAACCCTCCACAGGATCACTATGAGTTAAAACAATGCATAGAGTAGCAATGTCTTACTGTATAGAACTTTGGTGACATCCTACAAATTGAGACAGGTAGCAACTTCATTATCATTTATTTCTTCTTGTTAAGTGCCATGGAGTTGGTTCCAATTCACAGCGACCCTATATAGGGTTTCTGAGGAGCAGCTGGTAAGTTTGAACTGCCGACTTTGTGGCTGGCAGTTCAGTGCTGATCCTACAGAGTCACATCAGGAGTCATTTCTTAGAACCCTATCATTTACAATTTTTATTACTGAACCCTTTAGACACATACAAAAGTAAAATACTATAGCAAAGAAAACTCTGTGAACAAGACACCCCACTTAATAATTATTAAGTTTGCCAATCTAGTTTCTAGCTCTTAATTTTTTTTCTTTTCCTGGAATATTTTTAAACAAAGCCAGACATCATTTCATAGATTTTAAATATGTATCTCTAACAAAGAGGATGCTTCATTTTTAATAACCTGTTATTTTTTCTAAATAATGTCTAATAATTGGTTCATGTCCACATTTCTCCTACTATCTCCAAGTGTTTTTTGTTGTTGTGTTTCAAATCAGGTTCATAAAATGTCCACATACTGAATTTAATTGATGTCTCTCAAATTTTGTCATGTTAATAGTCGCTCCTCCTCCTTTTCCATCCAGTCCGTAGAAGAAACCAGGTCATTTGCTGGGTAGAATTTTACACTATGGATCTGGGTGATTGCAACATTTTGCTTTTAACTTATTCACCTCTTCCTGCAAATTATTTTTCTCCCTCCATGCACCATCGGTTAACAGTATTTGCCTCTATTCCCCTCTTTTTTTTTCATTTAAAATCATTTAATCAAAGGGCACATTTTGCTATTCCTGTAAATTCTTGATTTTAAAGAATTTGATTAAAAGGCTTGATTATTTCAGTTAATTGTTTTGACATCAGGCTTCCTAGGTAGCGCTGTATACTACCTACTTACTGTATTATATCAGGCGGTTCATAGCACCTCACACTCCCACTTTTAACAGGTAAAGTTTGGTCAGAGGTTTCAGAGCTGGTCAAATTGATAAACGGATGAGAAAGTTCTCATCAGTCTTTCACCTAATAGTTTGAGTATCCATTGAGGATCATTTTCCGAATCATTTATTCCAGTTATATTGTTAAGTGCTGTCAAGATGGTTACTGCCCATAACAACCTTGTATAGGGTTCCCAAGGAGTGGCTGGTGAGTTTCAGCTGCTGACCTTGTGGTTCAAACTGACCTTGAGGTCAGGTGCTTAACCTAGCGTGGGGCGATGGTGGTAATGGTGTGCTGTGGAATTGGTTCTGACTCATAGTGACCCTGTATAGGGTTTCCGAGGCTGTAAGTCTTTACAGGATCATAAAGCCTCATCTTTCTCTTGCGGAATAGCTGACAGTTTCAAATTGTTGACCTTGAGGTTAACAGCCAGACTCATAACCACAATGCGACCAGAGCTTCTTTGTAGCACAGTAAGGTTTAGAAAATGGTGGGTTTTCTAATCCTATCATTCTGTAGGGGTTCTGATGTGGTGCTATAGTATCAGCACTGAACTGATAACCACAAGGTCAGCAGTTCAATCTCACCAGCCGCTCCTCAGAAACCATGTACAGGGCAGGGCCACTGTGAGTCAGGAACTGACTTGATGGCACTTAAAAACAGCATTCTGTATGTAAATAAATTTTAAGAAAACTAAACATTTTAATTTGATAAATTCAGTGGTCCTGAAACTTGTTCATATGGAAAAGGCAGGTACATGGTCAATTATCCCCCTTTATTTTTCGCTTCCCATAATGATGAATTGTCATAGCACCTTCTACAGCTGATCAAATTGTGCAGCCATACTCATTCAAAAGATTCAACTTGCCAATTCTCCCACTGGTCGAAGACAGAACAATATCGAAGAGTATATTGACTTCAACGGACTGGCACTTATAGGAGTTTCTCTCTCTCTCTCTTTCTCACACACACACACATATTAAATTTCCAAGTTGTTTCTTTTTTGCCTGAGTCTCAGTGGTGCTATGGGTTAGGCATTGAGATGCTAACTGAAAGAAAGGTTGGCAGTTCAAACCCACCAGTCACTCCATAGAAGAAAGATAAGACTGGCTGTTCTGTAAAGATTTACAGTCTTAGAAAACCCTATATAGTGTCACTGATTCAGAATCAATTCAATGGCAGTGGGTTTGGCTTTCTTGACCTTTTTTTCTTTTTCATTCTAATTAATCTTGAATTGTGGTCATGTAGTAAAATTTATAGACCATTTGTTTTGGGAATTTTTAAGGGCAATAATTTCATATTTTTGAGTTTTCAACAGTTGTTGTCTTAAATTTGAATTCTCTTCATAAATACTTTGCTGCAGCTCAAGGGATTAAGAATTTATCACATTCACTATAATCTAGTTTTTATCCAGAATAAATTATCTTAAATTTAATAAGTGCTGAGAGATGTAGAAGGCATGTCTACATTTATTATTTCCATAGGATCTTTCTTTCATGAATTAACTACTACTGATGATAGTAATTATGGATCACATTTACGGATCTACTATGCAGCCACTAGTCTTCCCAACGTTAACTACTTAATCTGTAGGAAGTGTGGCAGGCAAATGCTAATGGCTCCCAACTCCTGGTACTCCCATTCTTGTGTAGTCTCCTTCCCTTGAGAAGGGGCTGGCCCAGGGACTTGCTCTAATCAACAGAAGTAGATCCTCAGTCTAACCTTCAGATGAGACCTGAACCCTGACTGAGGCTTTGATTATAGCTTTGTTAGAGACCCTGAAGCACATAGCCCACCTGGGCTTACGGTTGGATAGAAATTGTGAGATAATAAATGTGTGTTGTTTTAAGCTACTAAAATTGTGATAATTTATTACACAGCAATAAATAACGAATATACATAGGTACTATCATCACCATTTTACAAACTGAGTAAAATGAGGCACCGAAGTTTATCTTGTCCAAAGTCATATTAGTAATAAAGTAGTGAAATGGCTATAATGAGAGATAAGGCTGGAGGTTTTATACATCCATTACATCTTTCTTTCATGAGCTTGCTAAGGATGAACAATGTTTAAGCTTTTAAATCAACATATTTTAAATCTAATTACAAAAAATCCCATAAGTTGAGTTAACTGAGACTGAAACAAATTTTATCAAGAATAAATTTTGTGATGTCTGGTAACATAATGTTCATTTAAGGGGTTTCTTGTATTAAATTACATTATGAATTTTCTGATGTTGTGTAAGGTGTGAATGTTGTCTGAAGGCCTTCTTACATTCCTTACATTTGTAGGGTTTCTCACCAGTATGAATTCTCTGGTGTTGAGTAAGAAATGAATACAGTCTGAAAGCCTTCCCACATTCTTTACATTCATAAGGTTTCTCACCAGTGTGAATGCTCTGATGCTGGGTAAGTTGTGAGAGCAGTCTAAAGGGTTTTCTACATTCTTTAC
>NW_006408622.1:9412156-9414051 GCF_000296735.1 Chrysochloris asiatica
TAAGATTAACCACTCCCCTTTTTTTGTTACAAAACTTCTACCTTTATAATCATGACAGTCGTGATTAGTCATGATAACAATTATTCACTATTGAATCTTACGAATCTTATCCCCATCTCTTTTCACCAGACCCATCTAGACAAGATGATAGCTATTCAGTGGGAACTCTTTCTTTCCCCCTATATTCTTAAACTAAACACCCTCTTGAAACCTTGTAAGCCAGTCACTTCGTGCCTTTATTGCCCCCTCATTTTAGGTAGCCAATGTCTCTAAGTTGCCCGCCCCTATCTACCCTGTGCACAGAGGAGATAGCATTGATACTTGATTTGAAGACTCTTTCCCTCTTTGTTGGTATTTAGAGTCACTACCGCTCTGAGTATAGGTCAGGTTCATCATGAAGATGTATCTTCTGTCACTGTAGCTGTTCCAGTCTGCTTGTCATTTCTAGTGGGAATGTCTCACCTCACAAGGTTGTGGATGGAACTCAGGATTCCATCTAAGGTCCCATACTCTAAAGGCTTTGCATGAGGCCTATTTCACTGGGCAAGTTGTAGAATCCCTTTTAGGTATTCTAATCAGTTATAGGCTGAAGACGGGCTTACAAGTTTTCTCTGATCATGTTTCCCAACATTCCTTTCTATCCCACTCAAGTGTCTATTTTACAATAGTAGGCAAGGGAAACTAATATTCATAAGGCAATCAAGGATTTTAGTATTATTTACCCTCTTCAAGCTATACCTAGATCCCTGTATCCCAAAGCGCTGTTCTTCCAAGGTTGAGTATGCATCACTATTTCCCTCTGTCCCACTAGGCCATGCAGACCTGTCTCAGTGTTCCCCTATCTATCTAGTTCTGCCTCCTCCTCCTTTCTTGTATTGCCCTCCCCAACACCCAAACTAAACCCCCCACCCCAAACCCATTGTGGTTACCTTATATTCCATGAGTTCTAGCCTCCATTTAGGACAGTCTATTTTATCCAGTAATCTACCTGACCTTCCCACTACCTGGGTCTCTGTTCTTCTGTGTTTACCTTTTTTCACATTGTAATTGTTTTGATCATAGACTGAACTCCCAGATCCTCTGTTCTTATAATTGTATTCTGTTCTTGACTCTTTCATTTGTCAACTGAGTTCAGGTTGATGCTGCCATGTACGTCGTTCTGTAGTTATGTGTTCTTGTTGGTTCTCAGTCCACAGAACTTCCTTTAGGATGTTTTTCATAGCAGGATTGGCTTTGGCAAAATCCCTTAGCTTCTGCCTATCCTGGAATGTTTTGATTACACTACAGTATTTGATTGACAGCTTTGTTGGGTAGAGGATTCTTGAGTGGCAGTTTTTTTCTTTCAGGGTTTTATATATATATCTCCCCATTGCCTTCTTGCCTGCATGGTTTCTGCTGAGAAATCCGAGCTTAATCTTATTTGCTTGCCTTTGTATATTTCTCTTTTCCCTAGCTGCTTTCAAGATCCTGCCCTTATCTCTGATTTTGGAGAGCTTGATTATTATATGTGTTGGTGATTGTCTTTTAGGGTCTATCCATCCTGGGGTTCATTGAGCTTTGTGAATGCTTATCTTTTCACTTTTCAGGATGTTAGGAAATTTTTCTTCCAGAAACTCTTCAACTATCTCCTCTGTGGACCTGTGTGATTGTTCCTGTTCTGGAATGCCAGTAATTCTTATGTTATTCCTCTTCATGTTGTCCAACATGAATCGTAGGCCTTCTTCAGATTTTTTTTCTTCTTTTGTGTTTGTTCTTCTATCTTAGTAGTGTTGAGAGATTTATCTTCTAGCTCACTAGTTCTGGCTTCTAGCTCTTCAGTTCTACTCCTTTGCCCTTTCAGTGTATTGGCTATTTCTGATATTCTATTATGAATCATTTGGCCGTCTTTCTGTAGG
>NW_006408622.1:9432184-9433689 GCF_000296735.1 Chrysochloris asiatica
AACAAATTCTGGCGAGGGTGTGGAGATATTGGGACCCTCCTACATTGCTGATGGGACTGTAAAATGGTTCAACCACTCTAGAAAATGGTATGGCACCTCCTTGGAAAGTTGGAAATAGAAATATCTTATGATCCAGTAATTCCTTTATTTGTATATATCCACAAGAAATACTAGCCTGAACCCAAGTAGACAGGTGCACAATAATGTTCATCGCAGCACTATTCATAATAGCAGAAAGATGGAGACAGCCTAAGTGCCCATCAATGGAAGAATGGATAAACAAAATTTGGTACATACACACAACGGCATACTATGTAACACAAAGAATAACAATGAAGCTACAAAACATCTCATAGTATGGATGAACTTTGAGGACATTATGCTGAGTGAAATTAGTCTCTCACAAAAGGGCAAATATTACATATCATTATTGTAGGAGTCCTGGTGTAGTGCTGTGGTTAATGCGCCAGACTACAAAGCTGTTTGAACTGCAAGGTCGGCAGTTCAAGCTCACCAGCTGCTCCCTGCAAACCCTGTACAGGGTCACCATGGGTGAGAACCAACTCAATGGCACTTAACAACAACAACATCATTATTGTAAAAGCTTAAGATTTCTATACTAAAACAAAAATTATTTTAATCCTGAGCTCCACCCAGAACCTTCTGAGGTGGACATTCCCACTTGAAAAGACACACAAACCAACCCGAACAGCTAGAAGAACAGAAGACACTTTTTGAAAGTAAGACTAGCAGAAAAAAAGCAAACCGTTTGGCTGCTAGAATATCAAGCAAGCTGTTTGCCTTGGAGCCACCTAGGCAAGAAAAGTCAGCCCACTAGGGTAAACCGCTATTTAAGACCGAAACTCAAAAGAGAAGCTTCAAGCAGTCTAGTATGCTCGCTAGTGACTGCCCTGGTTGACTTGTGAGTGGAAGTGGGCAAAATGCAGTACTGAAGACATGGGCTGAGTTTGGACATGTTCCATTGACACCCATTGACCTTGAGATGAGAGAGAGAGAAGAGGAAGGGCTGACTGGTCTGAAGATTAGGGATATGTGTGAACTCCCGAGTTCATGGGCACTGATCTAGCCCTGGGGGCTAGAGCTGAGAGAGCCAGCTTTTTTGAAGTGAGGGGAGGCACGCAAGTACTCCCAAACTTGCAGATAGTACCCATTTGACCTAGTTTTGGATGGCTAGCTGACCAGAATTTTACCAGATGAATGTAAAGAAGTTTGAGACTGGGAGCAAGTGCAAATTGCTACAATTTGATTAACTGAACCTTTGCTTATGGATGCAGTTGCTCAAAATCTAACTGAAATAGGATTCTTCATATCAAGGATCAAGCTTGTTTCCTCAGTACACTGGGTTGATAGGGATGGGCAAAGGAGGCTTGCTTGGGCTATGAAAAATGGGGCTTATAAAGGCACAAAGTGGCTGGCTTACAAGCTCTCATGAGTGTGCTTAATTTCAGAATGAGGGGGATATGGTAGAATCCTCACTGAATAGT
>NW_006408622.1:9434755-9449340 GCF_000296735.1 Chrysochloris asiatica
CTGAAAAAGGATCAAGGTCATGAAAGTCAAGGAAAGACTAAGGATTGTTCCAGATGGAAAGAGAATTAGGAGATATGACAACCAAATGCAACTTTTGATTTTGAACTGGATCCTTTTGCTATAAAGGGTATTTTTGGAGCAACTGAAAAAATTTGAATAGGGTTACAACATCAGATGGTAAAAAAGTATCTGAGATAATTTTCTGATTTTGATGCTTATATTGCAGTTAGGTAAGAGAGTGTTCTTGTTTCTAGAAAACATTCACTAAAGCATTTGGGGGTAATGGAGCATCATATTGACAACTTATTCACAAATGTTCAAGATAAAAGGTTCTCTGCACTGCCAATTTTTCTGTAGAAGCTTATTATAATTTCTAAAAATGATAACTTTTTTTTAAGAAACAAAATAACATTTAAATGCATATATTAGAAGAAATGTTGAAAACATTCTAGGCTTCTATTTCAAGAAAAAATGGAATTTTTCCATGAACATTTTGAAGTCCTCTCATATGTTCGTCCTTTTTTCAGAACTGCTTTAGATATGGTAAGTCCTTTAATTGGCTTGTTATGTCCTACAAAAAAGAGTTTCTGTGGATTATGACAAGTAGTATAGTGAAATAAAATTGGCATTTTCACAGTCCTGAGTCTTCTAATCCAGAAAACTACATCTCTTTATTTATTTAGGTTGTCTTTAATTTCTCTTAGAAATGTTTCATGCTTTTCACTCTGGAAGTCTTATAAATGTCTTGTTAAATTATTAAGTATTTTATGGTTTTAACACTATTAGAAATTATTTCATTTTCTTTTTTTGTTCTTATTGTATAAAAATACAATTTTTTATATCAATCTTATTTACTTTCACCTTACCAAATTTACTTAATATTATGAGTAGTTGTTGCTTTGATTCTTTTGGAATCGCTATACAATCGTATCATCTTCCAAATAGATAATTTTACTTCTTTTTCTGACCTTTTATGTCACATTGTTTGTCTTGTCTATTGCAATGTTTAGAAATTTAATACAATGTTGAATAGATGTGGCAAGTGAGGGCATTTTTACGTTGTTCCCAATCTTAGAGAAATTCTTCAATTATGTATGATGAAGTTTATGATGTAGCTTTTTGGTGTTTATTTTAAAACAGTTTGAGAAAACCAAACCCACTACCATCAAGAAGATTCTGGCCCCTAGCACAGTTACAGTGCATGGTAGAAGTAAGTACTCCTCAGGGTTCCTGAAACTCTAAGTATTTACAGAAGTAGACAGCCTCATCTTTTTCCTGTGGAATAGCTGGTGGGCTTGAACTGCCAGCCTTACCATTAACAGTCCACACTATAGGGTTCCTTCAAGTTGAGAAAGTTTCCCTCAATTACTAGCTTTTTGAGACACTTCATCATAAATAGATATTGAGTTTTTTCATATTCTATTTTTGCCATCTATGGAGATGAGCATATAGTTTCTCTGTTAATAAGGTGAATTATAAAACCAAAACCAATTGCTGTCGAGCTAATTCTGCTCAGAGATCCCTATAGGAGAGAGTAGAACTGTCCCATACGGTTTCCTAGCCTGTAAACTTATATGAAAGCAGACTGCCACATCTTTCCCCTGCATAGGGCTAGAAGGTTCAAACCGCCAATCTTTCAGTTAGCAATTGAGTGCTTAACCACTGTGCGACCATACCTGACCTAGGTGAATTTTACAGATTAATTTTTTAATGTTGAACTAATCTTGCATTCTTGGAATAAACCCTACTGATCATTGTTTTTATGCATTATTGAATTTTTTTTTTTTTTTTAAATATCTTAAGGATTTTATATCTATGCTCAGAAGAGATATGGATCTGTAATTTTCAGTTTGTTATAATTTCTTTGTCAGGTTATGGTTTAAAAGTTATTTATACTGGCCTCATAAAATGAGTTGGGACACATTTATTCTTTTGTGAAAGAATATGTATAATTTTGCTGCTATTTCTTCCTTAAACATTTGACAGAATTCATTTTTTTAGAAAGGACAATGATATTTGGCAAGACCTACATTCTATAATCTCCCATCCAATTCTTGAGAAAACACTAATAAAATAATGTCTGTGACTACTTTCTAATTTGACAGCTTTATATTGTTTTGAACTAAAATTTTCACCTGGCTTCTAGTCTATCTCACTTGAGCTAAATACCCCAAATCTGAAACTCACTGTCACAGAGGAGATTCTGACTCGGAGTGTCCCTCTCGGGCAGTATAAAACTATTCCACAGTGGACTTTATTCCAAAGCTATAAACATGGACAGAAGCAGACTGCCACATTTCTCCCACAGAGTGGTTTTAATAATTTAATTACTTCTACAAGTATACAGTTATGAATATTATCTTTTTTATCCTGTGTAAATTGTATTTTTCAAGGATTTTTTTCAATATATCTGTCAAATATACTGCCATAAAGTTGTTCATGATATTCTTATCCTTTTTATGGCTACAGGATATGAAGTGAAATCCCCTCTTTCATTCCTAATATTAGTAATCTATGTTTCCATTTATTTCTCGATTAGTCAAGGGTAAGTGTTTATCAATTTTGCTAATACTTCTTTTATAAATTAACTTTTGGCTTTATCAGTTTTCCCTGAAGTTTGTTTCTATTTTGTTGATTTCTGCTCTTACATTTATTATTTTTTTCTTCTACTGAGAAATGGAGAGAAATGAGTGAGGAGAAACAGTTATAAATCAAGGTCAAAGGTATATTGTTAATCTATGCTTAAAAGATCTTCACTGGCTTTTTAGGAGTCAGATCTTTCTCTTACAGATCATAGGCCCTGGAGAGAATTTCCCAACTTCTCAAGAATGTGCACCCTATAAAGTTTGGCTATTACCTATGACTTCTCCGTACCTACTCAGCGCTCACTCACCAGAGTAGTGGGTTCTTGCCCCTTCCTGCATAACCATCCAGGGCTCTTTCCCTTCATCCAAAAAGGTAGTCACATCTGGCTTAGAAATGGAAGGTCCTGCTTGAAAGAAAAATATAACATGAAATTATAAGCCCCAAAGTCCTCACATTCAGACTTCTTGTTGTTGGTAAGTGCCATCAAGTCATTTCTGACTCATAGCAACCCTGTATAGGATTTCCAATGAGTGGCTTGTAAGTTTGAACCACCAACCTGTGGTTCAAATCAACCTTGTGGTCCAGGGCTTTATCCCACAGCGCCACGCCAAGACTCCAGATTCAGGCTTAGTTAAATTTATAATTAATTATAACTCAAAATGATGACTTTAATACAGTCTAAGATCACAGAAAGGCAAAAAGCTGGAAAAAAAAAACAACTCACATTAAGGTAATCTTGGAACCACAAAAAATAAAGAGACCAGACAATTGAGAAATGCTCTTATTATAATTCAAACATGCACAGGCTCTGATCAGAGGTAATATGTGTAATGGTTGAGAATGCAGACTGTGGATCCAGATTACTTGTGTTCAAATTCTCCCTGTTGTCTATGTAACCTCAGAAAATCATTAACTTCTTGTACTTCATTTTCTCATCTGAAATGAGAAGAATACTAGTTATCTTTCTTGTAGGACTGTTTTAAGGCTTAACCAACAATGTAAAACAGTCAGAACAGTGCCTCAGTACAAATCTATGCAATTATCTGTATGTTGCTGTTGTGTATTGCTGAGTCGGTTTGGACTCTTAGCAACCGTGTATAGGGTTTCCAAGACTTTCAATGTTTGCAGGAGCAGAAAGCCTCATCATTCCCTCATGGAGAGGCTAGTGAGCTCAAACCACTGACTCTGTGGCTCGCACGCAGTCCAATGGTTATCTTATGGAGCCAATGTGCTCCCCTAGTTATAATGAATGGAGTCCTGGTGTGGCTCTGTGGATTAATGTGCTGGAATGCAAAGTCGGTTTGAACCACAAAGTCGGCAGTTTTAAGCTCACCAGCCACTCCTCGGAAACCCTATACAGGGTTACTATGGGTCGGAAATGACTCGATGACACTAACAACAACTACACATGTAATGTTCGTCTATGTCTGTTATCCGTTGATTTTTAGTGTTATTTGCTGAGAGGAGAACAAAAGCCTTTCTGGGACATTCACAGATCCTTTCTAGGGTATTCATTCAGTGTTAAATGTAAAGTTCCATTTCATCTTTCAATCACAAAGCAGGGAGAACTGAGGATGTCTGTTACAGGAAACAAAATGTATGTTTTAAATAAACTCTGTAAATCCAAACCACACTACATAAACTGTAAAAGCTCCTTTGTTAGAAAAACTCAGATCACCTGTGTCCAGCTCAGAGTCTCCCTGCAGGTGGGTTAGAAAGAAGTGTAGAGCTTAATTATTACCGTGTGAAATCTTGTTGGTTGGACAATGCTTCTGCTTTACATAACCAGAATTCAAATACAGCTTCTTGAATATTGAAGAAAAGAAGAAATTACAGAGGGCCCCATCCCTGTCCCCACACACAAAAAACTAAAGGGGACAGCAGGATGGGAAAATGAGGTATTAAGTAGAGGAGTCCATTTCAAACTTAATAAAGCTTACATCATCCCTTGGGAACAGGAAGCACAAATTTAGCTAATTTCTCAAAATAAGAGTCCTGAACTTGACAGAAGAGAGAGCCGATATCGTTCAGGATAAATAACCTTACCTAGTGAGACGAAGTTGCTATAGTTCTCCCACATCACATCCCTATACAAATCCCTCTGAGCAGGGTCCAGACATTCCCACTCTTCCTGTGAGAAGTCTATGGCAACATCCCTGAATGTCACTGAACTCTGAAAAAATAAACTCATAGGTTACTGGTGAAAAAAACGGAAATATTCTTACAATGGAAAGAGAAGGGACTTGAGAACTGCATTGCAGAGAAGCACATCACAAGCAAGTAGGCTAGGACGAAAAAGTTATGACTTGAGTAGAGAACAGTAAGAAAATTAGTCTGATTGAAGCAAAGTATCTGATGTGTCTTCAAGAGTTCTATGGCTGCAGAGTAAATGCTTACACAGTGTGGAATACCTTAATTATCCAAACCTATCTGGATATGAATAAATTAACCAGAAAATTCCAATGAAATGAAATATACACAAACCTACTGTATGCTATGTGCCCCCAGCATAAATCTTTAAGAAATGTTAAGTCTTCCACTCTTTCTTCCCTTTACTAATCATAAAAAATTGATAAACATTTGTCCCAAATGTAATTCAAATCTCCATGAAAATAACATTTGCATGAAATTAAAGAACTTTTTCAAGACCCAAGTTGATCATTCACAAAATCAGATTTTATTAAAAGCATTTTCCCTGTTATAAGTAATTCTTTTATAAATTTTAAAACATTTGGTACATAGCAGTTCACATTTTGAATATATGAGATTCAGCTATAATCCAAAACAATCTCAAAGGTCTTCCCCAGCTCTGAACATCTCCATTTCTCACTTGTGCAGCTGGATGAATTTTCCCTTTACCATTCATCATCCGTCACTGGACACCTTTCCTTGTTCCGAATGTGAGAAATGTTGTAAATACCCTGGATAGTGCTTCACTTCATGCTGGTTATGAGGCCACTGATGAATTATCACTAGTGTTTACTAATAAATGCTCAAGAAATCCAATCTGTACTCATTTTAGCAAGAGTGAGGTTTTCTTTATTCGATTTTGCAAAATAAGGTATCCAACCTAGAGGGCACAGGCAGGTGCACCGGATGGTCGGCTTGCTAAAGAATTTTATTCTATTTTAAGAAAGCCCTGCCCCTGGTTCCTCACTGGCTGAGTACTATGGACTTAACAATCTTTCCCTGGACACTGACTGTTGCCTTGATGGCTGTATTCTTACTTAAAGTTCCTTGTCAGATGGGTTAGGTTTCTTCCTCCTCCCCCACTTCATCCTGTTCACAAATCCCAGGGCCACAGGCCCCTGTTCCTATGTGAATTAACAATCTATGTCTGGTTTAGAAATCTCCTAGGTCCTTTATTCCTGAAGATGGACAATCTTGAGAGTTTCTCACACTATGACAGAAGATACTGAATTGTGAAGATACTGTGAACATACCAGAAAAACCAGTGATTTTGAATGAAGAGTAATTTTGCTCCCTAGGCGAATAAATGTCTACAGAGAATTTTGGTGGTCACAACTGGAGGGGAGTGCTACTTGGCATCTGTGAAAACAGCATTGGGTGATGTCTGTCCTCCTCTAACTTCACAATGAGGGAGAAGGAGAATCGAGAGCATCAGTTATCAGCCACCAAAGGCTGACCCTTTTGAGGCAGTAGTCAGATGTATCTCCATCATCCAACCTTTTTAGGAATTCTAACACCAACCATCTCTCCCACAGCACTCTCTACTTCCCTGCTGGGTTTCGTAATTCATTGCAATGGTCATTGGCCACACAGGTGTAACTGTCCTGGCTAGAGAATACATATGTCTTTGGCTTCATTATTTTCATCTTTTTTCTACTAAAATAATTATCCTTATTTACTCTGTTTCTTTCTGCACAATTTTCTTCAGTATTTCTCTAGCTTTTTAGGAACTCATTTTATACTAGACAAAAATAAGATCTAAATATATGGAAATGCATCTCCAACAAGAACATAATGGTGGAAATGGTTCACACTGTGTATGCTTTCTTGATACTTGCTTTATCACCAACAATACCTACTATATATTTCAAAACATCTAAAGAAGATTCTGATGATGTTCTAGCAATTTTATCTGGAAGATAATGAGAGTTTTCTGCACATTTACATTTGCTAAAAAATATCGTATACCTATAAAGTTCTAAAAAATAGGCAAAACTCATCTATGGTGGTTAAAATCAGGATAGTGGTTACATTTGGGCAGGGAATGACTGAAAGAAGGTCATCTGAGGTGCTAGTAACATTCGCTCTCGTAACCTGAGTACTGGTAGCACATATCTATTTACGAAAATCATTCAGCTGTACTCTTAGGATTTGAATACTTTTCTGTATGTATGTTGTTGTAAAAATGGCATGAAGGTAGTATCCGACTTCCTTTGACTTCACAAGAGGGAAAAGAAGCACTAGCCCAAGGCCAGTTCCTGTGAGGCAGAGGTCAGACATGCCTCCACCTTCCAACATTCCTTACCAGTTCTGACATCCCTCCCCACAGCATTCTCTGCTTCTCTGCTGAGTTTGATAATTCATTGTAATGGTGACACAGACCTCACAGACAATACTCGGGATCAGGGAAGCTTACAGAGTATAATTCAGGATCAGAATACAATCCTTTGGGTCAGACGTGCCTATTCTTAGCTGTGCCGGCAGACATGCCTCTCTCTGGTCTTCAGCTTCTCACTGGCTCTGCTCAGGCAAGGTGAAGCTCCTTTCACACTACTGATAAATGCCCAAAGGGCACCACATTCTACAAGCCAAGTCTCCTGCCTGAAGGCACTCAATTTTACTTCCTCCATGGGCCAAAAGCCAGTTGCTCTGCTCTAACTTGTGATCTTGGTTTGGTTGCTGCTACTTCTCCACACAGGGATCTCAGGGTTCAAAAACTGTGTTCCACTCATGGCTCTTCTGTCTTGAAGGTGTTGAGATTTCCCACTCCTGCTTCTGAGATGGCGCCTTATAACCCAGTAGGATGGTAAAACTAACCAATCACCACATTACAATTACAAATACCCTATCTGCATGGTCCCACCCAATCATTTGGTGGAAGTTACAAACACTATGGCAAGAAGAGATATATTAAATCATTTCCTATACTACAGTTGTACTTCAATAAAAAGTTTCTCCAAAAAATGTCATATTATACATTGCAGTGGTGGTGGCTATGTGCCGTGGAGTTGGTTCTGACTCATAGTGATCTTGTACAGGGTTTCTGAGGCTGTGAATCTTTACAGGAACAGAAAGCCTCATCTTTCTCCCATGGAACCAGCTGTTCTGCGAATACATTTTTCCTGTGTAAGACTATCCCAAATAACAACGCACTGTTGTTGTTGTTAAGTGCCATCAAGTCAATTCTGACCCAAAGCAACCCTGTATAGGGTTTCCAAGGAGCAGCTGGTGAGCTTGAACCACTGACCTTGCAGTTCAAACGACTTTGCAGTCTGACGCATTAGCCCACAGCGTCACACCAGGAATCCTGAAAAATGCACTAGGATAAAAAAATGCATACTTTCTCTTAAGTACTGAAATCAAAAGGTGCTGTATTAGAAAATGTTAACAGGGGAGACATTCTGCAGGGAATGCCTGTATATTTTCAACACATTTTGTTTTTGCTCCTTTACTGCTTCTATTAAAAATATTTAATAGAAGATACTGAAGATTAACTGAATAGGAGAAAAAGACTCATAGCAAGTACACTGGGTTATTTGGCCCCAAGCCTCCTAGTAATTAGAGGAACTGGGGAACAGGAGCTTAAAGGGAGCTCTATTAATAAGTTTCAAGATAAGGAATGGATATGTATTCATGACCTAGAAATTTATAAGGAAAAGCACCAACTTACATGGGTCATGGTTTTAGAACTATAGGAACTGGTTGGTCCTTTTCAAAATTCGTCTGTTGGAGAATTGAAGACTCCAGAGAAGCCAGAACTGAAAGAAGAAAAAGAAATCATAAACCTGGATAAGCCTTGTTAGTTTCTGTCAAGTTGATTCTCAGGAAACCTCAGGTGCCCTGGTGGTGGTTGTGAGCCATTACATGGTTCCAACTCACAGCAACTCTACAGAGGGGTTCCAAGGCTGCAAATCTTTACAAGAGCAGAAATCCTCATCTTTCTCCTGTAGAGCAGCTGGTGGATTTGAACTGCTGACCTGGTGGTTAGCAGTGCAGTGCATAACCCACTATGTCACCAGCCCCCCTCATGTTTGCCTTGTTGTTGTTGTTATATGCCATCAAGTTGGTTCTGACTCATAGTGACTCTGTATAGGGTTTCCAAGGAACAGTTAATTGGTGAGTCTAGGCTTTTCTGACTTTCGAGGTTTTCGTTTAAAAACCTTGAAATCTCTTGAAAATCTCTTTCTGTATTCTATTTCTGGTTCTGGTTCATCATGCTGGGATAAAAAAAACTGTAATAGATCCTCTGGGAGATTGATGTTCAATTAGAATCTTTGTGAATGTATTTCTGAGTTGTTGAAATCCAGGAATGATCTAGTTTTATTTTGGTTTTAATCTAGATTTAATTATGTATGTATAATAATATAATGGAGTCCTGGTGTGACGCTGTAGGATAAACACTGGACCACAAGTCAATTTGAACTACACGGTCAGCAGTTCAAATTCACCAACCGCTCCTTAGAAACTCTATGCAGGGTCACTATGAGTTAGAACCGACTGACGGCACTTAACAGTAGCAATATTATATTTGGGAATGTGGGGGTTCTACAGCAGGGCTGGGGAACCATTTTTCTGCCAAAATTTATAACGTCATTCGCTGGCCATACAGAATGATCAACTGTAAAATTAGCCTGGGTAATTATTGTTGTTGTTGTGTGCCACGGAGTCAGTTCCGATTCATAGCGACCCTGTACAGGGTTTCTGAGGCTGTAAATCTTTACGGGAGCAGAAAGCCTCATCTTTCTCCTGCGGAACAGCTGGTAGTTTTGAACTGCTGACCATAAGATTAGCAGCCCGAATCAGAACCACTATGCTACAAAAGCTCTTTAAATAGATTAAAGGTACCAGTTAAGAGATATAGAGAGCAGAATGGATAAGAAAACTGGATCTTTCAAAATGCTGTCTATAAGAGACATATCAAAAAGATGGAGACAGCCTAAAAGATCATCAACAGAATGGTTACACAAACTTTGGCATATAGACACAAAGGAATACTACAAAAAGATGAAGAATAACGAGGAATCTGTGAAACATCTCACAACATGGTTGAACCTGGAGGACATTATGCTGAGTGAAATCAGTTAGTCACAAAAGAATAAATATTCCATGAGACCAATGTTGTAAAATGTTAAGAAAAGTTTTTCTTGGTAAAAGAAACAATCTCCTACGGTTATTGGGGGAGGGAGGGAAAATTATTCATGGGCTAGAGGATAGACTTGTTAACATGGGTGACAGGGCTGGCAATATACAACAAGAGGGAGTTCCGCAGAGGAAGGATGAAGGTAGCAGGAGACAAAGGGAGGAATGCAAGAGTTAAAGTGAATAGAGGTAAAAATAATAATAATAAAATAAAGAGAATAGAGGTAAGTAAATACTGTTTACTGTTGGTACATGGAGGGGATTGCAACCATGTAATGAAGCAAGGTCTATGATTTGTTGAATATAAAATTGATGATTTTTTCTGCAAACCTTCAGTAAATTCACAATAAAAAATTTGGGAAAAAACTACACTGTACAGTTGGGATAAGTACAACATTGTTGAACTATGGCTGGCAGGTGCTCCCAGCACCACAGTGAGAAGAATTCCCAGTTTCCTTTCACCCAGGAGAGTGGGTATTACTAAAAGACTGGAGAGAAAGCAGCCAGCTTAACACTATCAGGTTTTACTGTCCATAGCCACAGGGGTCAAACTCAAGGGAGTGGAGAGTGAGTGCATGTTGCCAGAGTAAAACCTATGGGAGAGCCTAAGCCAGGCCAACCTCAAAGGAAACCTTCCAAATCTACCTGTGAGCCAGTAGAAGAGCTGACGCTCCTATTCAAAAAAAAAAAGGAAGTACGTAACTCCTTCCTGAGTTCTCGCTCTGAGGGTTGAAACTTTCTTTATGTTACTGATCCTAGCTTTATATCTATATTATTCTGAACCTGTTGTCCCTTTTGGGAAACATCTGTTTTGCCCCAACTGGATGCCCAAAGATAAAAATCCTTCCCTTTATATTCTACTCAAGCATTTAAACTGTAAGAAAAGATATAACTTTTCTACGTATTCTCTTGACTCAGGACCATAATGAGGAACGAGAGTTGACTATGAAGACTCGTAATCACAGAATGGGAGTGCTTGAAAACTCGAACCCCAATTACTATGCCTCCTACCAGCAGGAAATAGTCAAGAATGGCCCGTTGTCCCACTGTTGTTGTTGTTAAGTGCCGTGGAGTCGATTCAGACCCATAGCAACCCTGTATAGGGTTTCCGAGGAGCAGCTGGTGAACTTGAACCACCAATCTTGCAGTTCAAACGGATTTGCAGTCTGGCGCATTAGCCCACAGCACCACCCCAGGACTCCCTCATTGTCCCATTAGGGTTTCCTACTTTCTCAGAAGGTAATACTAAGTAGTTAGAACAGGGAAGAAGACGGTCTCAAGTCACATTAGGTATGGCCATTCTCCTCAGAAAACAAGACAACCTCATCAGTGAGGAATTTCTGAAAAGAGAACTGGAGGAGAGAGGAGACTGTTAAGTGGTGTGACGCTGTAGGATAAGCACTGGACTGCAAGTAGGCTTTATCAGCAAGGTTGGTGTTTCGAACTCACCAACTGCTCCTTGGAAACCTTATACAGGGTCCCTATGAGTTGGAACTGACTTGAAGGTACTAACAACATCATTGATAAGCTGAAACATAAACAATAGGATTAAGGAGCTCTGGTGGTGTAGTGGTTACAAACAGGGCTGCTATAATCTGTTCCGCGGGAGAAAGATGAGGTTTTCTGCTCCCGTAAAGATTTACAGCTGCGGAAACCAAGTACATCGTCGCTATGATTCAGAACCGAATCCACAGTACTTAACAACAACAAATAGATTGAAGGAAACTTTATATGGGGCAACTCCCTGATTGGCTGCTTGGGCATTCCAACCAGGAGTATAGCCCAATCCCTTGATAGTGGGATATATAAAGACGTCAGATTATACTTGGGACTCCACTTCCTCTTCTTTCTCAAAGTGGATGCCTGGTTCTACCTCCCTGTAAGGCCATCTATGCTAATAAACCTATCTTTCATTTTTCTGAGCCTCTTGTCTTTCTAACTTGAGACAGGTGTGTTATGCTCTCTCGATTCTTAGTTTCTGGGGACAATTCAAGCATGACACCGCGATTAGCAGTGCAGTGCTTAGATTGTCTTAGCAATTGGGCATCCCCAGTAATAAAAGAGCAAAGCAGATCTTGGAAGGGGGTCCTTGTGGCATTTTACAACTGCCACATTTTACAACCTCGGGAGAAATAACGGTTTATCTGGCGCTGTGGGAAAAGCGCTGGACTCCTAAGTCGATTTGAACCACGAGATGGCGGTTCAAACCCACCAGCTGCTCCTCAGCAACCCTATACAGGGTCGCTGTGAGTGGGAACCCACTTCACAGTACTTAACTGCACAGCTGGCGTTATCTTTTCATATCAGCCCGATTCCTGGCATGACTCCTTTTTCTTTTCCATCTGCGCTGGTTTTCTCTTTCACTGAAGAAACAAGTAAATGTCCCCATACTCGGAAAAATAAAAATTACATTTCACCGAGCAAAGAAGAAACATGAACACTTTGACCTTGACTCTTCCGTGCACTCGCAATTCCCTTCTTTCTCTCCTTCCTGGGGTCTTTCTGCTAAAGAAGGCTGGAGAAGACGGGCATCTTAGATAAGTAGTCTTTCTTGGAGCTCTGCTTAGTTTGGCTAAATCTAGTTAACACCCCTGCTCCCACATTACACATTTTACTGCCATGGCAATAAGAGGAATAACAGGGTAAATCTGAGCCTTTCTCGGTATCAGAAAGAAAGACAGACTACAAGAAAAAAGGGGGGCAGGGGCTGGAATCTGTCCCTAAATTCATGAGCCTCGCCTTGGAAGGGAGCTCTCAGAATCCAGGGTTCTAAGATTTGCAGTTGTGCCTCTCACGCATGCATCTTTTGTTGAGAGCCTTTACGAAGGGTTGAGGCATCTGACTCGGAGCCATTCCGAGCCTCTGGGCCTCTGCGGCCCTGAATCAGTAGGAAAGAGGACGCAGCAGTGTACCCGGCGCCCAGTCAGCACCACAAACTCCACAACTACGGTAACCTCGCTCACACCGAAGCCGGCGCCGCCCCCGCGCCGCCCCCGCGCCCATTTCCTCAGTGCACGCGACCAACTCACCTCTTGGAACCTACACCAGCAAGGAAGCCGGAAGGGAACTTGGCGCGGAGGCCTGTGGGAAACGTAGTCCGTGGCAGGGAGGTACTGGCTCGGGTTCCAACTCCCGGTGATGAGTGCGCGACCGTTGAGACCACTGTTTGGAACCTTCACTGCGTGAGAGCTGATGAGAGTAGAGGAGTGAGAGCGGATGTTTGAGGTTGTCCGCCACGTACAGGGAGCTTTTTGCGAGCCGGGATTTGTATTTGTCTGTGAGGAACCCTCTAGCAGGTTTTGGAGAGAAATGTGAGCAGCTGCAGGCACCTGATGTGTGTACCCACCCAATAGGACCTAAGCACCAAGCATAGACATAGGTATGGACAGATACCCATAACAGAATATGGGTTAAAAAAAGGACCCCAATTCCGCAACAGGCTCTGTCGTTTGGTATCAGGATGTAGATTCAAACGCAGCCATCCCATGTGACAGTAGAAACACAGGGTTTTCTTGGCTGTGATTTTTCACCTGGAATCTGGAAGCAGATCCTCTAGGCACACACAAAGGAGGCTATAAATCTTTCCAGAAGCAGACAGTCTCATCTTTCTCCTACTGAGGGGCTGGTGACTTCCAACCACCAAACTTTTCATTACTAACCCAACACTTAACCCATTGCTACACCAGGGCTCCTTGATATTCTGTGCCTCGAGTGGGTTCCAACTTATAGTGATCCTGTATAGGGTTTCCAAGAGTGGCAGGTGGATTTGAACTAACAATTTTTGGTTAGCAATCAAGTGCTTATCCTACAGTACCACACCAGTGCTCAAGAAAACAACAAAAACCCACTGTCACCAAGTCCATTTCCATTCACAGTGACCCTATATAGGGTTTCTAGGTCTGTAAATCCTTGGGAGCAGAAAGCCTTATTCTCCCTCAAAATAGCAGAGGATTTGAAATGCCTGATTTGTAGTTAGCAGTCCAGTGCTTTGCAATTAGGCAAAGCAAATCTTGGGAGGGGGTCCTTATGGTATTTGGTACAAAACTGATTTATTCACACCTGGACAATTTAATAAATTTATGCTATGTTACTAGTCAGCAAGAACTGATTCATATAAGTACTTGACTTCTGGATTGGGATATGTGAGTGATCCTTTTAAAATACAATCCTCACCTATTTAACTAGAAAGTGATATTTATTTTAATTACATTGTCGTTGGAAACATCTGTTTGTGTGATACTGGTCCTTTAAATATATGAAAACTTTAATATTTATTTAGTAAGTGGTGTATTTCTTTTAAGTTTTCTATTTGTTATTCCATCCAGACTGAGGGGCCCATCTTCTGGTACTATATTTGGTGCCATTCATAATGTTTTCATATTCCAGCACTATATCTGACAATTTTCTACAGCTATTCATAAGGTTCTCAGAAATAGTCTGTTTCTCTTTCTTCCTAGTCTGTCTTAGTCTCAGAGATTTGCTGAAACCTGCCCACCAGCTGGTATTCAAATACCAGCAATATAGTTTCCAGTATCATAGCAACATGTAGGTCACCACAGTAGGACAAACTGATAAGCCTTGAGCATATCCCATCTGAAATTAGAGACCATCTCAAGAACAGATTTGATGCACTCAACGAACGTCTGCCACCACTTGTTTGTCAATTTGTC
>NW_006408622.1:9455678-9515531 GCF_000296735.1 Chrysochloris asiatica
GGCTTGTTTCCTTTTTTTCTGCTTGTCCCGCTCCACAATCCCTGTTCAGGCCTTTTTTCTAGTTGTAAACAGTTCAGGGCCAGCTGTGGCTGTTTGGTTTTAATTGGAAACTGTCTCTTTAAATTTTGAGGAGATCTGTGCGCATGTGTAGTAGAACCCTCTGAGTTTGAGGCTGGGGTGTCCACTAGCTCAGGCACCCCTATAGTCACCCGAATGGAGGTGTGCAGACAGCAAGGGACCAATGAACAGATACCAAAAGGAAAGAATGTCCACATCTTTATCTCTGCGGCTCTGCCAGGCGTCTGTGGCCGCTCCGATCCTTCCCCCACGTGGTCTCAGCCAAGATGGCAGCTCCTGGAGCAGCTGAGCATCCCGAACTAGTAAGCAATGAATTTCTTGCTTCTGCCACAAATTCCCCCAGCTGTAAGCCTTCTGTCCTTATAAATATTCCTTTATATGTGGTTCAGAGTTCTGGGACCTTCCCCTGAACCTGCTTGGTTGGGTATTCTGTGTTGTTGCTAACAAAGCGCCTTATTGCACTTCCACTGGATCCGCCATCTTGTTTGTTCTTACATGTTTGTTTTGATGAAAAACTAATAGGCCTTTTTTAAAAAAGACTATTTGCCATTTTAAAATCCCACCAAGAATGTATGAAAGTCTAGTTTGCTACATTTTTTTCAACAGTTGTTGTTAGTCTTTTAAAGTGTAACAATTCTGGTATGTATTGCTATTGTATCATGACATTATATTTACATTTAAATATCTATAATGTTAAGAAATTTTTCAGAAATTGGTCATCTATATCACTTCTTTTGTTAAATCTTTAAAAAATCATTTTACCTATTTAAAAGTTGGGCTGTTTGTCCTTTTATTACTGAGTTGTTTTGCCCCAGGATGAACTTTGTACTTGGAATTGATTTAAAACTTTTCGAGTCATATGATGGGGTGAATGTGTTTTACATATGGCAAGGGCTTCAATTTTAAGAGGTCTCAGTGTGGCACTGCTGGATAACCACTGAACTGAAAGGTTGGCTTGAACCACAAGGTCAGCAGTTCAAACTCACTGGCTACTCTTCAGAAACCCTATACAGGTCACTATGAGATGGAACCAACTCAACTGCACTTAACAGTGATGACAAGAGTGAACTTTTATGGATTGAATTGTGTCCTCCCAAAATGTGTCAATCTCTCTAGGCCAGCATCATCAAGGTTAAGACACTTTTGTAAGCAATGATGCCATTTTGTCCATTCCTAAGGAACTGAGGGTCCTGGGAATTTAACTATGTCAATCCAATCTTTTTTACATTATGAACTGAAGAAAAAATGGTATTGTTATGTGCTGTTGAGTTGCTTCCGACTCATAGCAATGCTGTATAGGGTTTCCAAGGAGCAGCTGATGAGCTTGAACCACTGACCTTGTGATTCAAACCGACTTTGCAGCCCAGCGCATTAACCCACAGTGCTACATCAGGACTCCGAAGAAAAATCAATGCCTTTTATAAGATTAGAAAACAAAAAGTTGTTGTAGGCTGTTGAGTTGGTTCCAACTCATAGACCTTGTGTAGGGTTTCCAAGAGCAGCAGGTGGGCTTGAGCTGCTGTCCTTGTGGCTACCAGTCCAGTGTTTATTCTATAGTACCATATCAGGCCTCAAAAAGAGCCAAAATCAGGACTGTAAGGTGGATGGATGCTTAATGATTTCCCATCAAAACTCTCAAAAAATTGTCCTTGTTTTATGAGAATGAGCAAGCGCAATGTCATGGTGGAGGACTCTCTGGAAAAGCTCACTATTCTGGGCATTTTTCTGCTAAAGCTTTGGATAACTTTCTCAAAACACTCTCATAATAAGCAAATGTTATCATTCTTTGTCCTTCTAGGAAGCCAACAAACAAAGTGGCTTGAGAATGCCCAAAATCTGTTGTCATGACCTTTGTTCTTGACTGGTCCACTTTTTCTTTGACTGGACTACTTCCACCTCTTGGTAGCCATTGCTGTGATTGTGCATTGTCTTGCAGATCATCTTAGTAAAAAACCATGTTTCACCTATTACAATGATTTGAAGAAATGCTTCAGAATCTTGATCCTACTTGTTTAAAATTTTTCATTGAAAGTTCTGTTTTGTCTGTAGCTGATCTAGGCACAAGTTTTGGCACCCATTAAGTAGAAAGCTTGCTCAACTTTAATTTTCAGTCAGAATAGTATAACTAATTGTCACGTTGATAGTGTTAGCTATTATTTCTGCTGTAATTATTGGGCCTCTTCAATTAGGGCATGAACAAGACTGTTTCCTTGCAAATTGGTGTGGATGGTCTGCTGATATGGGCTTCATCTTCATCTTCCCTTCTTTTTTTTTTAATCTTCCCTTCTTAAAACAAGTTATTAATTTATAAGCTGATTTCTTTAGGGCATTGTCTCTATAAACTTTTTGTAAAGCATCAATGATTTTACCATTCTTCCACCCAAGCGTCACCATAAATTTGATGCTTCTTGGTTCAGTTTCAGCAGAATTCAGGCTGCTCTGATAGCTCTTTTCAAACTGATGTCTTATCCATCTTAGTGCCTCAAACTAGATCCTGTTCAGACATATAAGTTAGTACAAGTTTTATTTTGGTGTAAAAAGATTTTGAATTCATGGAAAGTTTCTCATAATATGTATTTTCCACGAACTTTTTAAAGACTGCTTATGCATAGCTATTTCACTTTCCCATACATAAAATGGAAATTGAGTTATCATTTTTCCCCTCAATAAGAACTTCCAATTCTATATTAATGGTCTTTTCAAAGGAAATATCCTTGGAGAAAGTTTATTTTATTATTGTGTGAATTTCTACTTTTATTATATGAATTACTCTCTGCTGCTTAGCTTAGAGCTTAGATTTTTATTTTTCTGGTTTAAGTCAACACACATCGATTGTTATTTGATAAGTTTTTCTATCAAGTGTGGGGAAAAAAGTGATAAACAAGACAAACACTTGTTCCCTCAATCCAAGTATTCTGAAGACGTTGTTCAAAATTTTTTAACAAGTAGAACTATAGAAACACCCACAAATTTCTATTTGTAGACATAACATTATCATTCACCTCTAGTCAAAATCTCAGATTTTATTTTCTATCTTAAAAGAAAATTTTATTAGAGAAATTTTCACATATATGTAAAGGTAGTAATAACAGCACATAAGAACCTGTGTACCCATTAGCCAGCTTCAACACTTAACAAACGTTTTCCAGTCTTTTCACCTATCCTTCACTACCTCCCCAAAGTACTTTAAAGCACATCAGACATGACATTAACTCACCTTGAATAATTAAGAACCTGTAACATATGAGTTATACACACACACACAATCACACCTTACAAAGTGAATAATAATTATTTATCATTTAATACAGGCTACAGGTAATTTCAAGTTCCCCCAAATTTTTATTCATCCAAATCAAGATTCAAATGCTTTCCATATACTGTGATGTCATTTAAATCTCAGACTCCATTTTCATTTTGCCATGACATGTATTGATTAAGAAACATCTCATCTCATATTCTAAGTTAGGTTACTTGCTTCCTTCAGTTGTTAGTTTATTCTTTCATTCCCCGAGTTTTCTATAAACTGATAATTAGATTGTAAGACTTAATTATAATTAATTATAGTTCAAGATTTTGAGTAATAATACCTGATAGGGGACCTGTGTACATTCAATTGCATCACTTCAAGAGGTTCATTGGTTGGTTGATCAAATATAGAGATGTTAATATGCATTGAAGGAGCTCTGGTAGTGTAGTGGTTATGAGTTGGGCTGCTAACCTCAAGGTCAGCAGTTTGATACTACCAGTGGTTCTGTGGGAGAAAGATGAGGCTTTCTGCTCCCATAAAAAGTTACAGCCTTGGAAACCCTATACAGGGTCACTATGGGTTGGAACCGACTCGACAGCACATAACAACAACAATATGCATTGAGCCCTGGTGTGGCACTGTAGGATAAGCACTGGAATGTTAACCACAAGATGGGCAGTTCTCTATGAGTTGGAACTGACTTGATAGCATACAAAAATACACATTAGTGTTTGGTTTGGTCTTTTAAATCATTCTACTCTATCCATTACTAAGCTTCCCAACAGCCTTTCACCTAATGGTCTTGGCATCCACTGATATCACCACCATTATATCGTAAGTTTTAAAATATAATTTATTAGCTGTAATTCTATAATATTTTCTGTCACCAACAGTTGGTTGCACTGAGATACGTAGTTGTTAAGTGTTGTCACGTCAGTTCCAACTCATAGTGACCCAGTATAGGTATCCTGTGAGCAGCTGGTGGGTTTGAACAGCTGATCATATGGTTTGTAGTCCAGTGCTTATCCTACTAAGGCATACCAGGTGTCCATAATTCCAACTCAACAGTGACCCTATGGGAATGAGTACAACTACTCTCATAGGTAGCAAGGCTTCTGTTCTTTATGGTAACAAACTGTCACAGCTTTCTCCCTTGGAATGGCTGGTGGTTTCAAATTGCTGACCTTTCGGTTAGCAGCCAAGCACTTAACTATTGCAACAGCAATGGTTCTCTCATAAAGGGAAGATAAATGACCCGTTCTCTGCCTTTCCCCTTACCACTCGGCGTTAACAACAATGTCCTGATATTCTTCACAGCCTAGTGGAGCCAGAAACAAAAGAAGCTATCAAAGGCTATGTTGTTGTTGTTAAGTGCAGTTGAGTTTGTTCCAACCCATAGTGACCCGGAATAGGGTTTCTGAGGCTCGTGAGTTGGAACCATAGACTTTGCAGTTCAAACTGACTTTGCATTCTAGTGCCACACCAGAACTCTATCAAAGACTATAGTTAGTGGCCATTATAAAAGGTCACTACAGAAACCAAGTTGAGAGGATTCCCACTAGCCAAAAATAGGAAAATTTGAGCATTACATTTTAAAAAAAACTTTAATTTTTGACTGAATTTAGAGTAGACATAGAATGGTTTGTAGAATATCTGCTTTTTTAAAACAAATTACTTTGCACTGATTTTTTAACATTTGCATTCCCAAAATCTCCACACACAAATTCAGGTTTTTTCCCCCCTAAAATTTCCATTGCAGCTTAATGAAGAATTTCTCACTTTCACAATAAAAATGATCTGAACTTCAATAAGGGATGAGTGATGGCAGAAGGCATTTTTAAGTCATTTTGCCCATAGTTTCTCCTATGAATTCTCGAGTATTAATAATATTTAGTGACTTTAAAACAATATTATCATCTCATGTCTCTGTGAGTCAAGAACTTGGCAATTCTTTTGTTTTATATGGTATTGAGGTCAGTTGGCATTCAGCTGGTGGCTGATTTGGAAGGTTCAAAATGATTTCCTAACATGTCTGATGTCTGGGTGGAGATGCCTTCAAATCGACAGGATCTTTCTTTCTCGCCATGTAGTCTCACTCAGAGCCTTTCCATCTAAATTCTTTGGCAGGGTCATCAAACTTTTTTAAATGACAGCTCAGGGTTCAAGTATCCCAAGAAATGATACAAAACCTGCCAGTAAAGCCTGGGTGCTAAAATTGGCACAGCAGTTTTAGATTCAAGAGTGTTACAGCAGCTCCAGGCCCAGAAGTGTCACAGCGGCCCTGGGCCTGAGAGTATCACAGCAGCTCTTGATCCATTGTCAAAGCAACCGAGGCCACTCAGAGAGGTGAAGTAGACTTTCAGATTTTATTAAGGCAGCCGGCTCAGAGGAGCTAGCTTCTCCAGATTCTGAGCCTGAATACAGGGCAGTGCAGACTTATATGGGGTCAGAATCGGGGAGGGGTTAGGTTGTGGACCTGTTTGAAGACAGGAGGGAAACCAGAGGACTGGTTCCACTCAATAACCTGATTAACATTTTAGCTTGTCTCCTGGGCGGAGAGGGCAGTGAATGTTTTTACCTTTTCCTGTTCAGCAGTACTTCTGTTTTCTATTCATCAGAACAGTCACAGATCCCACCCAGATTGAAGGGAAGGAGATGAGGATTCCTCCTCTTGATGGCAGGATTTGTGAACACACACACACTCACACACATACAAATCAATGGATTTGTAGTCATAGTATATAATCTGTCATTTGTTGTTGTTGCTAAGTACCATCAAGTTGTTTCTAACTCACAGAGACCCTGTATAGGGTTTCCAAGGAGCGGCTGGTGAGTTTGAACCACCAACATTGTGGTTCAAACTGACCTTGCAGTCCAGTGCTTGTCCTGCAGCACCATACCAGGATAATCTGCCATGATATACCAATATTTTACAAATGAAGCTGTAGCAGAAAGTTAAGTGACTTAATATGAGGGTAAATAAAAAAGTATTGTTATTAGGGTTCTAGGTCATACATGCACAGGCTTATTCCAAATATATGTAAACATACCTCTGCAATGAGTGGATGGCTGCTGCAAAAAACAAGAGACACTAACACTTCCTCCCACATCCCTCTCGATTCAGCTGGGTTCGATCATTTGTTGCAATGGCCACACAGAACCCAGACACTACAGTTATGGGGTTCATTAAGAAAGTTAACAGGGTCAGAAAATGCTCAGGGCAGTTATTTCAGTCAGTCGCTGATAAGTGCCCACAGGACACACCACTCCACCATAAACCTCAGCCTGAAGGCATTCAGCTCTAGCTCTATAGGTCAGCAAACCTAGCTCCCTCACTAAAGTGCCTACAAGCATCCCACTCTACAAGCAAGCTATCTGCCCCAAGTTACTCAGCTTCATTGGCTCCATGGGCTGGAAAGCCCACTACTCTGTCTCTTGCTCTGGTTCTTGGTTCTGCTGCTGCTGTTCCTCTGCCACTCCTCTGGTGTCACAGCTTTCTGTCCCTGAGTCAAGGAGGTTCAATGTGCAAGAATCTCGAAGTCCAAAGGATGCACTCCACTCCTGACTCTTCTTTGATGGTGCTGAGACACCCCCGCCTACTTCTGAGATGGCTCATTTTTAAACCCATTGTAGTTTTACAGCTACAATGAACTCTGCTAATATCCACAGCTGAATGCCACTCTCTCAGTATCTTCTCCCACATTATCTTACCCCAAACCAGCAGGGCAGAAACTTTGTTTTGTGGGAATTACAGACTAGGTTAAAAGAGACATTAGATAATTTATTACACTACAGCTGCTGACAAGTTCTCTTATAATACACTTGTCTTATTGTTGTTTGCACGACTTTAAAAAAGGTCCAATCAAATCAATGGCTTCCAAGGGGACCTGCCAGACCAGGTCAATTCAAGACAAAGAAGCTCAGAAGTTATAGTGACTGTTTTTTTTTGGGATTTAGAAAACTGAGAACTGCAATGTTTGGGAAAAAGACCAAGAAAGTTGATTTTTTTTTTTTTTCTTCCATCACAACAATGTACCTTCTAGTTCTTCCAGGGTAGCAAGGGCTGTCCTAAGAACGTTGTTGGGAAACCTTGCCCCATCCACCATACAGTCCTGATCTTTCTGTTTCCAAAACTCAAACAACATTTCAAAGGAACACAGTGTGAGTCCCTCAAACCCTTAAACCAAAATTGCCATTTTGACAGGTTTTAAATCAAAGCGCTCAAAATTCTTTGGGGAAAAGTTAAAGAAATAGAAACACTGCGTTCAAAAGTCTATAGGCCTGACAACAGCAACAACAAAAAAGTATATAGGCCTAGATAGAGGATATGTAGAGAAATAGTTTCACATCTTGATATTTTGTTTAATAAAAGTCTATGATTTTTATATCAATACTTTTTAAGTTACCTTCACAAGTAGAAAAGTGATAAGAAAGAGATATATTTTCCACATTTGTTATAGTAACAGGATTAGTCTTTAGAATGAATGTGCTAGCCTTTAGAAACCCTTCAGGTCTGGAACTAAACTCACCCCTGTAGCTCCACTTTGTCACATGACAGACATCCTGTCAGATGAACAATTAACACCAGTGAGGTCTGTACTCATTAGCTCAAGCATAGATCAAAAGGGTAGCAGTTGCCCAGGAATAAAGTTCAGAGGGTTGAAAGCTACAGGAAAGAAGGACGAAGGGAAATGGTAAACACAGGAATAAGTGGGAAGAATGCTGTTACATTGTGGAGACAGCAATCAATGCCAAAGAACAAAATGTGTATGAATTATTGAATGAAAAATGAATTGACTCTGTCAACTTTTACCCAAGTCACATTTTGAAAGAAAGAAAAGAAATGAACATGTTACAGTTTATTAGGATTGAGTGATGTTGGAATACATTGAATTAGCATATTCTTTTAATGGTATAAAAGCTCCTATGTCAAATCAGTTGTATGTATAAAGCAAAAAGAGATTCTACATTCACAGAATGTCATAAAACACAAGCCTGAGAAGTCTTTCCTATATTTTTACATTATGAATTTTCAGATGATGAGTAAGATGTGAATGTTGTCTAAAGGCCTTTTTACATTCCTTACACTCATAAGGTTTCTCACCAGAATGAATCCTCAGATGTTGAATGAGAGATGAATTAAGTCTAAAGGCCTTCCTACATTCCTTACATTCAAAAGGTTTCTCACCAGTATGAATGCTCTGATGTAATGTAAGTTTTTGGCGCAATCTAAAGGCTTTCCCACATTCCTTACATTTATAGGGCTTCTCACCAATATGAATACTCTGATGTTGAGTAAGCTGTGAGAGTAGTCTAAAGGCCTTGCCACATTCCTTACAGTCATAGGGTTTAACACCAATATGAATACTCTGATGTGAAATAAGTTGTGAGTACCGACTAAAGGCCTTCCAGCATTCCTTACATTCATAAGGTTTCTCACCAGTGTGAATTCTGTGATGAAGAATAAGATGATAACCACGACTAAAGGTCTTTCCACATTCCTTACATTCATAAGGTTTCTCACCAGTATGAATTCTCTGATGGAGAGTTAGCTGTTGTCGCACTCTGAAGGCCTTGCCACATTCCTTACAGTCATAGGGTTTCTCGCCAGTATGAATTTTGTGATGTACTCTAAGGCCTGAGCCACACAAAAAGGCTTCTCCACATTCTTTACATTCATAGAGTTTGTCAGCAATATTAAGTTTTTGATGTCGAGTAAGGTGTGCATATTGTCTAAAGGCCTTCCCACATTCTTTGCATACATAGGGTTTCTCACCAGTATGAATCCTCTGATGGAGAGTAAGTTGTCCCCGAACTCTAAAGGCCTTTCCACATTCCTTACATTCATAGGGCTTCTCACCAACATGATTTTTCTGATGTACTCTAAGGTCTGGGCCACACATGAAAGATTCTCCACAGTCTTTACATTTATAGAGTTTTTCACCAGAATGAAGTCTCTGATGTCGAGTAAGGTGTGCGGTCTGCCTAAAGACCATCCCACACTCCTTACACTCATAGGGTTTCTCACCAGTATGAATTCTGAGATGAAAAGTGAGTTGCTGGCGCACTCGAAAGGCCTTTCCACATTCTTTACATTCATAGGGTTTCTCAACTAAATTAATTCTCTGACGTGGATTATGAGATGTTTGTTTCTGGTAAGAAGATACTTTTTCAACAGTGATTTTCACTTGATTGAAACATTTCTCTTGAGGTCCCTCTTGTCCTTCAAATTTGCCTTTGTATTCCCAATCATTTTTTAGAACAAGGTCCTTAAGGCCATGGTTTTTCATTCTTTCCATTATCTTCCATTGTGATAAATTTATTTCATAAATACCATTTTCTGAAAATAACTTCTTGGTCTCATATCTGGTCTTCAAATCTGAAAGAATGCAAGAGAATAAACATATACTATTCATTTGTTTTAAAAGGAGTAAAATTTCTATGGTACAAATAAATGACAAAGTGTCTAATTCCTGACTGAATTAGAAAATATTGTTATTAAGTGCTATTGAGTAGGTTCCAACTCAGTGACCTTTAGGGTTTCCAAGGAGCAGCTGATGGGCTTGAACTGCCGACCTTATGGTTAGTAATCCAGTGTGTATCCTAGAGTCCCACACCAAGACTTTGAATTTTTAAAATATTGCCATTCAACTTGAAAAAAACAAATATAAGAATAATGAGTTTACATAAGATAATGATGTTGGAGATGAGGTAAATTAAGATGTGGCTCTGAATCATCTGGGAAGTTTGGATCAGATTCTACATTACTGGGCAGTCCTATATTTAACAGTCTCCATACTGTGATCCTGATGGAGCTCAAGGGATGAGACTCACTACTTAAAACACTTCAATATTCTTAGAATAAATCCCAAACTCACTATGTTCAACAAGGTCTCTATGTACTTTAAGACATCATCTTAAACCATATTCAGCTATATGTTAACTAGATGGATCTGCTCTCAGTTCCTGGAACATACGCCAATTTAATCCTACCTCGTAGGACTTTTTAAACTCTAGGTCTTTGCACATTTTATTATAATATTTGACTTTGTCTTCTCGAGCTGACCTTTGAAATTTTCTGTTCAGCTCTTGTACCTCCTCACTTCTCCATTTGTTATGCTGGAGATATAAATAACATCCATATCAATGGAGAAAAGATTGAAGTTGTCAATGAATTCATTTTGCTTGATTCAGCCATCAATACTCATGGAAGCAGCAGTAAAGAAATCAAATGACATAATGCATTGGGCAAATCTGCTGCACAAGACCTCTTTTTTAAAGTGTTGAAAAGCAAAGATACCAGTTTGAGGACTAAGGTATGCCTGACCCAAGCCATGGTATTTTCAATAACCTCATATGCATGCGAAAGTTGGACAGTGAGTAAGGAAGACCACAGAAGAACTGATGCATTTGAGTTATGGTGTTGGAGGAGAATACTGAATATTGGACTGCCAAAAGAACAAACAGATCTGCATTGGGAGAAGTACAGCCAGAATGCTCCTTGGAAGCAGGATGGCCAGACTTCATCTTTCATACTTAGGATATTGTCAGGAGGGACCAGTCACTGGAGAAGGATATCATGTTTGGTAAAATGGAGGGTCAGAGAAAAAGAGGACGACCCACAACGAGATGGACTGGCACAGTGGTAGCATTAGTGGGCTCAAACATAGCAACCATTGTGAGGTTGGCCCAGGATCTGGCAGTGGTTCATTCTGTTGTGCGTATTGTCTCTATGAATTGTTACCAACTCGATGGCACCTAACAACAACAACAACTTACTTTTAGTTTGCTCTTTCTTCTACAAATTATCTCATTGGGCTCTTTGCATGATTGGGTCCTAATCCTTGAACTCTCAGATTAAAAGTCACTTCAGTTATGACTGACCCTACTGATATATATCTACATCTATGGTTGTTCTTTTCTGTTCGTTGTCATTACAACACTGCTCATATTGGAAATCATTTCTTAGCTTTCCCACTTGTTCCTCTGCTTATTTTCTTGACCCTAAAACTCTAAGAGAAAACAATCTTTACTTTATTCTTCATTAAACAAACCTATAACATATAGTTGGTTTTACTCATTCAATTCCCACTCTTAACAAACTTGTTCTGAATATGAATATATATATTTATACCTCTCCTCTCTCACATTTTACAATTAATATCACCTTTATTCTTTTAAGGTAGCTCAGTAAATATATCAGTAGAAAAAGGTGATTATATATCCCTGTGTCTTCTTCCTTTTTTATATTTCTTCCTGGCTTCTATCCATGCAGTGTTCCCTTCATTGCCCATTTTATGCTTCACATAACCATAGAATTTCAAATATGAGAATTGAAAGCTGGGCAATGAATAGGAAGACTGAAGAAGAGCCGACACATTTGAATTATGGTATTGGAGAAGAATACTGACTACACCATGAACTACCAGTGAATAAATCAGTACTGAAAGAAGTACAACCAGAATGCTCCTTAGAAGCAAGGCTGGTGAGACATGGTCTCACGTACTTTAGAAATATTGTCAAGAGGGACCAGTCCCTAGAGAAGGCCATCATGCTTGGTGAAGTAGAGGGCTAGGGACAAAGACGAAGCCCCTCCTGAGCTGGACTGACAGTGGGCTCCAGCAGAGCAATGACTGGTGGGGATGGCACAGGACCAGGCAGTGTACATCAGGTCGTCATGAGCTGGAACCAACTTGATGACAGCTAACAGGAACAAATGCCATGTAATTAACTCAATATAAAAAAGATGAAATTTAAAAACACACACACATACACACACATACACACAAACAAAACCAGGTTTTGTTTCCTTAGAAAAAAGTCAAACAGTAACTATGTAACAGTGTGGACACAGAAATAGGCCCTATGGTTACAAAATAAGAACTGTTATCCCAAATGAATGTCCTCAGCCCAACTTGAATTTATAGCTAGCAAAATACAAAATGATGACGTATGTCTCTATGTAAAGAATTTATATAGATAATGGAATACTTTTTTTAAAAAAGTTCAAAACTTAGAGATAAAAATAGCAGAGACTTCTGTAGAAGCCAAACCAAGAGCCTTTCATGTTTCTCCCTAGACAAAGACGGACACATAGATGGAAAACAGCAAATAAGATAACCATAGTCTATGACCCAAGAAAGAATCTTCTAGAGTAATTCATATAAAACTTTAGTTATTGACAAAACATGTATTACTACAATGTCAAACATATCGTTTTTTGGTAGTTTTTATCTCTCATTTAATTTATGAGAAAAAATTTTTTAAAAAATTTTCTCTGACTGTGAGGCTTGCAATTAACTGTACCTGAGAATTTGGTTGTTGTCCTTCCTGAGAGATACATAACCTCTAAGATCTTGTGACTGAGGTGGCTTTGTTATCTAAGAGGGCCCCAGATCTGACAAATTATGCTAATGAGGTGACAAAGATTGGGGCTGGCAATGCCAGAAAACCCTACCATGTGTTATCAGCTGAGCTCAGGGGTGAGGTTGTTGTTAAGTGCCATTGAGTTGGTTCCAACCCACAGTGACCCTGTATAGGGTTTCCAAGGAGCAGCTGGTGAGTTTGAACCACTGACCTTCAGGTTCAAACTGACTTTGCAGTCCAGCGCATTTGCCCAAAGAGCCACACCAGGACTCCCAGGGCATGAGGAGGTATGATTAAATCAACCATGGCCATGTAATGAGACTCCAATAAAAGCTCTGGGTGAGGAAACGCCACTGGCTCCGTGTTTGGTGAAAGGCATGGATGCATGTGGGAGGACTGTGATTGTTTAAATGCTATGGAGTTAAACCCAAGGTGTGGGTGGGTGTGAACTGCTGGCTTTGCGGTTAGCAGTTCAGTGCTTATCCTACACCACACCAGGATTCCTGTGGAAGGATAGCATGTCCCTTGTGTGGGACTTGGAACTTTCACATGTATTTTTGCTATAATAAAATTGTAATTAAAGTACAGCATACTTCCTGAGTTCTGTGTATTGTCCTAGGAATTAGTGAACCTAAGGGAGTAGTGGGGGCCAGGCAGGTCAGCAGTGAAGGGGTAGTTGTTGTTGTTGCTGTTGTTAAGTGCTGTTGAGTCGATTCCAGCCCATAGCGACCCTGTATAGGGTTTCCAAGGAGCAGCTGGTGAGCTTGAACCACCTAGCTTGCAGTTCAACAACTGTGCAGTCTGATGCATTAGCTCACAGCACCACACCAGGACTCCAGTAGGAACCTCTAAATTTGTAGCCAGCAGGTCAAAAGTGAAGGGGTCATGGGGACCTCCCCCCGCCCCCCCATTGCAACTTGCGGCTGGTATTTAAAGTCTCGTATGGATTTGGCAGTCACTGTTTTTGTTTATTACTGTATTGACAGTGCCTGGCACTTAGGAAATATTTGCGGAGTAAACGGAAGAACGTACTTTAGGTACTGGAGACACGGACACAGCCTAACTGCAAAAGAAGACAGTAACTGAATCAGTAAGTGGAATGGTGGTCAACAAGGGACACAGAGATAATCTCCCAAACCACTTCCTTCAAAGAGGAAAATAAGAGAGAATGAAACTATGAAGAAATTATTTTAGTATCTCTAGTTTATTATCTCTAACTTAATTTGCTACAAGATTCACTCAGATCCTTCTTCCTCAGGCCATGGACCTTTAAATGGAGCTTTTTAAGGAACAACACAAAGGTCTGTCTATGTCTCTTCCTCAACCACTTGGATTCTTTCCTGTGGTAATGATTTCCCCTGCCCAGATGGCCTTCACTTACCTGGGTGTTGGCTCCTTCCTTTCCTCACAACCTTCCAGGGCTCTTTTCCTTGCTCCAGTAAGGAAATCACATCTGGTTTAGAAATGAAACATCCTGTTGCCATGAAAAGAAATGTTAAGATGATGTAGAAATAAAAAATTTGGTCAAAATTACTTTGATTCAGTCTAGGTTAAATTTATAAAAACCACAGGTTAAATGGAGTCCTGGAGCCACTACAGGATAAGCATTGGACTGCTAACATAAGGTGAGTGGTTCAAAAAGCCACCAACTGCTCCTTGGAAACTCTATACAGGGTTGCTGTGAATTGGAACCGACTGGATGACATTAAACAACGACATTAGCTATAACTGATAAAACCTTTAGAACAAAGAAAGGCAAGATAAAAAATATTTACACTAAGGTCCCAAAACAAACAGATTAGAAATGGAGGGGAAGAGGGCTTACTTTAATTCATATTCATCCAAGCATCTTTCTTGAGAAGCAATGGTGTTAAGGTTGAAAACAGTCTGCTTTGCCTAGGTTCAAATCTTGCCTCTGCTACATCCTAGTTGTGTGACCTTCAGCAGTTACTTCTATAGTTCATTTTCCTCACTGATAAAATATGAAGCAAGAGTATCTATTTTATATGGTTTTTGTAAAGATTATATATCTACATAGCTATAGCTCAGAACAATGCTTATAGTGTCAGAAGAGAATAAAAATCTATTATGCTTGAAAGACTGGTATGAGTGGGTTAAAGACGTTTTTTCACAAAATTCTGAAGTTTTCACTTGCCTTAGGCTATGACATTTTTAAAGACAGAAGCATATTTGGTCAAAATACAAAGTGTCTTACAAGTAAGAGTTTTGTTTCATTTTATTATTAAAGTACAAATACTTTGTAAATAAATTAGACATTGAATATTGAAAAAACAACTATGCTATACTATCTATGGGGAGTCCTGGTATGGCGCTGTAGGTTAAGCACTGGACCACAAGGTTGAGTTGAACTACAAAGTCGGTGGTTCAAACTCACCAGTCACTCCTTGGAAACCCTATACAGGGTCACTGTGAGTCAAAATAAACTTAACGGCACCTAACGACAACAACATACTACCTATACCTCAGAATAGTGCCTACAGTATTTTGTTGTTATATGCTGTTGAATTGGTTCAGATTCATAGTGACTTGTGTCGGGTTTCTGAGAGCAGCTGGTGGGTTTGAACTGCTGATCTTTAGGTTTACCAGTACAATGCTTATCCCAGAGCATCACACCAATGCTTGCCTATAGTGGGTTACGTTAACCATAGGCCAGCAGTTTGAATCTACAAGCTGCTCCACGGGAGAAGGATGAGGCTTTCTGCTCCCATAAAGATTTACAGTCTTGGAAACCCTATACAGGGTCTCTATGAGTTAGAATCGACTCCATAGCACACCACCACCACTACCATCATCATTATTGATATAAGTTGCACTGGACTGCTAACCACAAGGTTGGCGGTTCAAACCTACCAGCCACTCCTTGGAAACCCTATACAGGGTCATTATGAGTTGGAACCGACACGACGGCACACAACAAGAAGACGTTTACAGGAGTCCTGGTATGGCACTGTAGGATAAGCACTGGACTGCTAACCTAATGATAGATAGTTCAAACCCACTAGCTGCTCCCTGGAAATCCTATACAGGGTCACTATGAGTCAGAATCAACTCAGCAGCACTTAATAACAAAGCAAGACAGTTACAAGGAGTCCTAGTGATGCAGTAGCTTAAGTATAGAGCTGCTAACCAAAACGTCTGTGGATTTAACTCAGCTGTTCTATAGGAGAAAGATGAAGCAGTTTGCTTCTGTACAGATTTACAGCCTTGGAAATCCCATGGAGCAGTTCTATTACATCCTACAAAGTTGCATGATGTGGAATTGACTCAATGGTAGTGGATTTGTTTTGGGGGGAGACTTTAAGACATTACTGTTATTTCTTAGGACCATCATATGATGTAAATACAAAGTTCTTGGATTTTGAACTTTTGATCACAAAAGCAGGTAAAAATGAATATATTTATTTAAAAAATGAAATTCTCTTGAATTGTAAATAAATCCTACTGACCCAACTTACCACAGCAGTAATTATACATACTCTTGTAAAAGAGAAATCCAAGAATCCCAGTCTAGCTATTTTCCTTACAGATTTACTAACAAATAACAGGACAGTCTAACCTTACCCAATGAGACCAAGTTGCTATAGTTCTCCAACATCACATCTCTGTATAAGTCCTTCTGTTCCAAGTCCAGGTATTCCCATTCCTCCTGAGAGAAGACTATGGAAACATCACTGAACATCACTGACCCCTGAAATAACAAACCTATGTGTTAAAATCAAAATGGAAGGAAATCTGTTTTAACATGGAAGGAGAAAAGATGGAAGAGACAGTGTAGGAAAAGCGAACAAATAGCAAGTAAACAGGCTTGGCTAGAACCTGTAGCATAGTGAGTTTGGAAATTAGTGTGTGCCTATGTGTTTCTCTTGGACACCCTGGCATACCTTAATTATACAAACATGTCTGAAAAAGAAAAACAATCGGTAAATTTCCCAATTAGATGAAATACTGTTTATAAACCTTCTACATGCTGTAGGTTTCCCTCATAAATTCTCAAAAAGTGAGTTCTTCCTTTCTCCTTAAGAAGCACATTTTTAAAAATAATTTTCCCTACAATATTTCTATCTTAGAAAAGAATCTAAAGACAAAGAATATCTTCCAAGTTCATCACTGTGTCAGACTTTATCAGGCATTTTTCCTTGTTAATGCTAAATTAAAAAAACAAAAACAAAAAACACACCAAACAACCTTCTATACTTAATATTTGGGTGGGATAAATAAATCACTAAGTCTCTCCTCAATTCTGAGAGTCTCCAATCACCCACCACTTATGTATCTAGATGATCTTACCTGTTACCATTTTCTGTCCCTCCCTTGTTTCTGACAGTAATGGAGCATGATCCAGAATGGCTAGATGTCACCATAGTATAGCACCTACTGTTCAATTGCAAATGAACCTTTGTTCCTGGTACACAACTCTGGGGATACACAGAGATCTCTGCTCTCACTGTATGTAAGACCTAACCATATTCCTACACTGTCCTTTAGGACAGAACAAGCAAAGCAAGCCATCTCACCATATACTGAGGCTGAGGCCACCCAACAGCAAATTCTGTCATGCAGAGCTGAAAAACTCAAGTCTAGAAAAGTGCAGAGTTTTCCTGTGAGAAGTCACACGGGCCCATTCTCTCTCATCAGCTCACAGGGTGGATCAAACATCTCCCTCAAGGGATTTCATTTCTGTTTACTGCTGCTGTTGGCTACCAAAGGAGCTCTGGTAGCGGTTTTGTTGTTGTTGTTAAGTGCCGTCTGGTAGTGTAGTGGTTACAAATTGGGCTGCAAACCTCAAGGTCAGTCATTCCACGGGACAAAGATGAAGCTTTCTGATCCTGTAAAGATTTATAGCCTCAGAAACTCTATACAGGGTCGCTATGAGTCAGAACAGACTCCATGGCACATAACCAACCAACCAAACTGCTGTTGGCAGAGAACTGAGCACACAGGAGTTGATGAAAGGTTTTCCAATGAATATATGAACAGTGATTGGAAAAAGAGGGCACGCAGCACAACCATTGGAATGTTTCACTTTAAACCTGCTGGGTTTGATGGAGCTGATAGGTAGGAAGTTATAGTATAAAGGAATGCTCACAGAACCTAAATATGACAGTACTTCCAGAAAGAGAAAGAAACCATAACTTACATGGGCCATGGCTTAGAAACTCAAGAACTGGTCAGTCTTTCTTGGGGTTAATTTGCCTGGAGACACACAGAGTCCAGAGAAACCAGAACTGGTGGGGGAGGAAAAAGAAGCCATGAGATCAGATAGGCTTAAAAAACCAACATCAAAATAAAAACCAAACCAAACATACTGCCATCAAGTCAATCCAACACATAGTGACCCTATAGAGGAGAGGACACCCTATAGGGTTTCCAAATTGTAATGTTTATGGAAGCACACTGTCACATTTTTCTCCTGCAGATGGCTGGTGGCTTCAAACTATTGATATTTCATTAAGCAGCAAATCACTTTAGCTCCTGTACCACCAAAGCTCCAGAAGTGTGGACAGATGAAGTAAAGGTGGCAAAATCCTGTTAATTTTTAATCTGGTCACAGGGGAAAACACTGACTCACAACATAATAGTAACAGCACTTATGATGCACCAAATATAATCTAAAGGTTTTACACATATCATCTATAGAGTTGATTATATTATTATCCTCACATTACAAAAGGAACTGTAGCACAGAGATAAAATAATTTCTCCAAACTCACCCAGATCCTAATCGCTAGGTTTAGGATTGGAGGATTGGAATCCTGGTAATTCAGCTTCATAACTTCTACCATTGCTACTACACTAAACTACTGTCAAAAGATCTGTGTTGCAGTGAACTATTTAATGTCTCTTCTAGCCATAATCTTTGCAAACTCCCACCAAATGTCCTCTTCCTGATAGGTAGGGTAAGAGAAGGTAGGGGAAGATGCTGATGGAAGATTCAGCTATGAATGTTAACAGGGCTAATTGTGATTATAAAAACTTGTAACCTAACATGGGTATAAAATGAGCCATCTCAGAAGCAAGATGGGGGAACCTCACTAACATCAAAGAAAAAGCACCAGGAGTCATATCCTTTGGCCCCCGCAATCCCTATGCATTGAACCTCCTCAACCCTGGGTCAGAGTGCCATGACACTGGCGGAATGGCAGAGAAGAAGTATCAGAACCAGGAACCAGAACACAAATCAGACCAATGGGCTTCCCAGCCCTTGTAGCAAATAAAGCTGAGTGACTTTGGGCAGGAGGCTTGCTTGCACAGTGAGGTGCCTCCAGTCACTTAATCAGAGTACGGGGTGGGGTTGGGGAATGGTTGGTTTGCTGACCCAGAGCTAGACCTGAGTGCCTTCAGGTTAAGGCTTATGGTGGAGTGGTGTGTCCTGTGGGCATTTATCAGTAGCCCTAAAAACGCTCTTTTTTAACACTGGCTGGGCAGAGTCTACCTGTGGGCATGGCTGAGGAGAAGCTGTCCAAGCTGAAATAACTGTGCCCTGAGCATTTCTGACCCTGATTTGTAACCTGTTCACTTTCCTAATAAATCCCAGAACTGTGGGATTTATTCACTTCCCTAATAAATCCCAGAACTGTGGCCACACAGTGAGCTCTGTGTGGCCACTGGAACGAACTTTTTAACCCAATTGGGTAGAGTGTTGTGGGAGGGATGGTTTGGTGCCACTTTTCCCACTTTAAAAAAACACACACAAAAAAACAAGACCACAAAAATATGTGGCCTGAAACAAATTCATGCTGTTAAGACTTCAAATTATGTCTCAAATGTCTGCTGTTATTAATACTTGGAATAATCTCTGTCCTTGTTGACACAAACCTCTCTACTATCTCCACTAAATCCCTATCGCATTACATTCATCCAAAACTAGTTGCCATTTAGTTGACTCCATCCCATGGTGACTCCATGTATGTAAGAACAGATCTGTGCTCCATATGACTGTTTGCTAAGCCTTCTTCTGAGACACCTCTGGGTGAACTAGAACTGGCAACTTTCGTTTGGCAGACTAACATACACACACAACTCTCTCTCTCTCTGTCTCTCTCATAGACATTTAAGGGAGTTTAGACAAACTTAATCCCTACCTTTCAGAGCTAATATATCCCAACCATAACCTCTTTCAAAGCCTCACAAGTCGGCTTAGACTCACCTGACATAAAGAGGAAAATTCACAAGGACAAGTCTGGCAGCCTTTTCTCCTGTAGAACTGCTGCCCTGGGAGCCTGCCAACCCTCAGCCAGGAAAACTTCCACAGAATCCTCTGGGCTTAGTATCACTTTCTATTTCTAATCAGAATCAATCCTCATTGCTTTCCTATATGGTTTCATTTGCCACTTTCTTCTGTTTCTTACAACCTAGGCTGAAGAGGAGTAAATTCATGGCCTATGCAGCAATAAAGAGATTGTTAAATGCCAAGTTGGTTCCAATTCATCACAACCCTGTATACAGTTTTCAAGGCTGTAAATCCTTGTGGGAGCAGAAAGCCTCATCTTTCTCCCATGGAGCAGTTACTGGGTTCGAATTGCTGACCTTGTGGCTTGCAGTCCAGTGCTTATCCTACACTCCCCTAATAGCTTTCATGTAATCTATTTATTGAGAACCTCCACATGACAGATAGGTTTTTTTTATACACATTAACTTTATTCTCATGAATGGACCAGAAAATTCATTCTAAAAGGAGTGAACTCACTTGTAGAAATTCAGTTTATAAGTGTCAAAACTGCCACTTATTGTTCTAATTACAAAGTCAGCTCTCTTTCGATTTCTTTTGCCTCTGAAACCCAAAATTTCTTGTTCCCCAAATTAAAGAAGCTCTAACATGCGAAAGTCACTGACACAGTGACTATAACACACAAACTCACCAAAAGATATTAAATCTCACTTCATGTTCTGTAAGAGTAATTTTGTGAGGAAATGAACTATCACTGTACTGTAGATTTGTGTAAAACTAAATGTAGGTACAAGCAACATTTAGACAATGCAAACCCTTTGGCTCAGAAATTATACTTTTGGAACTAAAAATAATTGCACATGTGGACAAAGACGTATATATGTGCTATCAGATACTGTTTACATTGGAAAAGCCAGGAAGAACTTAAAGGTCCTTTAATAGCAAATAGATGAAATTATAAAGCATCCACAGAGTGAAAAACATGCTGCCATTTAAAAATAATGATGTAGATCTTTCATTGGAACGATGAGGATAAATGTTGTTGTTGTTGTTAAGTGCCATCAAGTCAGTTCTGACCTATAGGGTTTCCGAGGAGCAGCTGGTGAACGTGAACCTTGCAGTTCAAATAGCTTTGCAGTCTGGTACATTAACCCACAGCGCCACACCAGGACTCACACAGATAATAAAATAGTATGACAAGTGTATACTAATCCTGTTTTGGCAGATTTAAAATACCCGTATGTATACATGTTACATGTATGTGCATATTGTTGAATCTGCTATCAAGTCGGTTCTGACTCACAGTGACTCTGTAATAGGGTTTCCAAGGCTGTAATTCTTTGCAGGAGGAGAAAAGCCTTATCTTTCTCTTGTGAAGTGGTTGATGGGATCAAACTGCTGACCTGTGTTATCCAACACAGTCCAGTGCTATCCTACAATGCTGCCATGCTGTGTATGTGCATATTGTTGTTGTTAAGTGCTGTCAAGTTAGTTCCGACTCATAGTGAACCTGTATAATGCTTCCCAGGGGCACCTGGTAAGTTTGAACCACCAACCTTCGGGTTCCAACCAACATTGCAGTACAGCACCATTCCAATATGTACGTGCATGTTGTTGTTAGGTGCCATTGAGTCAGTACCAACTCATAGCGACCTTATGCACAACAGAACGAAACACTGCCCGATCCTGGGCCAACCTCACTACTGTTGACACGCTTGAGTCCACTGATGCTGCCACTTGGCCAATTCATCTCGTTGGGGGTCTTCCTCTTTTTCTCTGATGCTCCACCCTACCAAACATGATATCCTTCTCCAGCGACTGGTCCCTCCTGACAATATGTCTGAAGTATGAGGGACGAAGTTTGGCCATCCTGGCCTCCAAGGAGCACTCTACTTGCACTTCTTCCAAAACGGATCTATTGGGTTTTATGGGCAGCCCATGGCACTTTCAATATTCTCCTCCAACATCACAACTCAAAAGCATCAATGTGCATAGTAGTCACTAAATGCTGAATTGTAAAATTTATAAAACAGAAATATTCGAGCTCTATAATCTGTAGAAAAAATAGACATTATAATTACATTTATAAAGAGTACATATATATCAATATAAACAGACACCAACAGAAAAAAAATCTGGACACTGTGAGTGTATAGGTCTGTGACCTGAGTGAATCCAGCAAAGAAATCTGTATGATAAAAAGAGACACCACCAAATGGCCAACAAGACCATAAAAAGAAGAACAACATCATTAGCCACTGTTGTCACTGTGAGTGCAATTTAGTCAATTCTTACTCATAGAGCCCCTGTATAGGGTTTCTGAGGAGTGACTGGTGCGTCTGAACCTCCAACCTTGTGGTTAGCAGCCCAATGCTTATCCCATAGTGCCACACCAGGACTCCTTGTTGGCCATTCTTCTTGCTTAAGTGCCATTAACTTAATTCTGACTCATAGTGACCCTGTATAGGGTTTTTGAGGAGCAGCTGGTGGATTTCAACTGCCAACTTTGTGATTTGCAATCCAGTGCTTATCCTACAGCGCCACACACGGAGGCTGCTTAGGGAGATGCAAATCAAAACCATAATGAGATATACCATCTCACCAAATTAGAATGGCAGTGATTGGAAAGATGAATATATGTTTACTACATATCACTGAGGGATGAATATAAATCATAAAATAGTAGGATAAATGTATGGCAATCCCATTTTGGCAGGTTAAAAATACCTATATGTATAATGGGCTAATGCACCAGACTGCAAAGCCATTTGAACTGCAAGGTTGGTGGTTCAAGCTCACCAGCCGCTGTTTGGAAACCCTATAACAGGGTCGCTATGGGTTGGAACTGACTCAATGACACTTAACAGCAACATATGTATAATGCACTGACCAAAAGGTTGTTTGAATCACAAGGCTGGCGGTTCAAACGCACCTGTTGCTCATCGGAAACCCTATCAGGGTTGTTATGAGTTGGAACTGGCTCGAAGGCACTTAACAACAACAATATATATATATGTGTGTGTGTGTGTGTGTGTGTGTGTGTACGTATGTTCGTATTGTTATCTGCTGTTGAGAAAACCAGAAAACAATAGGTGCTGGCAAAGTTATAGAGAAAAAAGAACCTCATTCATTGCTGGTAAAAATGTAATTGTACAGCCACTGTGGAAATAGTTTGGCAGTTCCTCAAAAAGTTGAACATAGATTTACCATAAGACCCAGAAAGAACATGTAAGGTAGGAATGCAAACAGAAACCTGTCCACCAATGTTCACTGCAACACTTTTCACAACAGTCAAAAGGTGTTGTTAAGTGCCGCTGAGTCAGTTCTGTCCAACTCATAGTTGGGTCAGTTCCATCCTATATTCATAGTATAGGGTTTCCAGGAGTGACTGGTGAGCTTGAACCGCCGACCTTGCGGTCCAGTGCATTAACCCACAGCGCCACACTAGTACTTCAGTCAAAAGGTAGAAACACCCAAAATCTCCTTCAGGAGATGAGTAACAAAACATAAACCACATCGAATCTGTCATCGAATCTATCCTGACTCATAGCAGATCTATGTAGGGTTTCCGAGATTGTAAATCTTTATAAGATCAGAAAGCCTACTCTTTCTCCGGAGGAGTAACTGGTAGATTTGAACTGCTGACCTTGTGGTAAGCAGCACAATGTATAACCCACTATAACAAATGTGATATGTGCATACAATGGAATATTACTCAGCCAAAAAAGAAAGAAAACTCTGATGTAGGACACAAAAATGAATCTTGAAAACCTTCAAAAAAGGACAAATATTGTATGATCTCATTTATATGAAATAAGCAAGTATATAGAAACTAAAAATGAACAGTGGTTACCAAGGAAGGTTGCTGTTGTTGCAAGGTGTCAAACAGGTACCAACTCATAATGACAATATGCACAACAGAACAAAACACTGCCCAGTTCTGCACCAACCTCACCATCATTGCTGTGCTTGGGCCCATTGCTACTGTCACTGGGCCAATCCATCTCGTTGGGGGTCTACCTCTCTTTCTCTGCCCCTCCACTTTACCAAACATGATATTCTTCTCCAGGGATTGGTCTCTCCTGATAATAAGTCTGAAGTATGAGAGACAAAGTCTGGCCATCCTGCTTCCAAGGAACATTCTGGCTGTACTTCTAACACAGATCTGTTTTTTCTTTTGGCAGCCCATGAAACTGCTAATATTCTTTTCCAACACCATAACTCAAATGCATCAATTCTTCTATAGTCTTCCTTATTCACTGTCTAATTTTCACATGCAAGGAGGTTATTGAAAATACCATGGGTGGGTCAGGCGTACTCTAGTCCTCAAACTGACATCTTTGCTTTTCAACACTTTAAAGAGGTCTTGTGCAGCAGATTTGTGTAATGCAATACATCATTTGATTTTCTTGACTGCTGCTTCCGTGAATGTTGATGACTGATCCGAACAAAATGAAGTCTTTGACAACTTCAGTCTTTTCTGTTTATCTTGATGTTGTTTATTGGTCCAGTGATTAGGATTTTTGATTTCTTTACACTGAGGTGCAACCCATACTGAAGGCTGTGGTCTTTGATCTTCATCAGTAAGCAAGCATTTTAGGTGGGAGGGGGAAATTGGTAGTTCTTGCTTAGGAAGCTGTAAGTTTATGTTAATAGTGGCACAATAATTTGGAAAAGAATAGAGAGGATGGTTGCACAACTTAAAGAATGTACTCAAAGTCATTGAATATACATATAGAAATCGCTAAACTGGTAAGTTTTCCTGTGTATATTTTCACACTATGCTACCAGAGCTCCTTCAATGTGAGTATACCAAATTAAAATAGTATGTGGTACAAAATAGATACCTTATCCCTGGCCTTTCTTCATTGAATAACTAATTATACTTTCATAGTTTACATAATCTTTGTAAAATGTTTCATAAATCCCAACGCTATTAAGAGATTCATATATAATGAAGATTTTCTTGAGTCTTCTGTGTTCAAAGCAGACCAGACCATCAGACCTTTCTTTCTACGCACCTCTGAATAGACTTCCACCTCTAACTTTTCAGTCAGCAATGTGCCAACTGTTAATGCACTTGGCTGCTAACCAAAAAGTTGGAGGTTCAAGTCTACCCAGAGGCAAGCCGAAGAAAGGCCTGGCAATCTACTTCCAACAAATTAGATTAGAGGCACAGTTCCCCTCTAACTGTTACTGATCCGAACTTAGCACATTATTAACTGGTTCTGGTTTTATTCTTGTTCAAAACTATGACTGCTGCTTAACAGTAATCATCCCTTCGGGTTTTTTTCTTCCTATAATATTCACTGAGGCATGAAAATGTATCACACGGATGGAGTGTGATTCGATCACTTCTTATTGTTAAGACACTAATTTTTTATAAGCTCATTCCCAGACATTGCTGTCTTTGATTTTAGACCAGTGGTTATGAAACTTTTTTGGGTCACACGTGATAATCTCATTAAATTTTACTTTCTCCCCATAATGATATAACAAAATATGTACAACTACAAGTACTTTCTGGTTCTCCAAAAGCACCAAATGAATATTAACTATTTATTTAGCCTACAACACCCATAAAATAGTATTACTACTAAGAAACCTAATAGCTACCTCAGGTTAAAAATTCCTGTTCTTAATTTAAGCCTATGGTTCATTTTCTTACTAGCAAGTACCATTTCAATTAATCCATAAGTTTTCCCGATCTACAGGTTTCTGGATAACTGCCTGTTGCTGTTGTTAAGTACCGTGGAGTCCTTGGATAACTGCCTAGCTAATGTTCTAAGATCTTTACACATGGTTATAAAAAGCAAAGCTCACAGAACATAAATAAATAAATAGGTACTGGAAGGAATGGGCCGGCATTTAAGGAGAGCGGGGGTGGGGTGGGGTGGGGATGGAGTTTCAGGTCTAAAAAATAAAAATGCATTTTACAGAACGAAAAGGAAATACTAGCCTAGACCCTGGCTTTTAGATGGGCAACAGCAATTCTCGGCAACTTCTCCGGAGTCCTCCTTTTGTTAAAGTTCAGCAGGAATGGGGAAGAACCCTGGCTGTTCAGGTTATCACTGAGCTGATAACCAAAAGGTCGGAGGTTTGAACCCACCAGTTGCTCCTGGGGAGAAAGGTGTGGCAGTCCGCTTCCCAAGAGATTAACTGTCTTGGGAACCCTATGGGGTAATTCTTCTCTGTCCTACAGTTACTACGAGTTGGAGTCCACAACAATGGGTTTGGGTTTTGTATGTTTGTTTACAAAAGGGAATCTTAGGGCACCAGACGTTTTGGGGAGCCCAGTCCAGCTTGGCTGAAATCAGAGCCCCACCCCACAGCCACATCTGCCCCCATCAATCACCACCGGCACGGATCCAGAGGAAAGTATACGAAAGCCTAGAGTCCTCCTAGAAGCCGGCCAGTGGGAGCAGTGTCTGTTCTAACATTTTCAGAAATCTTCTTTCTGGAGCTCAGATGGCAAAACCAGGGGCTACTTCTTGGCTGCTTGAACTCCACGTAGCAAAAGGGCAGAAATCTACCGTGTCAACGCCGCACAACCCTCCGCCAGGGCGAGCTTAGCTCACACAAAAGGCTCTCCGTCCAATTCAGTTACACAGGCGCCATCACGTAGCTGTCTGGGTTTCACAACCGCAAGTAGTCCCGTTACTGACTACACTCCGACCCCGCCACGCCCACAGACACGCACACGCACACACCGCAGCCCTCAAAAACACTTGGGCCTGAGTCGCGGAACTCTCAGTGCCCTGCCGTACCGGAGCTCCTTTCTCATCCCCTGGGCCGCAGCGCCCTCCCTGCCGCTGGCCGGAGCCAATGCGGCCAGCCAGGACTGCTCACCTGGGGCGCCGAACCCGGCACGTGGTAACAGCCAACGGAGCCAAGAGCACCGCGGCCAAGCCAAGGGAGTACACCGTCCCGGGGCCTAACGGTCCACGCGCGGAGTCTGCTGGGAACGCCGGCCCTGCACATTGAGTGCGCAAGCGCACCCAGTCTCTGGAGCCCGAGCCCGAGCCCGAGCCTCAAGCCCGGCCACCTAGAGTGTGGTTAGGAGCTCGCGACAGACACAGCGAGGGTAAGATTTCCTGAGGAAGCAAGAGGGTCTGTAACGAGAGGTGGACGTACCACAGTCGCGTAAAGGGGCATGGAAGTATTTGAATGTGACGTTCTAGGGAGTAACGCGACTGTGGGTGGCGACGTGTGTCTTGTGACGTGATTCTAGGTCTAAGTGATTCTTTCATTTAGTGTGACTGATTTGTGTTTGAGACGATGTGACTGCGGGGAGGCACAGATGGTTTGCTAACTGGAATTGTGTGTTGGGGTCTTGTGGGACTGAGAATAACGTGGGCGCCTTGTGAGATCAGCGAGTTGACTTGAGTCCTTGAAATTATGTTTCTGTAAACGCCTGACTCTGAATGAAAATTGGTTTGCTAGATTTGCTTTCCTTGGGGACCATGGAAGTGGCTCAGTGGTTGTTCATAGGATTTTAGTTATTTATGTTGTAACCCTTTTAGATCATTGTTCCCAATCACTGCTGCCCTAACTTCTCCCTTGTGTACGTGCTCCCGGGACATAGAGCTGAAAGGACTGAGTTGTGTATTGTTGATTAAAACTCAGAAGAAAGAGAGAAGCGGGGAGGCGGAAAACCAGAGGAGAGAAAGTGTCTGGCGCCCAGGTGTCTTCAGTACCAACCACCACCCTGTCGGAAGGGGGAAAGAGGGAGCTGCTCCCAGAGTGTGAGGGGCCTTGAGCTGGGCACTGTGGGAGGACAGGGAGCTTAAAGCTCTGACAACAAATGGGAGGGTACTAAGGACCCCAACCGTCGGGGAACGTCGAGGCAGTCTTTCAGAGAAGGATTCTCGCTGCCTTCTAGATCTGTTACTAAAACGTCCGTTGATTCTCACCCCGTCTCTGTTATTGGCTGCAGCGACTTTTGTTGTCCTGGTAACCGTCTGTCTGAAAAAACACGGTCCTACGGATCTATGATGAGTTGGTTTCCTTGATTACTGGATATAATCAGGAGTTTCACGCCTCACATTTGAAATAAAAGACTCTTCTATTCCATCTTCAAGGAGCCCTGGTAGTGTAGTGGGTTACGAGCGGGACTGCTAACCACAAGATCAGCAGTTGGAATCTCCCAGCCACTCTGCGGAAGACCGATGAGGCCTGCTGCTCTAGTGAAGATTTACAGCCTCAGAAATTCTACGACAGGGTCATTGTGAGTCACACCCACTGTCGCCAAGGCACGCAACCACCACCGCCTCATCAGCTTTATGGGAGACTTTGGCTTGAAAAACAGTGGTTTTTCTGGATTAAACATTATTTAATCACACATGTTTATTGTGGAGAATGCAAATGAGCAAAAATTTAAGTAAGATTTCAAAGGAAATCTTGAGTTAGGTGATTTGCTTTTACCCCAGATTCCCAGAAGTGGGCTTTTCCTCGTCCTTTGTGTCAAGAAGATTTCGTTTGGAAACAATATTGTCAGAGTAGACAGCCCAGAATTAAGGAGTCAGATAACTTGGTCCTAGATCCCACACACTGTTTCTCATTATTCAAGTAGGGCAAGAAACATAAGACTTACAAAGCATGAGTTCATGCTGACATTTAAGCATGAAACTGAAATGTCAGTATAAACTCATAACTTTATCCTTACCTCTGTTAAAAATAAAAGCATTAATTCAAACTAGCAGTGTTTCAATAATTGACTGTCCTGACTTAATAGTTTGCAAATTAGGGCAACTTTTGCCTCCTGCAAAAGGAACCTATTTCCAGAGTGTGGAGAATTCACAGAGAATTAAATAAGTTTTTCTTAATAAATACAGGTTTTCAAGTTACTTACTTACTATTAACATTAAAAAGAAACTCCTGAAATTTTTGGCCCTTTGTGACACTGTAGGGTAAGTATTAAGGAGCTCTGATAGCTCAGTGGTTATGAGTCAGGCTGCTAACCTCGAGGTCAGCAGTTTGAAACTACCAGCTGTTCCGCAGGAGAAAGATAAGGCTTTCTGCTTGTGTAAAGATTTACAGCCTCAGAAACCCTGTACAGGGTCGCTGTGAGTCGGAACCAACTCCACAGCACATAACTACCAACCACCACCACCATAAGTACTGGACTGCTAACCAAAAGATTGACTATTCAAACCCACTAGCTGGTCCTTAGAAACCGTATACAGGATCACTAGGAATCAGAACAAATTCCACAGAACTTAACCACCCATTGTTAACTATGCCTAGATCTCTGGAAGTTAAAATTTAAAGAAGCCCAGATTTCATTAAATTACTTGGCTAATAGTTTTGTCATTGACTGCTCTTCCAATAGGAAAGAATTTTTGGTTGGAAAAACAGGCCAGCTAAGCTTCAGGCGAGAATAGTTGTGGGTCAGGAATTTTTAGACCCATGGACAAGAAAAGCCTCTTGAAATAAAATTTTAAAAAAATTTTTTAATAAAAGTCTTATACTATACCTTTTGTTGTATATTCATGTTTCTTTTGAAATGAAACCCTGGTTACTAGTAATATTAACATTTATTTAGCTTACAACCACCATAAATTAATATTAATAACTAAGAAACCTAATAGCGAAAATTAGGCTAAATTCAGCCTGCTGCCTATTACACATCTGGTGAGCTAAGAATAACTGGACTGACTCCCGATATGGCGCTGTAGGATCAGTATTGAACTGCAAACCACAAGGTTGTTGGCTCAAAACCACCAGTAGCTCCTCAGAAACCCTGTACAGGGCTACAGAGTCTGAATCGACTCAGTAGCACTTAAGCTACGAACAAGGTGCTCTAGCAGGTAGCTTTTCCAAAACTGGGCATCGCCTGAGCAGATGAGGTCTAATTACAGAAACAGTGCTGGTAGCTTGTGTTTTTCAACGTCATTACTAATGCTTCATCTAGGCCTTGTCTGCTGTTATTAGTCACTTCTCAGGTGTAGACGATTTGGGCCACAACTCATATTTGCTTACTCCTTCCCCATCACCCTTGCTGCTTGAGAAAGTAGCCTCCAAGTATGGATTGTCCTTCAGGGCTGGCAGGCAAAGACATTCTCATATTGACTTCAAAGTCTAAGAGAACTTGCAAATATATTTGTATCAACAGTGCATTCATATAAATGTGTTGTTGAGTTGCTTCTGACTCATAGTGACCCTGTATAGGTTTCTGAGGAGCAGCTGGTGGGTTTAAATGGCCAACATCGTGGCCAGCAGTCTAATGTGTATCCTACAGTGTCATACCAGGAACCCATATATTGTTTATTGTTTAGTGCAATGAAAAGAGGAATAAAAAAAGAAGTGAACATAGAAAAAGTGAGACAGGGTATAAATAGGCAGTTAAAAGAAAACAAAATTACTAGTACATACAAAATCAGTCCAGTTAATGAGAAAAAAATTGCGTTTCACAAGAAATGTTCATTAAAATTAGTTATTAGGCAACATTTTAAAAGATTAAGATCATTAAGTTAGGCACTGTGGGGTAAAGGATTTAACTTTATGCAGAGCATTTGGTCTTTGTCCTTCCTAAGAGAACTCATTTGTGTTGTAGATACTGTTGCATCAGTTCTGACTCGGAGTGATCCTATCTATGTACAACAGAATGAAACAATGCCAGATCCTGCACCATCTTCAAAATTGCTGCTATGTTTGAAACCATTTTTGCAGCCACTGTGTCAGTTCATCTCATTGAGGGTCTTCCTCTTTTTCTCTGACCCTCTACTAAGCATGATGTCCTTCTCCAGGGACCAGTCCCTCCTGATAACATATCCAAAGAATGTGACAGACGTCTTGCCATCCTCACTTGTAAGGAGCTCTCTGGTAGCTCTTCTAAGGCAGATTTGTTCATTTTTCTGGCAGGCCATAGTACATTCAGTATTCCTCACCAACACTATAATTCAGATCATCAGGGCTTCAGCCTTGCTTATTGTCCAACCTTCATATTCATACAAAGTGATGCCATGATTTGGACTTGACACACTCTACTCTCAAAGTGACATCTTTGCTTTTTAACACTTTAAAGAAGTCGTTTGCAGGCTTGTCCAGTACAATAAGTAAGTTTAGATTTCTTCACTGATACTTCCATGAGTGTTGTTGAATCCAAACAAAATGAAACCCAGGACAACTTCCATATATTCTCCGCTTATCGTATTAGTTAGAAGGATTTTGGTTTATGTTGATATGTAATCTATACTGAAAGCTGTTCTCCTGGATCTTCATCAGTAGGTGCTTCAAGTCAGTGCTTCAGCTGGCACCCCGCCTGCCTTGTTGCCCCAGCCCATCCCTCTTGCTTAGACTGTGGGACCAGCAACAGCAAACACTGGGGAGAGTGAGCCCCAGGAGAAGGCGGTGACTAGCTAAGCGCCTGGGTCTGCTGGGGAAACCATCTGACTGTTCCCTTTTCGCTTTCCCTTCTCTTATCCAGCCCCTTCTCCTTGCTCTTGGAGCAGCACCATTTCCTTGCCTGTGGCCAAAGTCAATAAAAAGCTTTACTGCTACCAGGGCAGGGCTAGACAGTAAATTCTTTGCTGCAGAAATGAAAGCAAGGATCTCCACCCTCCAGCAGCCTCTCCATACAGCTGGAAGCTAGGTGGATGGTTCTGACTCATAGCAACCCTGCATGGGGTTTTCAAGGCTGTAAATCTTAACATGAGCAGAAAGCCTCACGTTTCTTCCTGGGAACGGCTGGTAGTTTCAAACTGCTGACCTTGAGGTTAGCAGCCTGACTCATAGGAGTAGCCAACCTGGATGAAACTGGGAGACCTAGAGAGAAGGGGGTGTGACATGTGTTAAAGGGTAAAGCAAGGACTGAAGAAACTGTAGAATGTCAAACTGTCCAAAACCACTTTGAGAACCCTTGATAATAACCTGATTGCTTAATGTCATGGATAGCAGTAAAAGAAAGAACCTGTGTAAGTTCTAGCTGGAGCAGCACCAACACCCATTGGGTCTTACTGCCCCCCACCCATGAGAAGGTACCCCTTGCCTCCAGGTGGACTCTGATAGTACCTAGAAACTAAGAGTGGAGGCTGAGGTCACTTGCAAGTTAGAGTCAGGGGGGTGGGGAGGAGGAGGGTGTTAATTCCAGAGACCCCATGTAGAAGTCACAGTATATAGATCACGTACAAACAAGTCAAGGGTACTGATCAGAATGCACTTTTAGCTTTGGAAACCCTGAGCAGTTTCAAGGTCATCTGCTGCAGAATACATTTTTGGGGTGGGTTCCCTGTGAAAGAATTCTGAGGGTAAAAGTAGTGAAAGCAGTTTCAAACATGATGTCGCTGCTAGAAACTTCGTAGAGACCTGTGCATCTCATTCCACAAGCAAGTCTCCTGTCCAAAGACACTCAGCACTCTACTTGCTCCATGGACTGGGAGCGGTCTGCTTTGTCTTGTGCTCTTGGTTCTGTTGCCTCTACTTCTCTGCCGCTTTGTTGGTATCACAGCTCTCTCAAAGGTTCAGGGCATGGATCTCAGGTCTAAAGAATGTGTTCCACTCCTGGGTCTCCTTTCTTCATGGTAGTGAGATTACACTTTCTTGCTTCTGAAATGACTCATGTTAAACTTAGCAGGATGGCAAAATTGATCAGCCCCCTTGTTAGATTTCCATACACCATATTTGCCAGGTACCACAGTCATTTCCTGGTGTGGCACAATCAGTAAGTACAGGACTGCCAATCACAAGGTCGGCAGTTCAAACCCACCAGTCCCTCCTTGGAAACCCTATACAGAGTCCCTATGAGTTGGAACTGACTTGACAACACACAACACACTCATTTGGGGGGAGTTATAGACTGTGCTTCAAAGAGCCTTACTGTATCTCACTGCTTCATAGCTTATCTCTGACAGCACTGTACTTCAGAATAGATCCTAAAACTTTCCTTTTAGCAATGAATACAACACTGTTCCTCTTCAATTTGTACGTGTGGTTTCCAGACTAGGCTGTACAAATGGTCTTCTGTAACCTCAAGACGACATTTAGTTCCTGGGTATTCACAATGAAACCTATTCCGTAAGTATGCATTATGCATTATAAAGTCGTCTTGGTGTTTCTGGTGTTGAAATAACTAAAAAAGTATTACAACAAAATCACAGAAAACTTTTTATACAAACACATCAAAATATGAAGCTGTTGTTTCTTGATATATCCTTTTATCTGTACACTTCTGAAGGTGGTGTTTCCATCTAAACCTATTCACTGAATACAAGGAGCAGTATAGACAGAGGGGTCCTGGTAAGGCACTGTACGATAAGCAGTGGAATGCTAATTGCAAGATCAGCAGTTCAAACCCACCAGCCACACCTTGGAAACCCTATACAGGCAGACTCACCAGACCTCAATGAGCTGGAGTGGCAGCAGCAGTGGGCTGAAGCATAACAATTATGAGGATGGTTCAGCGTTTCATTCTGTTGCTGAGTCGGAATCAACTCGACAGCACTTAACAACCCTTCCCAAAGAATGATTTGTTCTTTGATTTATACCATATCTAACGACAGTCTTAGTATCCTTGAAGGACTCAAATTGTGTCCATTTTACATGCTCTTTGAATTTAGGGACTAAAAAGTATGAAGGGACAAGATCAGGGCTTAGGATGGGTGGGATAAAGTTTCCAAGAAAATTCTCAAAGGACAGCCCTTGCTACTACCCTCAAAGAATAAGTAGATGCATTAATGCGATGGGGAAAAAATTCCTTGGCACAACTTTCCTGGCCTTTTTTCTCACCAGTGCACTTTGCAGTTTTTTTTAAATTTCTTTATAAGCCCCCTGTGATCATCCTGTGTCCTTTGAGAAAATGATCAAGATTACATCTTTGGGATTCCTAAAAAACAGTTGCCATAATCTTTTGAGATGACCTTCCTCGTTCAATTTAACTGACCCAGCAGATCCCGGTTGGAAGCCACTGTTTGGATTGGCCCTTTTTCTGAAGAAACCCTACCTAGATTTAAGTGTATTACTGATCACAGAGACATGTTTAAACATGTTTTATTTGGAATAAACCCATGTATGCATGAACTGGAACCCTACAAGCAATACTTTTAAATTTATCCTTGTATTATATTATCAATTCCCTATTTATGGAAATTGAGATTTCTTTCTGATTTTTTGACATTATACACAGTACTCTGATGAATATTACCCCTCAGCAATCTTTGTGTACAGTCTTTGATTGATCACTGCAATTAAAAAAAAAAAAAAAGATCTGATACAAAGGTGTACTGGAGGATAATGTCTGTGAATAATGACAAAAAATCAGAAGGAAACCAAGGTCCAGCAGAAGAGAAGAAGTAGCATAATATTAGAGTGTAACAAGAAAACACATTAAAGATTTCTACTCACCGTGTGGAATATAGGTCATAAATGCTCATGCAATAAGAAAGCTTTAATTTTTTGTAAAGAAAAAAGAAAAAGAAAAAGCCATCTTCAAAAATGAAGAGGTCACTTCTCTCAAGTATTAAAGTATTTTCAAAATAAAATTATTTTAAAGTCTGTAATACAAACAACATGAAATGTAGAGTTAAATAAGATGGATTTAAAAATTAAGAATGAATTATAGACAAATTAGGGAAAAAATAAAATCACAGGATTGCATTTCAGCATTAGTTCTCTGATGTTTAAGATGAGGTTAGCAATGTGTCAGAAATGTGTTCAACTTCAATACTTTACATTAGTTGATGTAAAAAATATGAGCTTTTTTTTTAAAAGACTTCTAAAATGTATTAGCCATATGATAATGGTTCCCTTGCATGAATTTCTCCATGCTAAATATCTCAACAAAATGTCTCTAAATTATTTCATTTACAGAGATTATGATCAGGATTAATTCTTTGATATTGGATATCATTTTGAGCTGAAATTAAAAGATTTAATTATCTAGTTATCTTAAAAGTCTAGTTATCTAGTATTGCTTTAACAGAAATATCACAAGTGGGTGGGTTTAGCAAACAGAAGTTTATTTTCTCATTTTATGAGGCTGGAAGTTTGAATTAAGAGTGCCAATTCTTGGAGCAGTCTTGCTTTGTCTGTTGGCTCTGGAAGAAGTCCTTGTCTCATCAGCTTCTGCTTCCTGGTTCCTTGAAGATCTCCATAAGTCTTGGTAGATTTTAACCCATCTTTCTCTCTGCTTCCTTGTTTTATCTCTTTTATAGCTCAAAAGATCCACTCAAGATACAGCCTATACTCAGCCTGCCTTATTAATATATCAAAGGTACCCCATTTCCAATTGGGACTATAATCACAGGCATAGAAGTTAAGATTTACAGCACATTTTTTTTTGGTACAGATGAAAGTGAGTAAAAAATTATTTGCACCCTGGTTATATTAAAATGTCCATTCATATCCACGGCTGATGATTAACATTGAACGTGCAGGTGAAGTGATTCTGTGGTACAGAAAAGTGACAAAGGATTACGTGGCAAGTCATTTGCAAACCGGCCATGGCTCTGCCTATGAAATAATCCACAACAGACTTGAGTTTTGAAAAGTTTGTGTAAAATGGGTACCGGAAGAGCATTAGAACCGTTTGGACATCTGCAAACAAAATTTTGGATCAATACTCAAAGGAAGGCTAGAGTTTCTTTTGAAAAATTGTGACTGGTAACGAGACATGGGTTCATCATTACAAGCCTGAGTGTAAATGGCAGAGTATAGAATGGAAACATTCTTAGTAGCCTACCAAGAAAATATTCAAAAGTCAACCATCTGTTGGAAAACTGATACTTAAAAATGTCTGGGATTCTCAAGGGCCAGTATTAGAACACAATCAGGAAAAAGGTTCAATAGTCAATGTGCTCATTACAATGAGATGCTCAATGAAAAGCTGAAGCCTAAACTTCGGGTTAAACGCAGAGGACTGCTATCCAAGGGCCTTGTGATATTGCATGACAATGCATGTCTGCACACCTCTGCCCACACTACTGAGACTGCAAAACTTTGTTTTGAGGTGTTAAAGCATCTTCCCTATAGTCCTGATCTTGCTCCATGAGACTTTCAGCTGCTTGGCACCCTGAAAATAGGTTTTTAAGGCCGAAGATTCACCTCTGTTGAAGTGAAGACAGTGGTGCATTCATGGCTCATAGCTCAGCCTAAAACATTTTGTTGTAAGGAAATATGAAAACTTGCTGACAGTTAGATAGGGTATTGAAAAGTAAGGGGATTACATTTGAAAATTACGTATTTGTCGTTTCCAAAAGTTAAATTCTACAGCCAGAGTGCGGATAATTGTTGACTCACCCTTGTAAATCAATCCATAACACTCTTTCTTATCTTTGGCTCCCCAAAATTCATGCCTTTCCCCCCCACAAAACACATTCACCCTATTACATCATTCCCAAGATCTTAAATCAACTGCAAGTCCAAAATCTTATCTTCTGAATCATTTAAATTAAATATGGGTGAGATTTTAGGCATATTCCATTTTGGGGCAAAATCCCTCTTCATCTGTGTAACTGTGAAATTTAGACTACAAGTTGTCTGTTAGCAAGGTACAATGGTAGAGCAGGCACAAGGTGGGTTATTTCCATTATAAATGGCAGAAATTGGCAGGAAAGAGATACTGGGCATCAAGCGAGTCTGGAACAGCTTACATTACCTTAACACTTGTTAATAACCCTTTGTTGTCTGAGACGTCTGGGCAATGACCCCACCTTCAATCTCTGGGTGTTGGCCCCTTGGCCCTGGGCTTAAACTCCATCTTCCAGGCACTCTGCTCCCTTAGTCTGGGGTGGCCCATTCTCCTAGGTCAACTTGAGTGGCAACTCCACCTTCTCAGCCCTGTTCTTCTGCCCTACTGGCATGGTAACCCTGCCCCTTCAGCTTTGGAAGGTGGCCTCATTCCCCTGTCAAACCTTAATGGCAGCCCTCCACTCTCTGGAACCAAGTTGTCAACTAAGTTTAACTTAGGAGATTGTGAACCCATCCTTTGAGATCCATATGACCCATGGTCCCAATCCTTTAAAACCAAGAAGGCCTGCTTCCCATGCTACGTCAACAGTCTGCTTATCTCCGAGCTGTTCCAGGAATAGTCATTTTCTTTGCTTAGAGGACAACAGATATAGCTCCTTTGGCCTGTTTCCTGCTCGTAGAAATTCAAGAGGATGACAGCATTATCTTCTTCACATTCATTTAATATATTTTATAATGTGTCACCAGTATAAATTTTGATGTTGAATATGTTGTGAGCTATAGTTAAAGGTTTTTCCACATTGCCTATATTCATAGGGTTTCTCAACAATATGAATCCTATGATGACTGATAAGTTGTGAACTCTGAGAATATGCCTTACCACATTCCTTACATTCATAGGGTTTCTCACCAGTATGAGTTCTCTGATGTCGAGTCAGGTCTGAAGCAGAACGAAAAGCCTTTTCACATTGCTTGCATTCATAAGGCTTTTCACCTGTATGAATTCTTTGATGTTTAATAAGTTGTGAGCTCTGACTGAAGGCATTGCCACATTCCTTACATTCATACGGTTTCTCTCCAGTATGAATTCTCTGATGTTGAGTAAAGTTTGAACCACTACTAAAAGCCTTCCCACATTCTTTACAGACATAAGGTTTCTCACCAGTGTGAATTCTCTGATGTCGGGTAAAGTTTGAGCCACTACTAAAGGCCTTTCCACATTCTTTACATTTATAAGGTTTCTCACCAGTGTGAATTCTGTGATGTCGAGTAAGGTCTGAGCTACAAATAAAGGTTTTCCCACATACTGTACATTCAAATGGTTTTTTGCCAGTATGTATTTTTTGATGATGGGTGAGTCTTGAGAGATGTCTGAAGACTTTTCCACATTCCTTACATTCATAGGGTTTCTCAATGGTATCAATTATCTGCTGTGTAAGTTGTGAGCCATGTCTAAAGGCTTTCCCACACTCCTTAGTTTCAAAGTATTTCTCTTTATTGTTAATGATATGCTGTAATGTAAAGGATGGATGCTGACTGAAAGTGGACATGTCTTCATGAGTAAGTATCAATTGACTGAAGTACCCTTCTTGAGAGCCATGCTGTTTCTCAAAGTGGCCATTACATTCCCAATCATCTCTAATACTAGAGCACTGAAGATCATGTCTTTTAAGTTTTTCCATTATCCCCCACTGGGATGATTCTATTTCATAAATTTCCTTCTTCAGAAACAATTTCTTGGTCTCACATCTTGATTCTAGGACTGAAAGAAAATATAAAAGCAATCACTCGTATTTTTCTTATTCCGTGGGAAATTAAGCTTTACTTAAATTGGGAGAATTAAACAGAATTTTAAAAATGGACAAAAAAGGCAGAAAAATAGAAGACAGGTCACAAAGTAAGAAGAGGGTAGTGATTAGGGGAAGAAACTAAGTCATTGGTTCCCAAACATTGCTATGCATCAGAATGACTTAGGGGAGCTTACTAAATATACAGATCCTATATTAAGTATGACTCTCAATATATACAGTCCTCACATGGCATACACACACAGCATCACATAGCATTAAGTATAAAAGAAGGGAAAGTATCATAACAACTTAATAGGATCACACCAGGATTAAATGTACATGCCTAAGTAATGAGTTTTAGGAAAGTTGCCAAACTATAAAGTCTGGTTCTGTGCTTGTTTATGTAACATTTTATTAGAACGAAGCTACAATCATTTCTTATATATTGTATATGGCTGCTTTTAAGTTGCAATGGCAAAGGTAAGTAATTGTGACCGTAATTGCATGGCCTAAAATATTAATAATCTGGTCTTTTAAGAAAAAAGTTTATGGACCCTTGTTAAATATATATTCAGCTTATATAGTAACTACTAGCTATATGTGGCTATTTAAATTTAAAACAATTAAAATTAAATAGATTTTAAATAATGTTTAAAATTCATTTTCTCAGTTGTATTATCCAGTATTTAATATCCACATGTAGTTAGTAGTTACTAGAGGTTACCATACTGGAAATGACAAATATAGAAAAATTTCATCCTCACTGAAAGTTCTACAGGACAGCAGTTGTCTAGCTTCAGTAATTGGAGGGTAAAGGGCATTTTAACAAAATATACATGGATAGAGAGTGACAATGCAGATTGCAGAGCATCTTAAGAAAAGTCAGTGTTGAATGAATAGCTAGCTAAGATTCTTTTGCATATGAACAATGAGGAGACTTCAAAAAGGTACGAAAGAATTCCTTTGCATGATCTTTTTTTTTTTTTGCAATATCTTTTAATTTCACTTTCCACAAACGTTTTGAAGCACCCTCGCATTGTTGTGATTTAATCTATTTGTAAGTTTAAATAGAGAAAAGAGAATAAAATGGGAGATAGTAGTATGTTGCCACTGACGGCCCAGAGAAACTAGATTCAGATTATAACATCAAATTTTAAACTCAAACTCAGATATTTTACAAGTTTGATTTTCTTGGGGAAATTAAGTGATCTTTCTGAGTCCCCAGTTGATACAATCGGAATGATAACTCTTACAATTCTTGTGAGGATTGGAAGTGTTGTTGTTGTTGTCAGGTGCCATCGAGTCAGAACCGACTCATAGCGACCCCATGCACAGCAGGACGAAACAATGTCCGATCGTGGGCCAACCCCACCACCGCTGCCACACTTGATGGCCACTCCTGTTGTGGCAGCTACTGAGTAGTCTGGGAAGCTAGGAAGGAGGCAGAGGAGGGACAGGTGGAGTGAGGAAGGCAGATAGGCAGAAGGGAGAGAAGAAAGCCAGTGGCAGGTGGGCCCAAGGGCTTGATGGTTTGTGCATGCTGCCATGGGCAGGTAAGGGCTGGGCACAGCTCTTGGAGATGGGGCGGTTATCACAGAGGAATGGTGGTGGTGGACTCCCTAGGTTCTGTTGTAGCATCCCAGGTCAGGCCTGCCTAGCGACTGTCCTGCATGCCTCTCTCCTATATGGTGTTGGTAAAACACTTTTTATTATGAATTGAGTGGAGGTTTACAGACCAGATCATGAAGTTTACATTCAACAGTCATATACTTTGTTTCATCATAAAGACCACAATCCCCTCTATGCAACAACAGTTACCCGGCTTCCTCTCTGTGCTTCCTATTTGCATTACGCCCGCCTTCCGTCCCACCCCTTCTCAACTCTGTCCTCAGGAAAATGCTGCCCTTTTGATTCTGAAAGATTGACCATTCCATGCTAAGCATACTTTGCTGGTGTTCTTGTCACCTCCTATAAATCTTTCTACTGTTTGGCTGAAAAGTGGGCCACGAAGGTGTGGATTTGCCAAACTTCTTCAATCAGCAGGTTTATTATAACAACACAAAATTTACAAAGTTTTCAGTCATTGTATCTTCAAATACTGTTTTCGTCTATGTGCTTTCTTTTTTAGACTGTTAATTCTGAAATTGTGAATCCTTTTCATCTCAGTAACACCTAGCAGAGGACCTCATACACATGAAAGAATTAATAAATGCTGACGACAAGTATGAATTAATCAATGAATACATGAACTACTATATCTAAAACCTAGTTAAAGAAAATGAGTATTTGGCAATATAGAGGGGAAAATGTTACTTTAGAAGGCAGTGATGTTTTTATAATACAAAAAAGGATGAGACGCTAAAACAGAAATTGATCCAAAATATGCACAAAAGCGATGCCACTGGAGAATGGGGGAGGCTGGCACCAGTGAGTTACACTGACGTGGAAATATTACAAAAAGGAGAAAAACAGGCAGTGTGTTAGGCAAAGTCATTGTAAGCTCACGTTGAAAATGTCTTATTTTTACACATAGGTCTAAGGATTATCAGAGGGTCTACTTATCTCAGATAACATCTCAAAGGGGGCAGTCTTTTCACTTACCTGGCCACTGACCTCTTGTCAGCTCTCTGTCAACAAACCAGGGCTCCTTCCTTTGCTCCAAGAAGGATATAACATCTGGTTTAGAAATGGAATATCCTGCTATAAAAACACAATGAAAAACTTATGCTAAGACTGTACTAGGATACAAATCCAGTCCCGTTGTTATTAAGAAAGACATTATATTATTACAGGAAGAATCAGTAAACATGTAACAGATTATGAGAAGCAGAGGATTTGAAACATTCAATGCAGTTCCCCTTTTCTAACTCTATTATATTGAAAACATTCCTTTGAAAGCAGGAAGCAGAAATTCAACTGGTTACTTAAAAGGCAGCTGAACATTTCATATTGAAGGAAGCAGACCTCCTAAGGCTAGAATCTGAATGATTACAGGCAGGCATCCTTACCCATTGAAACCAGGTTACTATAATTCTCCAACATCACATCTCTGTATAAATCTCTCTGATCCTCATTCAGGTATTCCCACTCTTCCTGAGAGAAGTCTATGGATACATCACTGAACATCACTGACTCCTGGAATAACAATCAAGTATAATACTTGATTAATAAAAAGAAATGCTTCAGTGAAGGAGAAAGAGAAGAAAAATTAAGGCAGAGGGAGTGAGAAATAGCATACACAGAGGGGCTGAATGTCTGGGAAGCAAATGGAGGATTGTAAAGAAATTAGCATGAATGAATCAGTGTGCTTCTACGTCATTCCATTTCTAATAGGCAAAACTGCTTCCATTATCCAAACAGGTCTGAGAAGGTACAAAATCCAGTTAAGAGGAGTTTCCCAGTTCAATAACTTAGTGTATACAAACATCCACACAATAACCTGTTACAAAGTAAATCAACAGGTATTTCCTGTTTCAAAATATCTAAGAGTGAAATTTTAGAACAAGTGAAATGATAAGATATCAAAAGCTTCCAGGGAGGAAGAAAGCAAGTCATTTAAAACATATCAGGAATCAATATGACAATGGAATTTTCAAGAGCACCATTAAAAGCAAGAAGACAATAAAATAATTAACAGTCTGGAGAAAAAAATCTGACATACTATTCTATAGCCAACCTATCATTCTATTGTGAGGGCTGAGATAGATTGCTAGGCATGCAAGGACTCAAGCACCATTTCTTAGAGACTAGTAGAGGATGTGCTCCACTAAACAAGGGAGTAAATCAAATAGGAGGAAGACATCGGACTCAGAAAAAAATGAAGACAGGAAAACAGTAAAAGTAATAGAAAATACAGGAAAATAAAAGAGAAGTGTCAGGAAAACTGCTGTGCAGTAAACTTAGAGAGTAACTAGACCAAATGAAAGCAGTAGAAGCACTGGGAGATGTCTAACTTCAGGAGGGCCACTGAGAAGAACCATCAGTCTAATGCGTCCTATGAGGTCAGACAAACCATCACTCTCCAGTCTTTACCAATTCCAATCATCTTTAGTGCTTTAAGGTCAAGGGTTCTTAAACTAATTTAACATTTGTAGGGTCACTTCTCTTTTCCAATACATTTAACGAGTGCAAATCTGTCATTAACCATTAGTCCTTTGTTGTTAGGTGCCATCAAGTTGGGTTTGACTCATAGCGACCCCTACCTACAACAGAACAAAGTTTGAGTCCATTGATGGAACCACTGTGCTAGTCCATCTTGCTTCTCAGAAGCATTCTGGCTGTACTTCTTCCTAGACAGGCTTGTGCTTCTGGCAGCCCATGTTATTATATTCCATATTCTTCACCAGCATCATAATTCAAAGGCATGCATTCTTTTTCAGTTCATATACATACGAGATGACTAAACATACCAGAGCTGGCTCAGTGGCACCTTTGTCCTCAAAGTTCGTTCTTTAACACTTTAAAGAGGTCTTTTGTGGCAGATTTTGCCAATGCAATATGTTATTTGATTTCTTGACTTGAGGCTTCCATGGGTGTTGATTGTGAATACAAATAAAATGAAATCCTTGACAACTTCAATCTTTTCTGCATTTATCATGATGTTGTTTTTTTGATATTTGAGGATATTCGTCCTTTAAACTTTTTGTTGTTGTTATCGGCTTTCGAGTAGGTTCCAATTTGGAGCGATGCTGTGTAGGGTTTCTGAGGAGCCGCTTGTGGGCATGGGCCACTGATCTTGCAGTTAGCAGTCCAGTGCTTATTACCCTACAGCACCACACCAGAACCCTTTAGTAAGGCAGAAATCTCCTCAGGGTGAGGTCTGCGGTACGTGTCTGTCTCATCTGGCCAGATTTTCCAAGCCATCTTAGCTTCATCCTTTCTGGCCGCTGATAAAATTTAACCAAGAGAATATTATTCTCTTACTCTGAGCAAAACCCTTAAGAACGTTAGTTGTGGCCACTATACTGTTGTCTAACAGTGCCAATCCCTTACTCTTTATGTTGTTAAGTGTCATTAAATTAGTTCCAACTTATAAGGTTTCCGAGGAGCAGCTGTTAAGTTTGACATGCCGACCTGGCGGTTCAAACAGACCTTATGGTCAAATGCTTATCCTACAATGCCACACCTCTTAAACCCTTCTGGTTCCATCTTCTCTCCATACCATTACTATCTTCCTTCCTATTCATACACATTTAGCTTTAGGCCTCTAGCTGGGTAGAACCAGAAGGCCCTGGCCCCTTACCAATCATCTTGTTTAACCAGCTGAACTTTTTCCCCAAGTGACTCCAAATGGGCTTTCTTAGCCTCAATTTTCTTATCTGCAGCTCTAGCATAATGCTAATCTTTTACTTGCCATTACAGATAACACCAAAGTGTTGTATTTGCTGTTAAGTATGGTCAAGTCTGTTCTAGCCCAAAGCAACCCTGTATAGGGTTTCCAAAGAGCAGTTGCTGAGCTTGAACTGTCAACCTTGCAGTTCAAACAAACTTTTCAGTCCAGCGTGCCACACCAAGACTCCAACAGCCAAGTAACTATCCATAAATGAAAAGTTGCATTTTCCATACCCGTTTGTCATTTCTTTTCCAAAACCCCATGCTTTTGAGTCAGGAACCACTGCGACAAATCCCACTCTGATGCCAACTGACTTTAGGAGAAAGGAGAGGAAACATGACCCAAGTAGATGCTTATAATGTGGAAGTCACACATACCTTCATTCCCTAACCTTTTGTACCAATTTTGACACCGCCATCCTTCCCTCACCACTATGGCATTTTCTGTTTCTCTGCTGGGTTCGATGATTTATTGCAATGTCTCCACAGAACTCAGAGACAATACTCAGAGTTATGGGGTTTATTAGGGAAGTAACAGTTACAATTCAGGATGAAAATCAATTCAGAAGTTAACAGGAACAACTAAGGGACAGGATAAATTTGTCAATCAGGACAGCTTCCAATTAGGATACCTCTCAGCTTTCTCAGTCATGACCTCAATTCATAGTGTGGCTTATACCTCCAGGCCTTGTTCAGGCCTAGTCTCTGCCACATTTGGGCAAGTGCTACAGCTCTGTTGGTTCTGTCATTAAAGCACCCCAAACTACCAGCAAGTCTCCAGCCCAAAGGTGCTCAAGTCGCCTGTTCATGGTCCATAAGTCCACTGCTGTGTGCCACTGCCATCTCTCACAATGTTAAATTCTCTCTCTCTCCTGGGTCTAGGAGTTTCCAGTGCAGGGACCCAGGTCCAAAGAATGCACTCTACTTGAGGTTTTCTTTGATGGTAGTAAAGTTCCCCCCAACCCAACTGCTGTGGAATTAGCCCTTTTATAAACTTACTGCTCCCACCCAGACCCAAAACTGATAAATTACTTAGTAGTCCACAGACACAATAATGACATAGTTCATTGTCCAATCACTGTAGGGATTTTACAGACCTTATTTGCATAATAAACTGTTCAACCCTTTTGCAAGATTGTAGCCTAACAAATTATCATAGCAGAATTATAAACCCAGACCCAGAAAAGTCACATATAAAGAGAAACCCACTGTACTGAAGCTTGGGAAGAATGACTCCATATTCAAAAGGAACTGATGTTTGACCAGATAGAAAAACACTGGTGGTTGGCATATGGCAATAATGCTTAAAATTTTTAACATAAATTCATGACAACTAAGCAAACCCACAAATATGAAAAGCTGTCCTAGAATGAAGCCCTGAACTAGTATAAAACTTGTATCAGAAGTGAACAACATTTGCAGTCGTAATAATGTACACATAATTGACGTCAAAAACTATTTAATAATAACAGGCAGGAAAAATAAGGGATATAATATGGATAGTTTCTGGATGGTGTAAAAGGCTAAGTGCTTGGCTACTAACTAAACGTCTGTCCATTTGGATCACCCAGAAGCACTTAAGAAAAGAAAAGGATGATTATATACTTCCGAAAGATCACAATTTTTTATAAATGAGGGATTGCAATGTCTCCTTCCATTCTGCAGAAAGGCAATGGATTCATCAAAACGTAGCAATTAAAACATATTCAAGAGTTGAGGGCAGTTACCTTTTGGGAGTATGATCAGTAATGGGGCAAGACTTGAATTAAGTCTTATAAACATGTAAATGACTTTAAATCTCATAAAATTAAATTTGCATATAATTTAGAAATGAATTTTAAAGATGCTGGCCCATTCTAATTCCACACAATTTTGTACAAATTATTCTCTATTACAAAAAAAATTTCATAACTATGTATATAAACAATTTTTAAAACTGATTAATATCTCATTATATGAATATAAAGACAACTTTGCTATTGCTTTTAGATAATTAAACTGGAGGTGATCATTAAGTACATTCCTAGAATTGGCCCAATCTTAAATTATAGCCACTCAGCACCTAACTGTAAATTCTCCTTATTCTTAGATTCAAGAAGTAGATAGAGGATTATATAGATGCACACAATGACTTTACTTAAGTCCACCTTTCATGGATGCCTGGTGGGGTGTCAGAGCTTTGCACAGACCACCAGTCACACCCACAAACCTAAAGAGTCTCATACACCAGGAGATTGTATGTAAACATGACTGAACTTCATGTAACAAGACTGAAATCTAGTAAGAACACTGTATGTATTTTCTTACTAGAAAACCCAAGTCTGTGGAGATCATCAAGGTTTTCCCCTAAGAAGTATATATGCTACGATAGATAAGGTTTTGTGTCAGGCTGGCTTGGCTGTGTACCATGGAATTGGTTCCAACTCATAGCTACCGGGTACAGGGTTTCCAAGGCTGTAAATCTTTACAGGAGCAGAAAGCCTCATCTTTCTCCCGCGGAACAGCTGGTAGTTTCAAACTGCTGACCTTGCAGTTCGCAGCCCGATTCGTAACCACTACGTTACCAGAGCTCCTTAAACTGACTTAGCCAGGCAGGATTCTCAGTGGATTGGCAGTTAAGATGCAGTTATCACTTCTATGATGAGATCTAATACAATCAGCCCCATGGTATGGTCTGATGGATCATAGCTTCTATGATGTTAACGACAGCATATGTAATCTATAGGATTAGGTTGTGTCTTAAGCCAATTTCTTTTGTGATATAAAAGGAGAGAAAGGTGAACAGAAAAAGAGGGGCCTACTGCCACCAAGACGGAGTCCTGGTGTGGCGCTGTGGGTTAATGCACCAGACTGCAAAGCTGTTTGAACCGCAAGGTCGGTGGTTCAAGCTCACCAGCAGCTCTTTAGAAACCCTATACAGGGTCGCCATGGGTCGAAGTCAATGGCACTTAACAACCACCACCACCACCACCAAGACAGAAGAGTTAGGTGTGGCGTGTGCCCTTGGGACCTTGGTCCCTGCACTGTGAAGCTCCTAGATCCAGGAGAAGATTGGTATCGCTATGTATGGCAGTCTCTTAGGAATCCTAGGCTGACAGATGCTGAAAGGAGACAAGGACTTTCCCTAGTGCTCAGAAACCCAAAGCCTTCCCCTAGAGTCAGTCACCTGAATGTGGACTTATAGCCTCCTAAACTGTGAAAGAAAACATTTCTGGTTGTTAAAGCCATCCAATTGCGGTATTCTTTACTTTTAGCCAAGACCCATCTGACATCAGCAATGATACAATTAGTTCCACATCCTCTTATGAATCCGGGTTGAATTTCTGGCAGCTCCCTGTAAATGTACTGAAGCCAATAGTTTTTTACTTGCATGTGATATTAATGATATTATTCAATGATTTCCACATTCCATTGAGTCACCTTTGGAATGGGCACAAATGTGAATCTTTCCAATCAACTTGGCATAGAGAAGTGAGTACCTCCAGTGTTGCATCAATTTGTTGAAACATTTCAATTACTATTCTGTCAATTCCTGGAGCCTTGTTTCACTAATGTCTTCAGTGCTGCTTGGACTTTTTCCTACAATACCATTGGTTCTTGATCATACGGTACCTACTGAAATGACTGAACATTGACAGTGTACAGTGACTCTGTGTATTCGTTCCATCTTCTTTTGATGTTTCTAGCATCATTCAATATTTTGCCCACAGATTCAATATTGCAACCTAACACTTGAATTTGTTCTCTTCTTTCAGCTTGAGAAATGCAAAGTGTGTTCTCTCCTTTTGGTTTTCTAAGTCTTTGCACATTTCATTATAATGTGGGGTGGGATCATACAAATATGAAACCCTAAAGAGAAGACTAATCAGTTTCACCATCACAATAGGCTTAAAATGAGCCATCCAAGAAGCTGAAAGAGGGACCTAACTACTATCAAGAAAGAAAAGCTAGTGTGGAGTGCATCCTTTGGAACCAGGGTCCCTGACTTGAACCTCCCTGATCCAGGGGAAAAATGTTGTCACACCAGAGACAGAAATATGGCAGAGAAATTGAGACAGCTAGGCCATCAGAACCCCCATGAAACAGAATGGTGGGCTTCCCAACGCAGAGAGCAAAAGTTAAGTGGTGTTGGGCAGGAGGCTTGCTGGGAGAGTGGGGTTCCTCTGAGCACTTACAGGCTAAAAGAGCTTTATAACACTTGTCTGAGCAGGGTGGAGGGCTCTGCCAACCAAGGGGTCAAGGTCTAGAGAGAGGTATGCCTGCAGGCATGGCTGAGAAGTTATCTTGAGCACAGAACTGTATCATGAATGTTTCTGACCCTGAATTGTAACTTGTTACTTCCCAAACAAACTTCTTAACTCTGAGTATTGTGTATGAGTGATGTGTGGCCATTACAACAAATTATTGAACCCAGCCGAGAAGTAGAGAGTACCATGGGATGGACAATGGTGTCAGAATTGCAAAAAAGGTTGGAGGGTGAAAGGTAGACTTCACCTGTGCCTTTGGCCTCAAAGGAATTAGCTTTGTGCTATTGATTTTGAACCTTTTTTCCTCCTGTGAAGTTAGAGATCAGATGTCGCCCCCATGCCAGTTTTGCTCCATCCCATCAAATTACTGTCTAAACACATTAGTTTCATCAATAATTGGGGGACACATATCAGAACTTCTGGCAGAAATTTGAGGTAGGAGGCCCTGAGGGATTTGCTAATGAGTAAATAGCCATTATATAAAAGAAGAAAGGGGAACTGGGGATGGCACTGTATTGTTTTGAAGTAAAAAGGGTCAGCATCTTGATGGGTGACTCTGTTAAGAAGCATTAAAAAAAAAAAATCAAACTTGTTCAGAGTCAGAAAGAGATGATACATTCTTGAAGAAATTCATATGTAATTATTTGATGGATTTTAATGTGATCCAAACATCTACTAACAACTGATTGTCAGTTAAGAGTGCAAAAATCTTTAACTAGATATTGTTTTTTTTTGTCTAACAATGATTACCCAGCCACTTCTTTTTTCTATAATGTTTCCACTAAGAGAGAAATTTTTGACCTGGCCTGTTAGAAACCTGTTCCTTTAAAACAAAGGTAAGAGAACTTTGACATATGCTTATAACTAACTGTCAGAAAGTATCACAACAAAAAGTATCACAATGAGGAAAGCAAATGCTTACATGAACTGGTGGTAATAATGACTGTATTTGAGAAAAAGGAAACAGCACCTCACCTGAGTCATGGCTTTGATATTTGCTAAAAGGACCAGTCCTCTTCTAAGCGCCTCTTTTGGAAAAAGGCAGATCTGGAGAAGGAAAAAGAAGTGACATGAGCCTCCATCTCCCTCACATATTCCAGGATTGTCAGTTCCCTCGTTTCATCTCACACAAATATTTGAGGGGTATTATTAAGAAAAGTGGACAAATTTCTCATTATCCCTAACTCCAGAGATCCCAGTTCTGACTGGGACAGGATGGATTTGGGCAGCATGATCTGGCTTGGAGGATGTGTCTGTAGACACACACATACACACAAAGATACAATTTTTTTTTTTTAACGTAAATTGCAGGGTTGTTGTTGTTGTTGTTAAGTGCCGTCGAGTCGGTTCCGACCCATAGCGACCCTGTACAGGATTTCCGAGGGTAGCATATTGTTATTGTTGTTAAGTGCCACTGAGTTAGTTTTGACTCATATTGATCCTGTCTAGGGCTTCTGAGAAGTGGCTTGGGTCTGAACCACCAGCATTTCAGTTAACAAACTAGTACTTATCCCACAGTGCCACATCAGCATATTATAAACCCTATTATCCACATTGCTATTTTTAGAACTGTGGATAATAGGGTTTATATTTTAGAATATATCTTAGAACTTATGCCAAGTAGTACATCTTTCTCCTTCCTGTGAAGCAGCAGGTTCGAACCGTGGACCTTGTAGTTCAGAGTCCAGTGCTTATCATAGGGAACCACCGTGCTTCCAAGCAGTACACAGAACTAAATAATTGTCTTAATAGCTACACAGTATTCCAACAAATGAATATACCTAAATTTATTTAACCAATCTGCCAGTCTTTCACTATTACAAACAATACTATAATAAATACCATTATGAATACTTGTATATCACTTTACCCATACATGAGTTATGAAAGATTAATTTCCAAAATATATGATTGCTCAAAAGAACATATGTATGCATTTTAAGTTTGGATACACAGTGATCAAACCAGTTTTCAATGATATTGCATTGTGTAATCAGTCCCAAGTCCTGAAAGAGAATCAGTCAATAATAGCAGATTACCAAATATGATAACAAGAGCTTAATCAGTAAAAGAAAAATAGATGGAACCTCATAAAAATTAAACACTTTTCTACATCAGAGGAGTTTATCACAAAATGAAAAGAAGTTGGGGTTTCACATGGCTCAGCATTTTCAATTTAAGGAACATCTTGGCCTCAGCAAGCTTTCACCTCAAAGAGGGCCTAAAACATTGTGTAAAGATTAGCTAGCTCTAAGAGCTGAGTTTTCCACTAGCCTTTTAAGTAAGATTAAACAAAGCTAACGAAGACAAATCATACCGGGGATGAGTTTCGCATTTACTAATATGATGTAAAGAAGCAAGGTTTTATCAAAACAGTGGCTTCTGTGGGGATTTACTGGGCCAGTTAAATTCAAGGCAGAGTCCATTCAGTTTAGGAGGTGATGGTGACTATAGTTTTGGATTTCTAAGGAGGACTTTATATTTTCTCACAGGACACAAGATGATCACAGAAGTTTTAAACAATGAAAAATTGAATTAATGAGAAAAAGGCCAGGAAAGTATGGCAAAGAATTTTTTTTTTCCATTACAAAAATGCACCTGGCTCATTCTTCAAGGATATTAAGGGCTGTCCTATAAGAATTTAGTTGAAAAACCACCTCATCCACCTAACCCTGATTTTCCCCCATCAGACTTTTTTGTTCCCCAAACTCAAAGACTATTGAAGAAGAACATGATTTGAGACACTTGGGGTTATCAAAACTGTAGATTGAAAAACAGAATTCTTTGGAGAAGGGCTAGACAGATACAAATACCGCTTTCAAAAGTGAATAGACAATAGTGAGTAATTGTTATGATGACTAATTGCGACTGTCACAACTGTAAAGGTAGAAGTTTTGTAATAAAAGAGGGGAGTAGTTAATCTTACAGGAACAGAGGACCCTAGGACCATGAAGGGAGAAGAGCATAAGCAGAATGTGGGACCCTATCCAGAGAAGCAGTGACACCAAAGATGGAGACAGACATGAAGGCATGGAGAAATACAGCAGCTGAGGACTCTAGACTCATGCAAAGAGAAAGGCTATATGCTGGTGGCCAGGAGGCAGTCACACAGCATGTGCCCTTTGGTTATTTAAATGATCATATATTCCAGAGTATTTTTGTGTATACCCCCCCCCAAAAAAAAGGGAATAGAAGCAAACACTGTTGAATGATGATGGCCCCCCCCAAAGGGAATAGAAACACATACTGTTGAATGATGATGCATGGAAGAGATTGTAATCATTACAATAAAACAATGAATGTAAAACTGATGTTCCCCCATGTAAACTATCACTCAATTCACAATAAAAACTTAAAAAAAAAAAAAAAAAAAGAATATACCTAGATGGAAGATCATATTTTGATATTTTTACTTATAAAGGTTTCTATGATTTTATAGAAATACTTTTTGAGTTACCCTTACCATGCAAACAGCAACCATGTGAAAGCTAAATTCTGTTTTGCACATTAATAACATATGTCTGGCTTTGACAAGTGCCAAGGTACAAGGCAAGAGTACCACTGGCATTGATAGGTAAGGTTATGTATTATCAGACAAAAGATATTCAAAGCAAATGCTATTAGAGATTTTAAAAACTGACAGAATTACGAGAGAAATAGATAATTCAATAATTAAATGGATACATAAATAACCCACTTTCAATAATGACTAGAACTAGTCATAAGATTAAGAAAGAAAAGGAATACTTGAATAACACTTTAAACCAACTGTACCTAACAGATGTTCTATAGTCAACTACAAAGCAAAAGGAAGGAATAGTAAAGATAGATAACTTCCAAAGGGCAAGTAAGTCAAGTAGATTTCAAGATAAAACAGACTGATTTAAGCAGGGAAAAAACTAAATTACAGAGTATCCGCAAAGAAAAATAATACACCTACACATCAAAATAAAAAAAAAAAAAGAGGACGATCAGAAAGATTTAGTAAACATTAACACAACAGAAATGAAGATGACAAGAAAACCCACAAAATTAACTCAGTATAGAAAATTATGTGGAACATAGATTCCAGCAGCACCACACATAAAAAAAGAAAAATGAAACAATCTATCCATACCTATTGGTAACTATACTGAATGTAAATGGATTATATGTACCGTCAAGCAACATAAAAAGAAGTATGGATAAGAAAACAGGATCCTTCATTATACTGTCTACAAGAGACATATCAAAAAGATGGAGGCAGCCTAAGTGCCCATCAACAAAAGAATGGTCAAACAAACTTTGGTACATACACACAATGGAATAGTACAAAACATTGAGGAGTAATTGATGAATCTGTGAAATACCTCAGATGAGCTCTGGAGGATATTATTCTAAGTAACATTGTTGTCATTGTTGTTAAGTGCCGTCGAGTCGATTCCGACCCATAGAGACCCTGTATAGGGTTTCCAAGGAGCAGCTGGTGAGCTTGAACCGCCAACGTTGCAGTTCAGACGGCTTTGCAGTCTGGCGCATTAACCCACAGTCACAAAAGGACAAACACTGTATAACACCAATGATGTAAGAAGGTAAAAAAAGGTTTTAGTGTTAAAGAAACAATCTGTGATGGTTATAGGGGTGGGAGCAGATTATTCGTGGGCTACAGGGTAGACAAATGTTAACATGAGTTACAGGGCAGCCCATAAAAACAAGAGGGAGGTTAGAGGAAAGATGAAGGTAGCAGGAGACACAGGGAGGAATGCAATAGTTAAAGTGAATAGAGGTAAATGCTGTTAACTGTTGGTACATGGAGGGGATTGTAACCAAGTTAGTGAAATAAAGTATATGGTTTGTTGAATGTAAAACTGATGATCTGCTCTGTAAACCTTCACTCAATTCACAATAAAAAGTTAAAGGATAATAATTATATACCACAACTCAGTCAGATATATCCCAGGAATGCAGAGTTGGCTTAATATCTGAAAATCAATGTAATATAGCAATGTAGAATAAAAAACATCTGACAAAACGCAACACTCCTTCATAATAAAACACTCAACAAATTAGGAATAGAAGGGAATTTACTTACCCTGATAAAAGGCATCTATGAATGAATGCCCATAGCTAACATCATATCATACTTAATGGTGAAAGATTAGATGCTTTCTCCCTTATATCAAGCACAAGACAAAGATGTCTGATCTCCCCACATCTTTTCAACATTGGACTGGAGATTCTAAACAGGGCAATTAAGCAAGAAAAAAATAAAAGGGATACAGATTGAAAAGGAAGAAGCAGCACTATGTCTGGAGATGACACAGTCTAACAAACTGGAAATCCTAAAGAATCCACTAAAAACCGTTAGAACTAGTAAATAGCTCAGCAAAGATGCAAAGTCAATGCACAAAAATCAGTTGCATTTCTGAACAATTGAATGAACAATCTAAGAAATGAAATTAAGAAAATTTAATTCCCAAGACCATCAAATAGAATGAAACATTTAGGAATACATTTAAGAAAAGAAGTGCAAAAATTATACTCTGAAAACTACAAAACATGTTGAAAGGAATTATGGAAAATCTACATGAATAGACAAATATCTCATAACCATAGGACAGAAGACAGCATTGTTAAAATGGCAATTACCCCGAATGTGATCTACAGATCCAATGTAGTCCCTATCAGAATATCAGGTGATTTCTTGTTGTTGTTGTTGTGATGTGCCGTGGAGTCGGTTCCGACTCATAGCGACCCTGTACAGGGTTTCTGAGACTAAATCTTTACAGAAGCAGAAAGCCTCATCTTTCTCCCGCAGAACAGCTGGTAGTTTTGAACTGCTGACCGTGAGGTTTGCAGCCCGATTTGTAACTGCTATGCTACCAGAGCTCCTTAGGTGACTTCTTAGCAACATTAATTAAGATACTGACACAAGGACAGATATACAGATAAATGAAATCCACACATCTCTGGTCAACTGATTTTCAACTACGGTGACATGACCATTTAATGGGAAAAGAATAGTATTTTCAACAACTAGGGCTGAGACATTTCAATAGCTACATGCAAAAGAATGAATTTGGACCCATATCTCACACCACGTATAAAAATGAACTCAAAATTTATCAAAGACCTAAATTTAAGAGAGAGCAAAAACTCGTAACACTTTTAGAAGAAAATATGATCTTGGATTTGGCATTGGACTTCATCAAAATGAAAAACTTTTCTGCTTCAAAAAAACACCATTTTTTCTAAAAAGCAAACCTATAGAACAGGAGAAAACTTTTGCAAACCATATTTGAGAGAGATTTTCATTTAGAATACATAAAGAACTCTCTGTACACCTACTGTTCACTTATCAACTATCTCCTTATTCAACATTACATATTTATGATGACAGGAAAAATTCTGTTTTGCACATTAATAACATATGTCTGGCTTTGACAAGTGCCAAGGTACAAGGCAAGAATACCACTGGCATTGATAGGTAAGGTTATGTATTAAATTGCCTGGACCATGATTCTCAGTGGTTTGGCATCTAATGCAATGACATAATCTTACAGTTAGCATAATGACACAGCAGACTTACAGTCATAAAAAGATGAAAGTAATGCTGGGATTTAAGGCTTTTATAGGTGTGTGTATGAATTACATGAACCTCAAGGTCAGCATTTCAAACCCACCAGGGGCTCCTCGGAAATCCTACACAGGGTTGCTATGAGTCAGAACCAACTTGACACACTTAACAACAACAACAAGTAGTAGAGACAGAGTTTCATAAATACTTGGAGAAGTTGGAAAGTAGAGATATAGTCAACCTCTGCCTCATAGGAACCACCTTTGTGCTGAGTCTTATAGTAAAATTTAGTTATGTTTAAGTTATCCTAAAACTTATTCTACTTTTTCAATATGTATACAATATACAGAGAAACTCAACAAGAAAAAAACTAATAACCCAATTTAAAAATGACTTGAATAGAAATTTCTCCAAACAAAATATAAAATGGACAGTGTGCACGTGAAAAAAATGTTCAACAGATCAGTGATTAAACAAAATGGTTACCATCAAGTCAATTCTGACTCACAGCAACCCTGTAACTAAGTAGAATGGCCCCAGAAGGGTCTCAAATGCTGTAAGTCTTTATGGAAGCAGAATGCCACATCTGACTCCTGAGAAGCAGTAGGTAGATTCAAACCATCAACCTACTGGTTAGCAACTGATTGAGACCCCAGGGCTACTTGGTAGTCACTATTGTCAAGTGCCTTTGAGTCAGTCCCAACTCATAACAAACCTGTATAAGGTATCCGAAACTTGTCAATATTTACGGAAGCAGAAAGCCTCATCTCTCTCCCATGGAGAAGTTGGAGGGCTCAAACTTAACCTACAAAAGTTGGAGGCTCAGTGCTTAACCTACAGAATCAGAACGCTCCATGATTAGTCATCATTGTTAAGTGCTGTCAAGTGGGTTCTGATTCATAGAGACCCTGTATAATGTTTCCAAGGTGCAGCTGCTGGGTTTGAATGCCAACCTTGTGGTTTACAGTCCAGTGCTGACCCTACAATGTCACACCGGGAGTCATTACAGATATGCAAATCAAAACCATAAAACACCAGTTCAAATCCACTAAATCAAAACCCACCATCATCGAGTAGACTCTGACTCATAGTGACCCAATATAGGTTTCCAATACTGCAACTCTTTACAGATAGCATTCTTCCAGAAGCAGTTGGTGGATTTGAACCACAGACCTTGCGGTTAGCAGCCCAACACCCAACCCACAGCACCTTCAGGGCTCCTTTCAAACCCACTAAGATGGAGTCCTGGTGTGGCATTGTAGGATGAAGCACTAGAGTGGAAGGTGGGTTTGAAACTCTTGGAAACCCTATACAGGGTCACTGTGAGTCAGCACTAACTCCATTGACAGTTAACAACAACAAAGATGGGAAAAAAGGGAAAGGAAGGAAGGAAGAAAATAAGTATTGACAAAAATGGAGAAAAATCAGATTACTCATACAGTGTTAGCACAAAAGTAAAATGTGACAGCTGCTTTGTAGACAGTATGTCAGCTCATCAAATGATTCAATCATTACTGGACTGCTCACCGCAAGGTCAGTGATTCAAACCCATCAGCCACTCTTCTGAAACCTTATACAGGGTCCCTATGAGTTGAAACCGACTTGGTGGCACGTAACAAGTTTTAAAACCTGGAAAAGCTAGAGTGTAATGCTTAGAGAGCTATGCCTATGTGCTTGTACTGTCACACACTTATCTAGACTCACACCAGATAGAGGACACACTGCCCTCCGCAACCCACCCCCAAAGCAACAGGGCCTCACACTGCAGACCTCAAACCATCACTTAAGCACAATCACATGTACCAAATCACAGCCGGACTGTCAGAGGCACCCCACACCTGCACGTGGTCACACTAAGCACAGACACACACACACAACTATAATCACACAGTCACAGGGACCATCTCTGTTCAGTACCGCACACGATCAGACACACAAACCGCGAAGTCACGCAGTCACAGGCTTCTGGCTGCTGTTCACGGTGTTCCAGTTAGAACCACAGCCCGTCGCAACCGGTCATTCACCAAAATCACCACACTGACAATTTCATAACCTCACCTACCCCGCGCTTAAAGACCAAGGCTCTGGCTTCGGCCTCGCGCTGGACTCGAGATCCTTACCTTAAACCTTGCAAGCTTCTAAAGTACCAGACACCTCCACAACGCTGGAGTAGTTGCCGGTGCAACCCTGAGGGTCCCGCCAGCGCGTGACTTTGTGACTGAATTCCCGCGAGAAGTACAGTTATACCGCAGAGTCCTCTAGGAAACGTAGTTAGAGATGTACCCTCTGCGAAAAACTTGGCTCACGGTCCGTTAGCATTCTTCTCAGCGTTTAGCTGTGTCCCGAGAAAAGAATTGCACTACATTATCAAACTGGGCTCCGGAAGCCTCTCAGACTCCTGTCTCAATCTCAGGCCTTGATTCCCGAATAAGACCGGTCAGACACATTTGAGACGGGCTTCCTTTCCGAATCTGGCCAACTGTACCTTAGACCTTTTTAGGCCCGGAAGAGGAGGGCAAGTTTACAAGGGAAGAGAATTCGCACCGCTGATCCTTCTGGGAAATGTAGTTCTTGGAAGGTTAAACTTGGATGGACGGTTTGAAATTTTTTACTTGAATCCTCTCAAAGCTAAGCCTGAGCCTGGCGGTACTCCAGAGAGTAACGGGTGTGCTAGTGCCCCCAAGGACTGCATGAGCACAGACTTCTTGGGTCGCCCTTTTTGCCCTTGTGGATGAGTTTGGGTACAGGTATATTACACCGTGGTGTGATACTGCAGAATAATACACTAGATCACAACGTCGATTAGAACCACAAGGTCGGCAGTTTAAACCCACCAGCTGCTCCTTGGAAACCCTATACAGGGTCGCTATGATCGGAACCGACTCCACAGCACTTAACAACAACATATTACTCGCAGAAAGATGTGGGATGGGGGCTTCGGAGACCTATCCTGAGGGAAATTACCACAAAATTATATTTTTATTGGTGTCAAGTAGGTTCTGACTTATAGCGACCCTGTGTAAGATTTCCAGTCTTTGTGGGAACAAAAACCCTCGTCTTTCGCCCACAGAGCGGTTGGTGGGCTCAAACCGCCAACCATGTGGTTCGCAGTCCAGTACTTATCTTATGGAGCCACAAGTTCCCTGTCACAAAGGGAGTTGTGGGGGGGAAAGAGGTTTTATTTGGTGTAAGCGACAAAAAAGAAAATAAAGGTGGGAAACTGATAGACATCAGAAGAGTGTCTGCCTGATTCCAAAGAACATTACAAAAACCAACAGTATATATGCAGATTAAGAATCATTAAAAGCTTCACCCTTCCATGTTGTTGTTGTTATTATGTGCCGTGAAGTCGGTTCCGACTCATAGCGACCCTGTACAGGGTTTCCGAGACTGTAAATCTTTACAGGAGCAGAAAGTCTCATCTTTCTCCCACGGAACAGCTGGTACTTTCGAACTGCTGACCGATTCTACCAGAGCTCCTTCTCATCCTTCCATAGATATGCTAAAAACTACAGCAGCATCACGATGGTTTTTCAAATAATTATTGATACGTTTGCAGTAACAATAGTCAGGAGAGTCTTCATTTGTCTAGCAAGCTAGGAAAGGCAACCGATGTGATCATTGCTCTTCATCTAAATGTCTTTGTTCTGATAGGGATAAGCCTAAACCAAATTCTCTAGTCCTTTCAGTAACTACAAATCTACTCTGACTGAGGTGGTTGTTGTTAAGTACCGTCGAGTAGATTCTGACCCATAGCGACCCTGTATAGGGTTTCGGAGGAGCAGCTGGTGAGCATGAACCGCTGACCTTGCAGTTCAAACGGCTTTGCAGTCTGGCGCATTTACCCACAGCACCACACCAGGACTGCCTCAATTCACTTTCTGAGCTTTATCAGGGTCACTGCCTTTCCCTGTTTTTTAAGAATCATTACTGCCACTTTGGCAGTTCAATAGTCCAAAACCCAAACCGATTGCTATCAAGACAATTACAACTCATAAACGCTCTATATAGAGTTTCCAAGACTTTAAATCTATGGGAGCAGACAGCCACATCGTTCTCCTGCTGAGTGGCTGGTGGGTTTGAACCAATGACCTTTCAGTTAGCAGCCAAACGCCTACCCGCAACACCACCAGGGCTCCTAACTTCAATGATCATAAGTGTGTAAAGAATTCAGGATGTCAGAATGGAGTTGGGATTGCAAACCACAGCCTTCCACAAGCCAAATGCCTTTATACTTTAGGCACTAATGCATTTTCTCCTCTTGATCAGAATTTGAGTATTGCAAACTGATGATCAAACCAGTTCTTATTCAGGCTTCTAGATGGTTTTTGACTAAATGCTACCTGGTTCTTCAGTAGGACTTTAAGCAAGAGTGATATCTCCATCAAGCAAGTGAGCAAAGGCAATGTACATCATCTTGGTCCAAGTCTTTTTTCCCCTCTAACATGTGGAGGACACACTACAAATTGGGATAGTCAAACAAAAACTTTTTTGTTCCAAGTATTAAGGTAACTAAGCAAATAACACGCCTATAATAATCAGAATGCAAATGAAAACTATCACTATCCCTTGTGAGGGGCTCTGGTAGAGAGAGTAGTGGTTATGAGTCAGGCTGCTAACCTCAAGGTCAGCAGTTCAAAACTACCAGCCGTTCCATGGGACAAAGACGAGACTTTCTGCTCTTGTAAAGATTTACAGCCTCAGAAACCCTATGTGGGGTCCCTATGAGTTAGAACTGACTCCATAGTACACAAGCACCACCACCATCCCTTGTAAAAATCACCTAGCTACAAGAACAAGCAAGTTGTTCCCCGGGGAACCATCAAGGCAAGTGGTCAAGTTCTCTCAAGGCAAACCCCCTTCCAAGACTAAAACTCAAGGGGAATACACAAACAGGCAAGTGGTCTTGCTGCTGACCACATTGGTCACCAATAATGGGAAGTGGGGGGAAAACAGCAATGAAGTTGTGAGCTAAGTCTGAGCACATTCAATAGACTCCTGTCAACCTGAATTGAGACCTGGTTGGCCAGCAGTATGGCGAGACCTGGGGACTCCTGGGCCCAGGGACATGGACATGGCCACAGAGGACTAGAGTGGAGTGTGAAGCGTCCAGCTGATATGAAGTAAAGGGAGATGCACAAGAACACCCACACTTGCAGATAGTACCCACTTGACCTGGCTTCAATGGCTGAATGATCAGAACTCAACTAGAGGAAGAAAGAAGAGGAAAATAAATGAGTAATCCACTACAATTTGATGAACTTGACCTATGCTTGTGGGTTCAGTAGGGCAAAGGAGGGAATCATTCCCTTTACAGCGAGGATCATTCCCACCCCCTTGGTACACAGGATCGACAAGGATGGGCAACTTAGACATTTGCCACCCCAAATGGGGAGGGGGGGAGGCGGCTACAAAGGCAAGAAGTGACTGGCTTTCAAGAGGGAGCCTAGTTCCAGAGGGTGCAGGGAAAGGTAGAATCTCCACTGAGTGGTTTCCAACCTGTCTGGGCGGGGCTGATGAAAGGAGATGGGGATAAGACTCTTGTGGTTCCACAGGGAATGATTGCTATCAGGACTGACTGTGAGGGTTGGAAAGGTAAAGTAGACATTTTGTAACAGAATGAGGGGAGGTCCCTGGAACCA
>NW_006408622.1:9515731-9520784 GCF_000296735.1 Chrysochloris asiatica
AAAAAAAAAATTAACAAATCACCTAGCCCAAGTGCCTATTCCTGATGGTAGCCAATCAAACAATTCTGGTGTCTATGAGGGAGTTATAGTGTGTAGCCATGTGCCTTATAATACATGTCTCTTGCTTTATTTCTCTCGTGCTATTTATCCAAGTGCAACAAGAATTATTGAATACAATATGAACTCCACCTTCTTGAGCCAATAAAAAGTCCAATGCTATTTTATTGTCTAGTACCACCTTGTGCAATGAAGTTAAGAATCACTTTTGCACTCTCATGCCATTAACAACTTTGTCTGCTATTATCCTATGGTGGTGGTGGTAATAGATGCCACTGAGTTAATTCCAACTCGTAGTGACCCTGTATAGGGTTTCCGAGACTGTAAATCTTTATGGGAGCAGAAAGCCTCATCCTTCTCCTGTGAGGCAACTGGTAGATTTGAACTACTGTCTTGGCAGTTAGTAGTCCAGGTCATAATCCACTACACTACCAGGGCTCCTTATTTGTCCCATGTTGTTGTTGTTAAGTGCCATCAAGTCAGTTCCGAGTCATAGTGACCCTGTAGAGGGTTTCTGAGGAGAGGCTGGTGAGTTTGAACCATCAACCCTGTGTTTCAAACCGATCTTGCAGTCTAGTACTTATCCTACAGCTGCATACCAGGACTCATTTTCTGATTCAGCTATACCAAAAATAAGGATTAAAACTCTTAAAAATTACCAATCGCAACTTACGTATTGGGCCAATGAGTTTCCTCCTCTCATTTCACAATATGTAATGATTTTATATCACTTTTCCAATAATTAGCATTTTCACTATCAAAATCTAAGGGTAATCTTAAGGCTCCCAGAGTATATTGTGCATGTATTCATCAAGAATCTAAACAAGAGCTCACGCATGTAAATTTACTATTACCTGGAATGGGATCATCTAAACTAGTATAATTTGACCCACCACTCAAAACACAAATCTATAAGAGACACATAAAATTTGTCTGGCGTAAACATAGAAAAATTTATATGTCACATCCCATTTTCCATTTGGGAATTAGCACAAAGAGTCTCCCTAATTGCAACTCTATATAGGTGAGGATTTTTCCAGCATTCATTACGATAGACATGAGGAGGGGTAACAGATTAGGGGTTACAATTTCACATAGCTTATTATGATACGTTTCATATCATCAAAAATCTCAGGAAGGGCTCAGTGGATTTCTACAACATACCTGCTCTTACCACAAGGCAAGTGAGGATAGATATCTTTTAGGTTAACTATCACACAAATAATTTAACCAGATCTGAGTGATGTTAAAGCATGGTATCAAAGATCCTAATTGTGAAGTAAAACCTTGCTAGAGTTAAAAGTTAAGTGTCATTGAGTCAGTTCTGACTCATAGTACAGAATTTCCAAGAAGCAGCTGGTAGGTTTGAATTGCCAACCTTGCCCTTAGCACTTTGGTGCTTATCCAACAGTGCTATGGTAGGAGGTGGAATCACCACAGGAGATGCCAAAGGGTCAAAAGTTTCTCTAACAAGAAAAGGAGTTTTATGATAAATCTGTATGAGTTGTAATTGTCAGACTTTTTTGTTCCAAGTGTCTATCCCTCTAATAGACAAAAAGGTAACTATACAAATAACATCAATTTAGGTCCCAATCAACATAAAGTGATATAGCAACATTTATAAATATGTTAACAATATATATAAGGATAACCAAATTGTATTTTTGAGTTGGTCATCTGAGGGAGGAGGTAGATCAATGGTAGTTTTGAAAGGTGTCTAAATTTAGCTTCAATCCTCTTTCTGGCCCAAACACCAATAAGGAATTTTGATCTTCTTTAACTGAGAAAGATGTACCCAGGATTGTGCACCCTGTAATTTTGCAGCAAATTCATGTTAATAAAACTAAATAAGGGCCCTTTCACCTTGGTTCTAAAGAATCCATCATCTGGTGCTGTTTCCGATATACATAGTTAACAGGTTCTGCAACACAAAAACTTCCATGAGTAAGAGAAAAAATATGAGCATAAGCAAGTTTAATTACTTCATTCTTGGCAATTGAGCATGGTATTAAACTTTGGCAATATCTAATTAACACCTAGATATTGACACTGAGTCAGAAACTATAGCACTGGAAGGAAGAGGCACATGATGTCCGGTAATCATTTCAAATGGGGTTAATTTGTGAGGACCAAAAGGAGTAGATCATAGATTCATTAATACAACTGGAAGCACTCTAAGTCATGTAGACTGAAGGAGACAGTACTTAACTGACTGAACTTTTACTTTATTATTCCATTCATTCTTTCAAGGAGTCCTGAAGATTGTAAATGATATTGACACTACAATTGACACAAAATAGGAGAAATGTTACAAACTGCCACCAAAACATATTTGTACCCATTCCAAATGAAGGTGATTTTAAAAAAATACATAAATGATGATAAGCAGTATTAGTAATATTATACCCAAGTAAAATTTTACTGGAGACCATTAAAAAACATTAGTAGCAGTACAAAAACAAGGAACTACCAGAAATTCAAGCCAGATTCAGAAAAACTTAGAATGAGACATAGCATTGCTAATGTCTGGTGGATCTTGACTGGAAGCAGAGAATACCATAGAGATGAATACACAGGTTTCTTTGACTATGCACATGGATTCACCATAACAAACTATGGAAAATATTTCCAACAGTGAGAAATCCAGAGCATTTGATTGTGCTTGTAACAGAACCCATTATTAGACCAAAAGACCATTGTTAGAACAGTACAAGGGAATGCTGCATGGTTTAAAACCAGAAAAAAAATGTGTTTCAGGGTGCTATTTTTTCACTATACTTGTTCAATCTATGTGCTGAGCAGATAATTCAACAAGGTGGGCTGTAGGAAGAAGAATCAGAATTGGAGGAAGGCTCATTAACAACCTTTGAATTGCAAATGACCCACCCTAGCTCCTGGAAACTAAAGTGAAGAGAATTTGAAGCACTTACTGATGAAAATCAAAGACTACAGCCTTCAGTATGAATTATGCCTCAACATAAATAAAACAGAAATCCTCACAACTGCACCAGTAAACAATATCAAGATAAATAGAAATATTAAAGTTGTGAGGAATTTCATTTTACTTGGATCTACAATCAATGTCCCTGGAACATTGAAACATATTCCACTGTTTCAATATTCCTCTTTAAAGTGTTAGAGAGCAAAGATGTTGCTTTGTGGGTTAAGTAAGGTATACCTGACACAAGCTACGGTGTTTTTATCACCTCATATGCATGTGAAAGCTAAAGGATGAACAAGGTAGACCACAGAATTATGCATTTGGATGATGGTGTTGTCAAACAACATTGACAGTACCATGGATTGCCACAAGAATGAAAAAACCTGTCTTGGAAGAAGTGCTGGCAGAATGTTCTGTAGAAGCATGTTATCAGGAGAGGCCAGTCCCTGGAAACGTAGGAAAACATTATGCTTGGAAAAGTAGAGAAAGAAAAAGAGGAAAACCTTCAACAAATGGACAAGTGACTGCAATAATGTACGCAAACATAGCGGCAATCGGGAAGATGGGGCAGGACCAGACAGTGATTTGTTCTACTCCATAGGAGCTAACTTGACAGCACCTAACCAAAACGAGTCTTGGAGTCCTGGTGTGGCGCTGTGGGTTAATGCGCTGAACTGCAATGTCGGTTTGAACCTCAAGGTTGGCGGTCCAAGGTCACTACTCGCTCTTCGAAAACCCTATACAGTGTCGCTAGGGTCGGAACCCAATTGACGGCACTTAACCAAAACCAGAACAAAATTTCCTAATAACCACTAGAGGGCACTCTTACCCTTAGATCTTTACAGTGCTGATTGAGGAGTTCTGGCGCTTGGCAAGTGTCTACGTGGTGCAGTAAATAGTGTTGGGCTGTAAAAGGGAAAGGTCAGCGGCTGGAACCCACCAGCCGTTCATTGGGAGAATGAGGAGGCAAACTACTTCATAAAGAATTACAGTCTTTGGAACACTTACACGGAGCAACTATGCTCTGTTAAAGGCAGTGAGTTTGGTTTGGTTTGGGCGCTTGGACACGAGAATTCACTATGTGTGTGTAGGAGATTTTAGCTGACTGAGATGCTGATGTAAATGATGGTGAGAGACTTTCAATGACAAAGGTGTGGAACACTGTGTCTTTTCTTCTAGGCGCCCGTGTATAGGCGCTCCATGTTTCTGTGAAGGAATTTCTGCGTCTTGTCCATGTAGCATTTTATATAGCATGAGGATATCTGCAAAATGAATTTTTAACAGGAAACTGCAGTGTCAGGGTATGTGCATTTTAACTTTTGATACAATTTGATAACAATGTTGTTGTTTGGTGCCATGGAGTCTGTTCCAAATCATAATGACACTATGCACAACAGAACAAAGACTGCTGGGTAGGGCACCTGCCTCACACACACTTACGTTTGAGCCCATTGTTTTTGTCATTGTGTTAATCCATCTCATTAGGGCTCTTGCTCTATTTTCAGTGATGCTACATTTTACCAAGAAGGATGTCCCTGCTGATAACATGCCCAAGTGTGAGAGATGAAATCTTACCATTCTGACTTCTAAAGAGCATTCTGATTGTCCTGCTTCAAAGACATGGTTTTTTTGTTGTTATTCTTCTAGCAGTCCCTGGTACTTTTAATATTCTTCTCCAACATCATAATTCAAATGTATTAATTCTACAGTCTGCCTTATTCATTGTCCAACATGCATATGAGGTATGTGATAATTAAAGCTCCGTGTCTATTGGACTGGGCCAGGATGCCCAGTGGTTTGGCAGTTGATAATTAACTCTATGATGATTGGCTATGAGCAATCAATTGAAAGGATGTTTCCTTGGGGGTGTGGCCTGCTCAAAAGAAAATGGGCATGTAGGGAAGACTTGCTCTCTCCACCCAACCCAAGACAAGGTGATTGAAAATACTGTGGGTTGGCTCAGGTTCTGACCACCTTAGTTCTCTTTGTAAAAAAACTCATGTTCTTGCTCTTTAACCTTTAAATAGATCTTTTTTTGCAACAGCTTTACTTAGT
>NW_006408622.1:9526851-9534006 GCF_000296735.1 Chrysochloris asiatica
TGCTTTGTGAATGATGAATGTTGGACAATGACTAAGGCGCCTAAAACTGTCATTGCGTTCTTATAATGTAACAACCAATACTTTGTAGCTTTCCTTTCATTGAATTAAAAAAAAAATTTCACTTCAGTAAACAAAACTAAACACCAGCCTAGGAAACCCTATGGGGCAGTTCTGCTCTGTCACATAGGGTGACTTTGAGCCAGAAACAACTCAGAGCACAGAACAACAACCATCAGGCAATTGTTTTGTCTTTGAAATTAGCATGTACTTTACACTCACAACACAGCTCCATTCACATTAGGCACAAATGCTCATTGGCTGTCAGGAGACAACAAAGTCACACACCTTTCCTGAGGGCTCAGTCTTCATACCCCTTGTTTTCATATACCCTCATTCCATAGGAAATTCATGCAATCACGTGGTCTTAAATTATACTTAAATACGACTAACTCCCAACTTTGTTCTGCTCACCCTGACCTCCCCAAGTGTCTGTCGGATTCTAATGCTTAGATGTCCAAACTTCAATTACTGATTTTGCATTCTCCAAATCCATTCTTTCCCCCAAATCTCCCTATTTCAGTAAATGGCAACTCCATTCTTTGAGATGCTATGGCCAAAACGCTTGGGAGTCATCTTTGATCTTTCTTTTTCACATCATATATCCACTTGAGCAGAAAACCTTGTTGGTCTTACATTTGATATAGATCTTAAACATGACTGGTGGTGGTGGTGGTGATGTGCCGTGGAGTCTGTTCCAACTCACAGTGACCCTGCATACGGTTTCCGAGGAGCCACTGGTGAGCTTGAACCACTGACCTTGTGGCTCAAACCAACCCTGCAGTCCAGTGCATTAACTCACAGTGTCACACCAGGACTCATACATATATACATATTTATAGGCATTATGGCAAATATGTTTTGCTTCATGCTGGACCTGGAGCCTGCACCTACCTTCTCATTATTTAACCACTGGTTCTTTGGACTTGAGCAAAAGGTCTGTGGATCCTGGGAGTCATTAGCCTCTGCAGCCTGGGTTAGCAGCCTGCCAATCGTGGGTTCATCAGCCCCAGCAGCCTCCAATGTAATATCTATCTGACCCATGGATTTGTAACTTGACACCGTCTACTTGATAGCATGAGCTATTTCCTTGAGAAAAATTTCAGTATACATGTATATGAAAAGGAGCTCTGGTAGTGTAGTGGTTACAAATCGGGCTGCTAACCTCAGGGTCAGCAGTTTGAAACTACCAGCTGTTCCACAGGAGAAAGATGAGGCATTCTGCTCCCGTAAAGATTTGCAGCTTTGGAAACCTTGTACAGGGTCACTGTGGTGAGTCAGAGCCGACTCCATGGCACATAACAACAACAACAACATACATGTATATAAATTTCACTAGTTTTGCTGCACTAAAGCACCTTGCTTCAAACAGTAACGTGCTTGAGAGTGTGAGTCCATAAGATCATGTACAGCTTCCACACCCATCTCTATTTTTTAAATATTCACAAAGAACACAAACACCATGAACACATCAAACAACCGGAATGAACTGTTTTATTTACTTGAAATCTTTATTTAATTTTCATAAGAAATATACAATACCAAAGTATCTTTACACTAGTATACTTGGTTCCATCTCCCTTCTACCTCCCTTCTTTCTAGAGCCGATCACATTAGGGAAATGTGTGTACCCTTCAAATTTTACATAAGATATTCACCCATAACCAATGATTAACCAATGTTTAATATGAGTTTTTGGTTAATGATTATATTCAACACAGCTTTCATTAAAATACAGTCATTTTTCCTTCAGTTTTTCTACACATTTTTCAGATCTTCCTCCATTAATACTTATTTAGTATACTTAACTGCTAAAGTATTCTACTACATGACCATCATACTTCATTTATCCAGTTCACAAGTGGCATATTTGCTTCAATTTTTTGACCACTATAATTCTTGCTGAAATAAACATACTGGTATGCAGTTCCCTGGCTACATGCTTTCTTTCTCCGAGGTTTTAGACATTCTCCTTCGAATACTAAGTTTTGCCTTTTGCATTCTACTTTCCAATTTTTAAAAAATTGTAATAAATGTTTTGATGTATGATAACTGAAAACCTATTATTTTCACACAGGAGTATTCAATTACCCTGAGACTACTTTCTGAATCATCCATGGTGTCCCTAATTCGTGATGCCACCTATATTAATCACGAATTTCCGATAAATTGACAATTCTGTATTCAATATTCTTTCTAATCTCTATTATATGTCTACACCAAAAGCAAATAATTTTGATTATGGCTTTACAAATCATAAAACCATAATTTAAAACTAATTTTGTCTCTTAAAGTCATCTCCTTATATCTTCATCTTACTGTATTGGGTAGGCATTCTAGGGGCACACGGATAAGTAGCAAAATAACAGTGTCCATCTCTGGATCTGGACTTCAATGGGAATGCTCCTGAAAATAAAGGATTAACAATGTTGCGTAAATGCTAAGGGTACAGGTTTTCATTATATGAGGGCAAATTAAAAAAAAAAAAAAAGTGTGGCTACCAGTTCATACATGCAGAGGTTTATTCTCTGTAATCAGTGGATGGCTACACTCAAGTTCTCTCAGTAATTCACTTGTCTTAACCTCATTTGAGTGCCTTCAAAAGAAAAAGAAAAAAAAATCCAATCAAAATATCAAAATAGTGGGTATATCTTCTGAGGAGATCTGATGGACCAGTTAAATTCAAGGCAGACATTAACCCAGATAATTATACAAAGAGAAGAGTTTTTGGAACTTCAAAGGGCTGATATCTTGATAGATTTTCTTGAAGGGTATAGAACAATCAGGAGGACTTCTTAGGAAACAAGAGAAAAACTGCATTGGTGAAAAAAAGGCCAGGAAAGGTGCACCAAGAAATTTTTCAATTTCAACAATTCACCTAGCTCACTCTTCAAATGCAGCAAGAACAGTCTTATAAGAGTTTCACTGGGAACCCTTACCCTAGCCACCCTACCGCTAAGATCTTGTTAATTCAAACTTTTGTTTTGTTTTGTTCCCAAACTCAAAAACACAATTTGAGTCCCTCAAGGATGTCACAGCTGCCATTTTGATGTGGTGTAAATTGAAGAGCCCAGAATTCATTGGGGGAAGGATTGTAGAGATGGACCACCTTTAGAAGTGTATAAACTTAGATGGAGGATATACTGAAAAATAATAATTCACATCTTGATATTTCTGTTTAATAAAAGTTTCTATGACTTTGTAGCAACTTTTTGACTTACCTAGTAATATGATGTTGTTGTTGTTGTTAAGTGCCATTGAGTCGGATTCCGACCCCTAGCAACCCTGTTTTTGAGGAGCAACTGGTGAGCTTGAACCATCAACCTTGCAGTTTAAACCAATTTTGCAGTCCAGTTCATTAATCCACAGCGCATATAATTATTGTTAAAAACCTCAGCTTTAGGTTTTAAGTTGGTGAAGAATTTAACAGTGATAGTTGCTGTCAGTTTGTTATTCAAATGAATTTTCCGATGTGTTGTTAAGTATAAATTCTGCTGAAGGCATTTTAAAGGCATCCACAGAGCTTTACTGAGTATGAATTCTCTGATGTCTGATGTGATGTGATTTCTGGCTAAAGGCTTTTCCACATTCACTACACTGATAAGGTTTTTCACCTGTATGGATTCTCATATGCAGAGCAAGGGTTGAAAACTGAGAGAAGGCTTTTCCACATTCACTACAACCGTAGGGTTTCTCACCGGTATGACTTCTCATATGCACAGTAAGAGATGAACTTTGACAGAAGGCTTTCCCACATATTTTACATTCATAAGGTTTATCACCTGTGTGAATTCTCACATGGACAATAAGTGAAGTGATTCGAGAGAAGGCTTTTCCACATTTATTACATTCATAGGGTTTTTCTCCTGTATGAATATTATGATGTTTAATGAGGTATTGCTTCTGTCTGAAGATTGTTCCACATTCATTACATTTATAGGGTTTCTCTCCAATATGAATTTTCTCGTGCTCAGTGAGATTTGATTTGCCACTGAAGGCTTTCCCACATTCCTTACAAGTATAGGGTTTCTCCCCCGTATGACTTCTCTGGTGTCTAATGAGACTTGACTTCTGAATGAATGCTTTCCCACAGCCTTTACATTCAAAAGGTTTCTCTCCAGTATGGATTCTCTGATGGATAATGAGTTTTTCCTTCTTACTAAATGCTTTCCCACATTCATTACACTCAAAGGGCTTCTTTCCACTATGAATATTCTGATGTTTAATGAGGTATTGCTTCTGGCTGAAGGCTCTTCCACATTGATTACATTCAAATGGTTTCTCTCCAGTATGAATTTTCTCATGCTCAGAGAGATAAGATTTTCCATGAAAGGTTCTCCCACATTCCTTACATACATATGGCTTTCTCTGGTACCTAATGAGGCCTGCCATCTGAATAGAAGTCTTCTCACATTCATAGGGTCTCTCAGCAATATGTTGTTTCTGATGAGAAAGGAAATTTCTCTTCTGGCTGAAGGTTTTTCCACACTTATTACATGTAAATGTTTTTTTCCGTGTATGACTTCTCAAATTCTGAGTAAGGGATGAGTTTTGAGAAAACACTTTGCCACATTCAGTTAATTCCTGAGATTCTGCTCTAGTATGCATTTTCTCATGATAGGGTTTTGCTTCAGACTAAAGGTTTTTCCACATTCATTACATCCATGAGGTTCCTCTCCAAGGTGAATCTGTACATGCTAAAGGAGACGTGAGTCCGACTGAAGGTTTTCTAACATTCCTATCATGCAGAGTTTTTCGCCTACATGACTTCCCTGGCTAGGACATCAATGAAAGCTTTCCACAGTTACTAAATGGACGCTTTCTCTCCAGTATTAATTCTCAGGCATCTAATCAAGTTGAATTTCTTTCCTCACATGCATCACCCCAAAATGATATGATTACAAAAAGGCATAAAATATAGCACTCATAATATTCTTAATACTTCTTTCATATACAGCTTCTTTCATATTTAAGAAATTATTTCCCAAGTTCTTTCAAATTTCATTACAGATAGCAAGGGGTTGTCCTGAAGAATTAATGTCTGTGCTAAGAGAAAATTTTTTTGTCTCTTAGGTTTTTCTGGCTTTTTCATCAATCAGTCTGTATTTTCATAGAGAAGGATGACACTTGACTGAGAAGTTTTTCATGTTGTATATATATATCTGTTATAAAGTTCCCAGTCTGTTTTTCCTAAAAGAGTAACAACAACAAAAAAATAACAGTTAGCAGGCATATTTAGTAATTGGTATGTAAAATGTACCAAATAAACGAGCTATCATTATGATCAACATCATTAGTACCATCTGTGAAGTTTTCCATTTTTACTAACAAAATTTCAGAAATATACTATTGCAAATTCTTACTTCAAGTCTAGTTTCCCAGTATAAAACATATCTTAAATGTAAATTATATTTGTGGGTACATGAGATTACTTTGGCTAATTGGGGTCTTTTGCAGTTCTGTGTAAATTTGAGGATTGGCTTTTTCTCTGTGAAGAGGGGTGCTGGGAATTTTCCTGATTACTGGGAGTTGTGGTGTAGTACTGTAGGATAAGCATTGGCCTGCTAATCGCAAGGTTGGCAGTTCAAGCCAGCAACCATTCTTGGGAACCCTTTATAGGGCTGCTGTAAGAAATTAGTCAATGACACTCAACAACAAAACACAACATTGGGAGTATTGTCATTGTTTTAGTCTGAGGTCTCTGGAGGAAGAAAACCAGTAAAGCTTTTATGTTGTTCCTACTGTGTGCTGTTTAATTGATTCCTTCAATAGTGACCCTGTGTAGTGTTTTTAAGAGTGAATGGTGGGTTCGAACTGCTGACCTTGCAGTTTGCAGTCCACTGCTTATCCTCCAATGCCACACCAAGACTTGAATATCAATATATATAAAACTCACTGCCATTGAGTTAATTCCAACTCATAGTGACCCTGTATGTTGTTGTTATGTGCTGTGGAGTCGGTTCCGACTAATAGGGACCCTATACAGGGTTTCCGAGGCTGTAAGTCTTTACAGGAGCAGAAAGCCTCATCTTTCTCCCGTGGAACAACTGGTAGTTTTGAACTGCTGACCTTGAGGTTTGCAGCCTGATTCATAACCACAACGTTACCAGAGCTCCTTTGTGACCCTAGATAGGGCTTCCAAAATGAAAAATCTTTACAGGAGCTGACAGTCTCCTCTTTTTTCCACAGAACAACTGGCAAGTGTAAACTGCCAAGCATGCATTTATAGATACATATTATCAAGTAACAGTAACCCAAACCATCTCTTACTGATATGATAGACATATACTTACTGTGGCACTGTAGGATAAACACTGGATTCCTAACCACAAGGTCAGTGGTCCAAACCCACCAAGCTGCTGTTGGAAACCTGATACAGGGTCACTATGAGTCAACTCAGCAGCACTTACCACATTAGAGTCAAGTCTGACTCACAGCAGCCCTCTAGGACAGAGGAGAACTGCTCCTCAGGGTTTCTGAGATGGTAAATCTTTAAGGGCACAGACAGCCTCATCTTCCTCCTGCACAGTGGCTGGTGGGTTTCAACTACAGACTTTGTTTGTGGCTAGCAGCCCAATGCTTTGCCCACTGTGCCACTAGGGATTCTTGATCAAATATGCATATCAACCAATGGATTTAAAACGAGAGTTCAGAGATAAATTCATACATATATGGCCAATTAATCTTCGTAAAATTCATTAAATGGGGGAAATTGTCTCTTTAACAGATGGTGCTAGGATAAGTAGATTTCCACATACGTCACACTATGTGCTGAAACTAATTCAAAAGGAATCAAAGATCTAAATATACAACCTAAAACCATAAAACTCTTAGAAGAAAACACAGGGCTAATGCTTTCAAACGTAGACTTCAACAACAGGTTCTTAGATATGAAACAGAAAGCACAAGCACCTAAAGACAAAACAACTATATGGGACCTTATCAAAATGGAAAACTTTGCTACATCAAAGAACTCTATCAATGATATAAATGGACTGCGAGCAAAAATTGGGGAGGTATACACCAAAGAAGGAAGGAGCTCTGGTAGCGTAGTGGTTACGAATCGGGCTGCGAACCTTAAGGTCAGCGGTTCGAAAC
>NW_006408622.1:9534106-9534986 GCF_000296735.1 Chrysochloris asiatica
TTGTCTCTTTGAATGACCACCTCTTGGTCTATATACAGGTTCCTCCTGAGCACAGTTAAGTGTTCTAGAATACACATTCTTCATAGCTTGCTATGATCCACACTTTCAAAACCTTTGCATTTTCAATAAAGCACAAGTAAATCTGGTAGTCTCTACTTTCAGCCAAGATCCATCTGACATCAGCATTGTTACCCGTAGTTTTGCATCCCCTTCTGAATTCAGTTTGAATATCTGGTAGTTTGATGTTGATATACTGTTACAGATATTTTTAAATTATATTCAGAAAAATTATACTTGAATGTGATATTAATGATATTTTTTATGATTTCCACATTCCATTGAGTCACCTCTCTTTAGAATGGCTCAAATATGGATCTTTTCCAATCAGTTGTCCAGGTAGCTGTCTCCCAAATTTCTTAGTATAGATGAGTGAGTACCTCCAGTGCTGCATCAGTTTGTTAGAAGATTTCAGATCATTTTCCATCAATCCTTGGACCCTTATTTTTGACCAATGCCTTCAGTGCAGCTCAGACTTCTTCCGTCAGTACCAGTGGCTCCTGATCATATTCTACCTCTTGCAATGGTTGAACATCAACCATTTCTTTTTGGTATAGTGACTGTGTGTGTATACCTTCCATCTTCTTTATTTTGTCCAAGTTGAGAACTTGAATTTTTTTTTTCAGTTCTTTCAGATTGAGGAATGCTGAGCGTGTTCTTCCCTTTCAGTTTTCTAACTCCATGTCTTTGCACATTTCACTACAATGCTTGACTTTGTCTTCTTGAGTTGCCCTTTGTTTTTTATAAAGGTATTTGTAATGAATATGTAATTGTTCTTGCAAAATTCTATCACACAATGTCTAGTATCATTTCTATTACAAAG
>NW_006408622.1:9537007-9537558 GCF_000296735.1 Chrysochloris asiatica
GCACATAAAAAAATGCTCGTCTTTTGCCATTAAAAAACCATTGTTGGGGAGTCCATGCCGACTCATAGTGACCCTGTAGGACACAGTACAACTGCCGTATAGGGTTCCCAAGACTGTAAACCTTTATGAAGCAGACGGCCACATGTTTCTCCTGCAGAGCAGCAGAGGGACTCAAACTGTCAGCCTTTCAGGGAGCAGCCAAGTACTCAAGGACCATCACGCCACCAGGGTTCCTCTGAGAAAGCAAACGTACTGAATTGCTGGCAAATTGTAAGAGTGATCTTTCAGGAGTCAAGGACAATGAGCAACAGTGTTCTCTGTCTTATACTCTCCTTCTCAACCTCTGAAAATTTTAATTTATAAAATAAGAAATTATAAAGGAAAATATGTACTAATTAAAAAGGTAGAGCTAGTCAGTTTATTCTGTATCTCAAGAATATATAAGATGCTGTCTTTTTTTTTTTTTTTAATTAAATGTTTTTATTTTGCATTGAGTGAAAGTTCACAGGGCACATCATCAGCTTCACATTCAACCATTCATATAGCTTGTT
>NW_006408622.1:9538713-9550139 GCF_000296735.1 Chrysochloris asiatica
TCCACTCCTAGACTGAAAAGTTAATCACTCCCCTCCTTGCTACAAAATGTCTACCTTTACATTTCCAACCCTCACAAGCAGTCCTGATAACAATTATTCACTATTGTATCACAAGAAACCTACCCGCATTTCCTTCCATCAGCCCCGCCTAGACAGATTGGATACTACTCAGTGGAGATTCTACCTTCCTCCACGCCCTCTGGATCTAGGTTCCCTCTTGAAAGCTTGTATTTATTTTGATATTCCAAACTAATTTTTAAAAAACACAGTAAAGTTACAAAATATGATACAGAACACATCAAGACTTAAGTTACTATATTCCTAACAATCCAAAAGAAAATAACAAAACAATACATTTCCTTGGTAACTAATAAGGCCTCTTGTATTTTTATAGGATTACATCAATATCCTTCACACTTAACAGAATGAGTTATTCATACTGTAAAGTGGCAGTTCTGAACTTAACTAGGCAATGTCATCTAAATACCAGGCAAAATGTTTCTTTTAACAGTATTTGGAAAATTGCAGTATAAAAAATATTTTATAAATACATGTCACAAAGGTCTAATTTAAGCAAATGCTTCATTGTTTTTTATGTAAATAGTAACTTGTTAGAGTTGTTGTTAAGTGCTGCTAAGTTGGTTCTCATAGCAACCCTGTATAGGGTTTTGGAAGAGCAGCTAGTGGGTTTGAACTGCCAACCTTGAGGTTAACAGTCCAATGCTAATCCTACAGCACCACACCAGTAGAGGCTGGTAAACTACACCCTCCTACCTGTTTTTGTAAACAGATTTACTGAAACACACACATGTCTATTAGTTTCCTTGTCCTTGTTTCATACTCTATGACTGTTTGGTGCTATAATGCCTGCATTAAAGTAGCTACAGAGACCCTATTACCCACAAGCCAGTTTTACCCACAAGTAGTTACAGAGACCCTATTTACTCTCCTGCCCTAGAGTACAGATTCTTCCCTCCATGTAGCTAGAACCAGTTTGCATTGTTGAAAGGCTCTAAGGACAAGACGATAAAGAGACAACATGAAAGGAACTTGGTCCCTTAAAGGACCACGAAGACTAGACCAAGCATGCATATTTGGATTACTCACCACCTAAGTGCTCAGGGGGCAAAAACTCAACTTAAACCAGTATATTTGGTGACTTATTTTAGCCTAAGCTTCACAGTTACTACATTTTTAAGTGAGTTGTTGCTGTCTCATTGCTTTATATACCATACATACATCTGAGGATGAATATAGCAAATATCAATCAGAGCCACAATCTTGCAATACCCACTTTACACATCCAACAGACTACTCGAATCTCCACCTGGAGGTCTAAAATCTAGTCACACTGCTTACCACTCACAGAAGTGTATGGCACGGAGTAGAACTGTTCCAAGTTTCCAAGGCTGTAAATCTTTATGAAGTAGACAGCCTCATGTTTCTCCCTTGGAGAGGTTGGTGGGTTCAAACTGCCATCCATTCGATTAGTAGCCCAAGGATTAACCCACTGCACTACCTGGGCTAGGAATTTAATTTAACCTGCCCTGGTGTGGCACCATAGGATAAGTACTCCATCACAAGGTTGGTGGTTCAAACTCATCAGACACTCCTCGGAAACCCTATACAGGGTTGCTGTAAGTTGGAACCAACTCAACACTTAACAACAACGTACCATATACTAGAGTCCTGGTGTGGTGCTGTAGGATAAGCACTGGACCGCAAGGTTAGTTTGAACTTCAAGGTTGGCAGTTCAAACTTACCAGCTGCTCCTCGGAAACCCTATGCAGGGTTGCTATGTTATTGTTGTTGTCAGGTGCCATTGAGTCAGAACCGACTCATAGCGACCCCATGCACAGCAGAACAAAACAATGTCCGATCCTGGGCCAACCTCACTACCACTGCCACACTTGACTTCATCAATGATGTCACCTGGCTGATCCATCTCGTTGGGGGTCTTCCTCTTTTTCTCTGACCCTCCATCTTACCCAGCATGACATCCTTCTCCAGCGACTATTCCCTCCCGACTCATAGCGACCCTGCATGTTCCCTCCTTTGGACATATTGTCAGGAGGGAACATGCAGGGTCACTATGAGTTGGAACCAATTCAACAGCACTTAGCAATGACAACAAAGCAAGGTCATGTGACCCAAAAGGTTGGCATTCAAACTCATCAGCCACTCCTTGGAAATCTATACAGGGTTGCTGAGTTGGAACCAACTCCTCAGCACTTAATAATAATACCAAACTCTGTAGGGTAAGCACTGGACTACAAACCACAAGGTTAGCGGCTCAAGTCGACCAGCCACTCCATGGGAGAAAGATGACACTTTCTACTCCCACAAGGATACAGCCTCAGAAACCTTCTCTACAGGGTGGCTATGAGTCAGAACCGACTTGCCAGCACTCAACAACAAATGCAAAACTCCTGATCGTCTCCGGAACAACTACAAACCTCTCTCTTTAAATGGCAATATCATTTTTCCAGCCGCTCAAACCGTGACACATCCTTTTTCTAAGCTCACATACCCATTATATCTTCATGTTTTGTTGGCTTTATCTTCAAAATATGCCCAGAACTGACCACTTCACACAAGTCTCACTGGTGCTGACATTACTTAATTAAGTTCTCCATTCACCTGTACACTTTCGTCTTCGCCTCTTTATAACTATTCTCAACACAGCAGCTACAACAATCTTGTCTGCTATTGCTTTGCCTAAAAGCTTTGAATATTCATGAAAACATGTCAAAGCATATACAAGATACTGTAAACAGTGGATGCTTCTGGGGACGGGAGAACTAAGGGTAAGGAGTGAAAGAAAGAAAGCCCTTACTGTTTCATTTCTTCAAGCACATATATTTGAAGAAGAAGAATAGTACATTCTTTTCAAATATCACAAAGGGTAGGATACTTGGATGTGAACAGAATATAATTAAAGTCAGGTACTTGAAATACCAATAGTTAAGGGAGGAGCAGAAACATAGTTTTGGAGCATTGTTAGTTGATTTTGGATTTAGAAAAATGAGAGCGGTATTACATTAATCCAGGAAATATTTCAAAAACAAAGCGGTGGTAAATGTCTGAGAAGGAATGGAGTAAGAATAAACATTTAATTCCTCCATTTACAGTTAAAATGAAAACACAAAACAGGAAAAAATGTGGTCATCTCCACGCTGGGGTCCTGGTGGGGCGCAGTGGGCTAATGTGTCAGACTGCAAAGTCGTTTGAACTGCAAGGTCAGTGGTTCAAGCTCATCAGATGCTCCTTGGAAATTCTATACAGGGTCGCTATGGGTCGGAATTGACTCGATGGCACTTCACAACATCTCTGCATTAACGGCTGTGTCTCCTTCCCCTCACACCATTTTTAGTATCATCTGTATAAATTTTAAGTTTCTTCATGCATTTACAAATATTTCTTCCACCCTTCTTAAAAACAAAACCCACAAAACTAGTATATCACACCAAACATTCTGCACCTTGCTTTCTTCATGTAACAAAATACGTTGCAGTCCTTTTCAATACTTACAGTATAAATTTTCATTAATCAGTCTTTTGAATCCTTCAATAGAACTTTACAATAAATTCCTCAATTGTTGTTGCATGCTGTCAAGTCTGTTCCAGCTCATAGCAATCCTGTGCAGGGTTTCCGAGAATGGGTGGGTTTGAACCAATGACCTTGTGATTTAAATCCAGTGTTTATTCTACAACACCACACCAGGGCTCAAATACTTCAACGGCACTTTAAAAATAACCTTCACACGGATTTTATAAGGCACTGTGGTTCAATGCTTGGCCATCAGCCAAGACAGTTTGAACCCACCACTGTGCTGTGCGGAAGAAACATATAGCAATTTGCTTCTTTAGAGATTCACAGCCTTGGAAACCTAGGGGGCAGTTCTTTGACTTAGAAGGTCTCTATGACTTTGAATCTGAATCAACTCAGTGGCAATTGTTTATATATTATATTATCCCTAGGTCTTAGCTGATTTTGTTGTTGTTCTAAATAACTTTTTTTTTTTTAATGTTTTATTGTAGATTATGTGATACTTTACATGGGAGAACATTAGTTTTACATTTATCCTATCGTATATCATTTCACTGCCATGGTTACAGTCCCCTCCATGCATCATCAACCAACCAAAGGGTATACACTACAAGCCTATCCCCCAAGTCGTCAGCACACAGCCCCCTCCCTCTCTGTGTCTAAAGTCCCCAATTGTTCCATCTCTCCACGTCATTGTCTCTGCCTCCATCTCAGGCATCACTGCTTCTCTGGGTAGGGTCCCGCTCTCTGCTCTTCTCCCTTGATGGTCCCAGGGACCTCCGCTCCTAGATTGCAGTTAATCACTCCCCTCCTTGCTACAAAACATCTACTGTTACATTTCCAACCCTCACAATCAGTCCTGATAACAATTATTCACTATTGTATCACAAGAGACCTATGCGCATTTCCTTTCATCAGCCCCGCCTAGACAGACTGGATAGTACTCAGTGGAGATTCTACCTTACTTTACGCCCTCTGGATCTAGGTTCCCTCTTGAAAGCTTGTAAACCAGTCACTTCTTGCCTTTGTAGCCAATGTCCAAGTTGCCCATCCCTGTCTACTCTGTGTATGCAGGGGGTGGGAATGATCCTCACTGTAAAGATTTGTTCCCTGTTCTAAATAACCTTTTCCTCGTGTTTTAATTTGTTTATTTATTGTATTTACCAAAGCTACTGTTTCTGTACATGAATTCTATATCCTAGTACCTTACTTATACAGTTTATTGAAAAAATAAAATTAACAATGTACTTGAAGAAAATATCTTTGTAGATAAAATTTGCCTTAGTACAAATGCCACTTAGTCTGGGGAAAAACGTGGTAAATTGGGGTCGTCAATACAAACCTCTCTCAGACAGTTTTCTTGACAGACTTAGAATTCAGGAATATTGATCCCCAATTCTGTGCAGTCTAAAGGACCCTAACTCTTAAATATATCCCTTGTTGTTGTTGTTATATGCCGTGGTGGAGTCGGTTCTGACTCATAGAGACCCTGTACAGGGTTTCCGAGGCTGTAAATCTTTAAGGGAGCAGAAAGACTCATCTTTCTTCCACGGAACAGCTGGAAGTTTCGAACTGCTGACCTTGCGGTTCGCAGCCCGATTCGTAACCACTATGCTACTAGAGCTCCTTAAATATCTATTCCTGAGTCTAGAACTTCTCTAAGTGGCCCCAAAAGTATTAAGAAAAATGAACACCCACTTGGAGGCTAAACCGTAACAAGTTCTTTGGAAATTTTTCCTCTTCAAAAAAAAAAAATGGTGTTTTTTTTGTTTGTTTTAGGCTCCATAATGAGACTGCTTTTTTATACTTTAAAAATCACTTTTTAAGTTACTACTCAGCTCAGCAATAGCCTTTTTCCTTTATCTTCCCCTAAATGGATGCATTTTCCAGAAAGATGCATTCTTATTATCATTGTTTGAGAGATAACAAAAGTGAGGCTTAGAGGTTACCACCTCACTAGCTTACAACCCCGTCCATTCATTCATCTATGCATAAAAAACAAAAACAAAGCCCCCTGTCATCGGTCGATCCTGACTCATAACAAGCCTATAGGCCAAAGTAGAAATGCTCTTTAGAGTTTCCAAGTCTACAACTCTTTAGGGAGCAAACAGCTTTATCCTTCTCCCCCAGCAGTTGGTGGGTGAGAACCACCGACCGTGAGGTTAGCAGCCCAATGCTGATCTTACTGCACCATGAGAGCCCCTTTCGCCTATCCCTACAAAATAGCGAAGTTTCTAGCTCGCTCTGCAACCCCCAACACCCCATCACACCCACGCTCACCCAGGCGAGCATCTCTTCTGTGTACCCTTCCTCCAACGCACAGAAGCTCAAAACGCGACCGTTACAAGAGGCGATTCCTTCTTTTCAGCCTCATCGCAGCCTCCCCAAATCCTCCCCTTCGGCTTCCTTGGCCCGGTTCCGGTAGCAAAAGCCCAGGCGCCACACTAGGTGGCCCTCTGTGTGGAGACAACAGCAAACTCAGCAACGGACAAAGACAAGGATGGCGAGCTAAGGCTCTGCGCCTGCGCACTTCTCGGGTAGGCTCTCTCCCAGAGGTCTCTCTGACTCCGCCAAGCTCCCGCCCAGGACCGGACAAAATCAATCCATTTTGGCCTGTTTGCCGTTTTCTGCACTGCACACTTCATGTCTCAGAATGTTCAGCGGTATATTCAGGACATGATTCACTTTACGCCTAAAATATGGTGTCATCATTCTTTGCTCCCATAGAGACTGTGGGGCAGACTTCCTGCTAGGAGAAGGGGTGTGATGCACCAAGTGTCAGGAGAAGGTTCAGTTCAGGTGCTTTGTGCTAGCGTTGCAGGGTTGGGCCTAGACCAATAGATGACTCTCAGGCGTTTGGAAGTGAGAGACTAACCTATAGTCAAGCACTTAATCATTTGCATCTCCCAGGGAGGGGTTCTGTTATCTCCTCACTGATCTGTCTGTCTCCAGTGCAAGAAAATCCTGATTTTCCTTGAAGGAACACTGTATCCAAATTGATGAAAAACAGGAGGGAAAACTTTATATATTTTAGCTTCTCCTATACGTACCTATTGCCATGAAGTCCATTCCGACCATAGTGACCTTATATAGGGTTCCTGAAGTTGTAAATCTTTATGAGAGAAGAAAGGGTCATCTTTCTCCCTCGAAGGGCTTGGTGGATTAGAACTGCTGACCTTGTGGTTAGCAGACTGGTACGTATCCTACAACGCTACCAGTGTAAGCAAAAGTTATTAGACAGGACTTATATTCCAGTGCTTTAAAGGTATGGGGATGGGGACAGGACAGACTCAGTTGACATGTTTTCTGCCTAGAATGTGTATATCGTGCTGTATGTAGAGAAACTATCTTATTGTTGTTAGGTGCCGTGAAGCTGGTTCTTACCCATACCAACCCTATGTACAACAGAATGAAACACCTCCGTGGCCTGAGCCATCCTCACAATTACTGCTACCACTGTGCCAATCTATGCCTCTTTTTTGCTGACTCTCCACTTTACCAAGCATGATGTCCTTTAGTCCCTCTTGATAATATGTCTGAAGTATTAGAGACAAAGTCTGGCCATACTGACTTCTAAGGAGCATTCTGGTTGTACTACCTCCAACACAGATTTGTTTGTTCTTCCAGTGCATGGTAACTTTAATATTCTTCTCCAACTCCACAACTCAAATGCATCAATTCTTCTAGGATCTTCCTTATTCGCTGTCCAACTTTCACATGCATATGAGGCTCCTAAATATACCATGACTCAAGTCAGGCATACTTCAGTCTTATAACCATGAGTTTACTATGAGAATAAACATATGAGAGGTTTCAATATCACTTTAAACAATAAAGTTCTTGTTAAGTTCTAACTCATAGCGGGCCCTGTATGGTGTTTTTGAGGAATTCCTGGTGAGTTTAAACCGCTGACCTTGCAGTTCAAACGGATATTAAAGTCCAGTGTTTATCCTACAGCGCCACACCAGAACTCCAAATAGATTGTTGTTAAGTGCTGTAGTGTCTGTCTTATTTGGTATTCCTTGATGTTGGCTTTCCTTCACCCCTTTATGTTGCTGTGTCTCAAAATAGCAACATTGGGGTCTCCACTCCATCTTTTTCCTAGATAGTGGGTTTTCTGTCTGTTTCTTTTTCCAGTCAGCACTTAATCTAGTTCTTTCTCCTTTCATTTGTTGCTCAGTGTTCTAGGATTATCATCTTATCATCTGTATCTGCTTCACTTGGTTTCTCAGGTCTTTGTTGTAGAGAGACTGGGTGGAGTTGTTACCAGGACACTATCTTGTCTTCTCCCTTTGATGTGACTTTTAATTATGCAAAAGTAAAACCAAAAAAACAACAACTATATTTAGACAGGTTTATATTCCGAATCGCTAGTCACTGAAAACTCTATGAATAGCAGAGAAACATTGTCAGATACAGGACCAAAAGTGGGAAGGCACTCAAAATGCCACTGGGGAAAAAAATGCCTCCTCAAAGTAGAGTTGAACACGATGACGTGAATAGAGTTAAGCTCAGGGGAGAAAAGCGCACAGAACCTTCATTTTCTGATGGGCCACAACTCAAAATGAAGAGAAACAGCTGTAAACATCCATTGAAAATCGGAACATGGAATGTACGAAGTATGAATCTGGGAAAATTGGAAGTTGTAAAAAATGAAATGGAACACATCAACATCGATATCTTAGGCATTAGTGAGCTGAAATGGATTGGTATTGGCCATTTTGAATCTGACAACCATATGGTTTACTATGCAGGGAATGACAAATTGAAAAGGAATGGTGTTGCATTCATCATCAAAAAGAACATATCCAGATCAGTCATGAGGTACAATGCTGTAAGTGGTAGGATAATATCCATGCGCCTACAGGAAAGCCCAGTTAATACCACTATTATTCAAATTTATGCACCAACCACTAAAGCCAGTGAAGATGAAATAGAAGAATTCTACCAACTTCTTCAATCTGAAATCGATCAAACATGCAATCAAGATGTATTGTTCATTACTGGTGATTGGAATGCAAAAGTTGGGAGCAAAGAGGAAGGACCAGTAGTTGGAAAATATGGACTTGGTGATAGAAATGATGCTGGAGAACGAATGATAGATTTCTACAAGACAAATGATTTGTTTATGTCAAATACCTTCTTTAGACAGCCCAACCAGAATCATGAATAAACATGAAAGCCTTTCCCACCTTCCTTGTCCAAAAATTCTTTAAAAACTCCAACCAAACAAAGACTCAGAGAGGGAAGGGTAGTGTTGCTTAGATCCCTCTTCAACTCCTCTGGCCAGATCTTTCTTCTCAATAAATTTTTAAATCCTTTGCTTCTGTGAAACTGTCTAAACAGATTATTATTGGTCATCAAAGACAAGTATTCTCTAATACAGGGTTGGAGTCCCCTATGCCCCGATAACAGCAGCACTAGATAACTAAGATGCTTATCTTCTGTGATAATTTGTGTGTGTGTGTATATATCTGCAAATGAAGATAATTGTACTTCTTTTAAATAATGAATGTCTTTACATTTTTTGGCCTTATTTAACTGTTGTTGTTAAGTGCTATCGAGTTGTTCTGATTCATAGCGACCCTGTATAGGGTTTCTGAAGAGTAGCTGGTGGGTTTGAACTTCTGATTTTGTTGTTCACAGTCCAGTGCTGATCCACAGCGCCACACCATAAGTCTATTTAACTGACTAGTTAATAGAATTTTGAATAGTGGTGGCAAAAGAAGATTCCTGCCTTTTTCCTGATCTCAGGGGAAAGCTTCACCAGTAGTTGTTGAATTTAGGGTAGGTGCCTGTGAAAGTGTTGCAATGTATCCATTTGATGTATCTTTCATCTGATATTTTACTTGTATGTTTTCTGTTTGGGTGGGCCATAATTTTGAAATATTTTGAAGGTGGTGGTGGTGGCTGTGTGCCGTGGACGGTTCCCACTCATAGTGACCCTATACATGGTTTCTGAGGCTGTAAATCTTTACAGGAACAGAACGCCTCATCTTTCTCCCACAGAACAACTGGTAGTTTCGAACTCTGACCTTGTAGTTCACACAGAAGGAGTCATTTTGTAATATGTTCCACATGAGCACCCATACATGTGCTCACACATACACATACACACACACACAAAGTTGCTGATCTGCTACTGACATCATTGTTATAAAACATCTGGGTCTGCAGTTGCTCTACCTTTCTGGGACTCTTGGGGGTTCTGACTCTCAAACTAGGTGTGTGGTTAGAGTCCTTCCTTTTTTGTTTTTTTAGTTTTTATTGTGAATTGAGTGATAGTTTACGGTCCTTCCATTCTTGACTGCCTGACTTATGGACTTTCAGCTCCAGGATCTGACACACAGAGACAGCTTTATAACTTTATATTTATAACCAACCCCCACAATTGCATAATCTAATTCCATCTAACAAATCCCTTAACAGATATGTTGTTGTTAAGTGCTGTCGAGTCGATATTGACCCATAGTGACCCTGTACAGGGTTTCCAAGGAGCAGCTAGTGAAGTTGAACCACCGACCTTGCAGTTCAAATGACTTTGCAGTCTGACACATTAGCCCACAGGGCCACACCAGGACTCCCTTAACAGATACAGATGAATATATATATCTCTTAGTTTTTACGCTTCTCTGGTTGAGCCCTGTTCTAGTTTTTTAAGAGGTTCTAATCATGAAAGTGACGCTGTGGGTTAATGCGCCAGACTGCAAAGCCATTTGAACTAAAGTGGTTCAAACTCACCAGCAGCTCCTTGGAAACCCTATACAGGGTCGCTATGGGTCAGAATCAACTCGACGGCACTTAACAACAACAATCATGAAAGGGTATTGAAATGTGTCAACTATTTCATATTTATTGAGATAATCATGTGTTTTCTATTAAAGAACCCAAACAGATTATACAGACCAAATAACAACAGACAAAACACTGGTTGTCTAAAACAGACAAAACACTGGTGTCTATCACCACCACTGGTGGTGGTGATAAAGCCATGCAGGGCTGGTTTACATGCCTTCAGAAGTGTGTGTTTATGATAGAAGAGACTGGATAGAGTTCTGTTTACTTGTGGACCTGGGGTAAAGAGGATGGGGAAGATGCTGCTATGTCTATATAATTAATAACTTAAGAAGCAGAGAGGATTCTTAAAATGCTGCCACTGTGAATGTGAGTGGGCTGAGGTGAGGTATTTACTGAAACAACAATGTTGATGGCAATTTAGACCAGTACATTGACTGAACATTATGTCCCTTAATGAATAAATGAGTTGTGTAATGAAGGAAAGCCAACATTATACTAAAACTTGATGAGGTTCAAAGAAGGAGATATGCCTCTTAGATCAACTAAGGTGTATCTATTTGGAGTTCCCTGCAAGAAAAGAAGTTCATCATATAACAAAGAATCAGAATGCAAAAATAATTTAATATGAAAACTTACTCAAATCATTATTATGGAAATACGAGGATAAGTAAAAAATTATTGTTAAAAACCATGGAAACCTTTATTAAACAAAAATATCAGAATGTGGCACTATTGTGTTTTTTTCAACCTATCCTCTACCCAGGTGTATATACTTGCAGAGGCGGGGTTTTCATCTCTCTAACTCCTCCCTAAAGAATTCTGCATTTTGATTTGTTCCTTTTAAACGTTCTTTGAGTTTGGGGAGCAAAATGAAGTCTAAAGGGGCAAGGCTGGGATTGTATGGTGGGTGGGTTAAGGTTTTCGAACAAAATTCTTATAGGATAACCCTTGTTGTTATTATGTGCCATGGAGTAGATTCCAACTCACAGCGACCCTGTACAGGGTTTCTGAGGCTGTAAATCTTTACGGGAGCAGAAAGCCTCATCTTTCTCCCACAGAACAGCTGGTAGTTTTGAACT
>NW_006408622.1:9550239-9567349 GCF_000296735.1 Chrysochloris asiatica
TGTTGTTGTTATGTGCCTGTACATAACAAACCCTGTACAGGGTTTCTGAGGCTGTAAATCTTTACGGGAGCAGAAAGCCTCATCTTTCTCCCACAGAACAGCTGGTAGTTTTGAACTGCTGACCTTGCAGTTCTCAGCCTGATTCGTAACTACTATGTTACTACCCTTGAAAAATGAGCAGATGCATTGTTGTGGTGGGAAAAAGTGTTCAACACAACTTTCCTGACCTTTTTCACTTTTCTTAAGATTTCTATAACCCCATGATTGCCCTGTGTCTTTGAAAAAAAATATATCAGATTACCACTTGGGAACCCTAAACACAGACTGCGTAACTTTATGAGCTGACCTCTCTACCTGGAATTTAACTATATTTAACTGATTAGCAGATCCCGTCAGAAGCCACTGTTTTGATTGGAACTTTTTTTTGAAGGTCCCCCTAACCAGGGAAGACGGAATCCTGTTGTGGTGCTGTGATCTAATGCGTCAGACTGCAAAGTAATTTGTACTGCAAGGTCGGTGGTTCAAGCTCACCAGCTGCTCCTTGGAAACCCTATACAGAGTCCCTAGGGGTCGGAATCAACTAGATGGCACTTCACAACAACAACAACCAGAGAAGACAAGTGTATTACAGAGAGAGCTTGTCTGCAGCCCTCCAGTGATTGTGGAGATGTGTTCAAACAGCTTTTGTTTGGAGTAAATTTGTGCATGTATAAATTGGAACCCTAGTACAAATACTTACCCTTGTACATATTCCATACATTTCAGAAATGGACTAACAGGAACCCTCATATATCAATTACTAGTAAGATGTAAATTGATATAAAAAGGAAAATACTTGGCAGCAGCTAACAAAACTGAAAGTATATAGCGCCTTTGTTGCTGTTGTTCAGTGCCATCAAGTTGGTTCCAACCCATAGCAACCCTGTATAGGGTTTCCATGGAGCAGGTGGTGAGCTTGAACCACTGATCTTGTAGTTCAAACCAACTTTGCAGTCCAGCACATTAACCCACAGGCTCCACATAGCACCTATGATACTCAATTAAGAATAGAGTGGCCATAAAGTGCAGTAAGATTTAAAAAAAAAAAAAAAAAGAGATAAAATCCCAATTACTTTTTGTTAAATGTACAAGTTTTTCCAGTGAAAAATGAGAAACAAAGGACCTTTATACATATGTTTCATTGAAATGCCTTCTTTACCAGTATGAATTTTCTTATGTCAACTAAGGTGCTTGCTTAAACTAAAGGTGTTCCCACTTTCTTTACATTTATCTGGTTTCTCACAAGTATGAATTCTCCAATACTTTGTACAAGATGACCTATGTCTAAAGGCCTTCCCACATGCCTTACAAATTTTATAAGGTTTCTCTCCAGCATGAATTTTTTGATGTTCAATAAGGGCTGAACTGTGTCTAAATGCCTTCCTGCATGCCTTGCATTCATAAGGTTTCTCCCCACTATGAATTATCTGATGTTGAATAGAGTCTAAAGAACTTCCCACACTCCTTACATTCATAAGGTTTCGGGCCACTGTGAATTCTGTAATGTCATGTAACTTCACTACCTACCCCCAAAGCTTTCCCCACATTCCTTACATTTACAGGGTTTCTCACCAGTATGAATTCTCTGATGTCTAGTCAGGGATGAACTATTTCTAAAGACCTTTCCACATACTTTGTCTTCATAGGGTTTCTTACCAGTATGGATTCTCTGATGTAGAGCAAGTTCTCTACAGACTCCAAAAGCCTTCCCACATACCTTACACGTGTAAAACTTCTCACCAGTATGAATCCTCTTATGTTCAATAAGCTGTGAATTAATTCTAAAGACCTTCTCACATTCCATACATTTGTAGGGCTTCTCACCAATGTGAATCCTCTGATGTTGGCAAGCTGTGAATGAAACCTGTGGGCTTTGCCACATTCCAAGCACCTGTAGGGTTTGTCATGTGGATTTTCTGATGTTCAGTAAGATGCACACGCACTCTCAATGATTTCCCACAGAACGTGCATTCATAGGTGTTTTCACAAACATGAATTCTCTGTAGTGAAGTCATTTCTCCAGCTACTCTAAAGATCTCTCTGTAGTCCTTGGATTTATGGTACTTCTCATCATTGTGAATTTTCTGTTAAGTCTACAGACTGTGATAATACATTTAATTTTTATGAAGACCTTAGTGTACCAGTATGAATACTCAGTTGGAGAGAATGTGGGTTATCCACACCAAAGGTGGTCCAATAGTCCTTATCTTCATAGGCTTTTTGACCTGCACATACTCTCTTATATTCCTCAGTGTTTGAATTACAACTAAAGACCTTATCTCCATAGAACTTCTCATTATGATAAACTTTCTGATGTAGTAATGAAAGCTATTTATGATTTTTGTAATTGGGTAGTTTTTCAGAGATGATTTTCATTTTTCTGAAATATCCCAGTTATTGTCCTGGTACTTCCATCTCACTTTTGTTTTGCCAGTCATCCCTGAAAATGAAGTTTTTAAGACAAATGGATTGACTACTTTCCATTATGGGCCACCAAAAATCAGGGCTTGCAATAACGTCTTCTCCTTTATCTAAACTCTTTGTCTCATACGCAGAATCCAAATCTGAAAGAAAAGAAAACAAACTTCCTTTTATGTGCCACAAAAGTAAAACAGTTATAAAAAGTGAAAATAACGAACAATCTAAGTGAAATACTAAACATTGTCATGAAACGTGAAGAAGGCAAAGAGAACTAAGAGAATGATAACAAAGTCTGTAAGATTGTGAAGTATGTGACAACAGAAACAGACTAAGACAGGGGATCTGACAGTTAGGTGTTAATCATCAACCAATAAGCTGATCCGGAAATTCTGATGTTCAGGATAATCCAGGTAGACAGACCCAACATCTATAGATGTATGATCTGGTCATCTGTATCACACAGACATACTGCTAATGCAGATCAAAACTTGATACTCTACTCTCACAATAATTTTATTTTTCCTCTTTTACTTATATTAAACTCTCAAAAACGTTACCAGGAATAAGGTATTGCTCATGACTTGAATTCAACCCACTGTCCCCTTTCTTGTAATCTTTTTCACCACCTATATCAAAGAAAGAGCTCTGGTAGAGTAGTGGTTACAAATCGGGCTGCAAACCTTAAGGTCAGCAGTTCGAAACTACCAGCTGCTCTGTGGAAGAAAGATGAGGCTTTCTGCTCCCATAAAGATTTACAGCCTCGGAAACCCTGTACAGGGTTGCTATGGGTCAGAACCGACTCAATGGCACTTAACAACAACAACAACAAGTATCAATACTGAAGAAATGAAGAAGTAAAAGAACTAAACAGAAAATTTTACAAGGCAGCATGAGAAGATAGAGTCAAGTTTGATAATGAACTGTGCAAAGACCTACAGTTAGAAAAGCAACAGGGAAGAACATACTCAGCATTTCTCAAGCTGAACAAACTGAAGAAAAAAAATCAAGACTCAGTTGTTAATATTGAAGGATTCTATGGACAACATATTGATTGATACAGAAAGCATCAAAAGAAGATGGCAGATATATGCAGAGTCACTGTACCAAAAAGAAATGGTCGATGTTCAACCATTTCAAAAGGTAGCATATGATCAAAAACCAATGCTATTGAGGGAAGAAGTCCAAACTTCACTGAAGGAATTGGCAAAAAAACAAGGCTCTAGGAATTGACAGAATACAAACTGAAATCTTTCGACAAACTGATGAACTAGAGGCACTCACTCATCTAGACCAAAAAAATTGGAAGACAGCTACCTGGCCAATGATTGGAAGACATCCATATTTGTGCCCATTCCAAAGAGAAGTGACCAAACAGAATGTGGAAGTCATCGAACAATATCATTAATATTACTTGCAAGTAAAATTTTGCTAAGATAATTTTTAAATGTTTGCAATAGTACATTGACAGAGAATTGCCAGAAATTGAAGCTGGATTCAGAAAAGGACATGGAACTAGTGATATCATTGCTGATGTCAGCCAGGATGGATCTTGGCTGAAAGCTGAGAATACCAGAAAGATTTTCACTTGTGCTGTACTGACTATGCAAAAACTTTTGACTTTGTGTGGACAGGTGGTGGACAACCCTGTGGAATGTGGACTCTGAAGTGACCTTGATAAAGCCCAGTGGTCCAGCTCTTTGTCACGTTCCACCTCCCACCTCACCACCCAGAAGATCCCTACATATACTGCACTGGCATTTCCAGAAGGGAATTTCCTCCTCTCTCATGTGACCATATCAAATCTGAGTCCATTTATTCTGTTTCCTTTCATTCTGTTTATGATCATTGTCTTTAATCACTTGTTTATGTATACACAAACAGTCTGAAATGGTACTCTGGATTGAAAGTTTTTTCATAAAATAAACTCATAAGCTAGGATTAAGGGGGGAAAAAAGGCAAGCTATGGGTAATATTGGGAAGAATGAGTATTCCAGAACACATAATTGTGTTCATGAAGAACCTGTACACAGAACAAGAGACAGTTGTTCAAACAGAACAAGGGGATACTGAAAGGTTTAAATTCAGGAAAGATGTGCACAAGGGTTGTATTCCTTCACCATACTTAATCTGTATGTCATATGAATGTCAGATGCCATTGAGTTGGTTTCAACTCACAGTGACCTTATGCACGACAGAAGCAAACCCTGCCTGGTCCTGCTCCAGCCTCACAATCATTGTTACATTTGAGCCACGGCTGCTGCCTCTGTGTCAATTGATCTTTTTGAAGTTCTTCCTTTGTTTTGCTGAACCTCACTTTATCAAGCACGATGTCCTTCTCTAGGGACTGGTCCCTTGGGATTATATCTCCAATGTATGAGAGATGAAGTCTCGCCATTCCGGTTTCTAAGGAGCACTCTGGCTGCACTTCTTCCCCCACAGATTGGTTTGTTCCTCTGTCAGTTCAGGGTACTTTTAAGATTCTCATTCAAGACCATAACTCAAAGGCATCAATTCTTCTATGGTCTTCTGCGGGGGTTCCTGCCCTCTGCGGGGGTCGTGGGACACGAGCGAATACGCGGAAACGTCGGGTGAAGAAATGAATGAATACAACTCAAGAGGCTTTTCAACTTGTTGTGCTGTCCGGCTATGCTCTCTAGCTTCTGCCCTTGCTTCTGCTCTCTGTTCTCTCTGCTGTCTGCCCTCTGCTCTCTGCTGTCTGCCCTCTGCCTTCTCCCTCCTGCCCTCTTCTTCCTCCTAGCTCTGCCTTCCCTGGCTCTGCTAGTTCCTTCTGCTTCCTTCTCCTTTCTTTCTTCTGCCTTCTGCTTTTCTCTGCCTTCTGCTAGCCCAGCCCAGCAAGTCTTTATTTTTTATACTTAAAATTACACAGTACATGCATTGACACTTTTATCATTTCTTGAATTATTACACAGTTAGTCACAACATTCTTGCACCTGGTCATTTAGACAACCTTGACAAAAATACTTCTATGATGTTCAGATTGACCTTCATCTCCTTGCCCAGAATGAGATAAAACTATTCTTCTTGTTTCTACTAAAAGACTATAAACTTCTATCCTACATAATGTGCTATTATTTTCATAATAAAGGTATTAATTAAATCACTTGGAAGCTATGTGGTATAAAGCTCAACTTGGCTACTTGCTGCAAGAAGTGTAGATTATTAAGTCAAAACTATCCTTCACTTAAGTTCATTATTGTCTACTTATTTATGCAGGTGTTTGTATGTAGGTGTTTGAGAATTCTAGCTAGTGACTGAATGTGGTGAGGCCTATGGGGGTGGGTCAGCTTGACTCTAAATGCTATCTGTTTTTGTGGCCTCACAAATGCAGTTACTTAGGTTTTCTATGAGAAGGAGTAATTTATACAATTTCTCTTTGTATTCAATCCACCAAGGCTGAAAGCAATTGCTGCTTAGCTAGTTTTTCCTAAGGTTTGTAGATCTCATAGTGAAAGCTGAGAATATTGCCAAATTATATTATATATTTTTACAAGTAAATTCAGGGCTAACTTGAAGGGAAGATAGGGGTCAGCTTTTGAGAATCATATGCCGTGCATAATGTCTCTCCTCTTAGTGCGGCCTTGCCAAGCACCCAGAGTTAAGCGCTTCCCACAGTGTTCCTTTAGTCTGTATGCTAAGCAAATAATCTGAGAAGCTAGGTTATATGAAGCACGTAGCATCAGGATTGGAGGAAAACTCATTAACAACCTACGATATGCAGATGATACAGCTTTGCTAGCTGGAGGTGAAGAGGACTTAAAATACTCACTGATGAAGTTAAAAGACCACAGCTTTCAGTCTAGGCTGCACCTCAGTGTAAAGAAAACAAAAATCCTGACAACTAGACCAATTAGTTACATAATGATAAATGGAAAAAAAATTGAAGTTGTCAAAGATTTCATTTTGCTTGGATTCACAATCAATGCTCATGCAAGCAGCAGTCAAGAAATCATACATTGTTGTTGTTGTTGTTGTTAAGTGTTGTTGGGTTGGTTCCACCTCATAGCGATGCTGTATAGGGTTTCTGAGGAACAGCTAGTGGGTTTGAACTGCTGACCTTGTAGTTTGTACTCAATGCTGATCATACACATCAGGAGTTGTATGTTGTTGTTGTTGTTAAGTGCCATCAAGTCAGTTCTGAACCAAAGCAACCCTGTATAGGGTTTCAAAGGAGTAGCTGATGAGCTTGAACTGCCAAACTTGAGGTTCAAACCAACTTTGCAGTCTGTGCATTACCCCACAGTGCCACATTAGGAGTTGTGTAGCATTAGGAATATCTGCTGCACAAGACCCCTTTTAAGTTCAAGTACAAAGACAGCAGTTTGAGGACTGAGGTGCCCCTGACCCAAGTCATACTATTTTCAATCACCTAATATACTCATTAACAACCTGCGATATGCAGATGATACAACCTTGATCGCTGAAAGTGAAGAGGACTTGAAATATTTACTTATGAAGATCAAAGAGCACAGCCTTCGATATGGATTACATCTCAATGTCAAGAAAACAAAAATCCTCATTCTTATCAATGTAGAAAAGACTGAAGTTGTCAAGGACTTCATTCTTCTTGGATCAACTATCAACACTCGTGGAAGTAGCAGTCAAGAGATCAGATGACGTATTGCACTGGGCAAATGTGCTGCACAGGAACTTTTTAAAGTATTGAAGAGCATAGAGGTCAGCTTGAGGACTAAGGTGCGCCTGACCCAGGCCATTGTGTTTTCAATAGCCTCATATGGATGCGAAAGCTAGACAGTGAATAAGGAGGATCGTAGAAGAATTGATGCCTTTGAGTTGTGGTGTTGGAGGAGAATACTGAAAGTGCCATGGACTGCCAAAAGAACCAATAGATCTGTTTTGGAAGAAGTGCATCCAGAGTGCTCCTTGGAGGCCAGGATGGCTAAGCTTCGTCTCTCCTACTTTGGACATATTGTCCGGAGGAAACAATCGTTGGAGAAGGATGTCATGCTGGGTAGGGTGGAGGGTCAGAGAAAAAGAGGAAGACCCCCAACGAGATGGATCAGCCAGGTGGCATCATTGATGGACTCAAGTGTGGCAGCGGTAGTGAGATTGGCCCAGGATCGGACATTGTTTCGTTCTGCTGTGCATGGGGTCGCTATGAGTCTGTTCCGACTCGATGGCACCTGACAACAACAACAACAATATACATGTGAAAGTTGGACAATGGGAATACTAAAGACTGTATATTTGAGTAATGGCGTTCGAGAAGAATATTAAAAGTATCATGGACTTCCAGAAGAACAAACAAATCTGTACTGGAAGATGTCCAGTCATAATGCTCCTTAGAAGCCAGGATGGTGAGACTTCATCTCTCCATCATGTTATCAGGAGGGACATGTTATCTGGAGGGACCAGTCCTAGGAGAAGGATATCATGCTTGGCAAACTAGAGTGTAAACGAAAAAGAGGAAGACCCCCAATAAGCTGGACTGGCACAGTGACTGGAGCATGGGGCTCAGGAACCAGGCAGTATTTCATTCTGTTGTGTATGGGGTTGCTCTGATTTGGAATCGACTCAATGACACCTGACAGCAAGACAGAGCGATAAAAAGAAAAGTCAAATTCAGCAAAAACAGAGTTAAAGTTAATCATGTAGTTTTGTTTAAAAAGGCTTTATGAATTTTCCTTTACATCTCTAAAGAAGATGTGAAGTATCTAAAGGAGTCCTGGTATGGCACTGCAAGCCAAAGGTTGGTTTAAACTGCAACGTCGGCTGTTCAAACCCACCAGCCACTCCTTGGAAACCCTTTACAGGGTTGCTATGAGTCAGCACTTAACAACTGTGCAATTCTGCCTAAATTCTAGTTCCAGTAGATCCCTTGGTAGGCAACACTCATTGGACTGAATACTACTGTATATTAAGCATTAAGCTGTTGTTAAGTACTATGTAGTTGGTTTAAATCTTTGTGGGAGCTAATAGCCTCATCTTTCTCACATGGAGCAGTTGGTGGGCTTGAACCACAGAACTTGTGTTTCGAAATTTAGTGCTTACCATATGGAGCCACCTCGCTCCCAAGCATTAAGCTTGTTATTGTTGTTAAGTATCTTCGACTTAGAGGGTCTGACCCACAGCGGCCCTGTATAGGACTTCTGAGGAGTGGCTAATGAGTTTAAACCACTTACCCTCTGATTCAAACCGAACTGGTGGCCCATTGCTTATCCTACAGTACCACACCAGGATTCCGATGTAGTACTGTAAGGTAAGTAATGGACTGCTAACCACAAGGTCGGTGGTTCAAACCCACCAGTCACTCCTCGGAAGCCTTACACAGGATTACTATGAGTCAGAACCGACTTGAAGGCTTAACCACAACAAGCATTAAACTAGGCAATGAATAGTAAAGGTTAAGTTGAAGAAGGCAACAGACCCTGTTTCAAAAGAGGCGGCTTTAGTGGTTAAAAGGGTTTCTGTTTGAACAGATTGAGTCACAGGTGGAACTGAAAAAATGAAGCTTTATTCTAAGTTGTCAAAGACTTCATTTTACTTGGATTCACCATCAACGTTCATGGACTTAGCAGTCAAGCAGTTAAGAAATCAAATGACGTATTGCATTAGGTAAGCCTGCTGTGCAAGACGTCTTTTGAGTGTCCTACAGCCAAGATGCCAGTTTGAGGACTAAAGTGTGCCTGGTATTTTAATAACATCATATGAATGTGAAAGTTGGACAACGAATAAGGAAATTGTGGAAGAATTGATGCATTTGAGTTACCATGTTGGCGAAGAATATTAAAGTACCATGGACTGGCAGAGAACAAATGAATCTTTTGTTGAAAGAAGTACAGCCAGAATGCTCCTTAGAAGCCAGGATAGCCAGACTTCATCTCTCATACTTCAGACATATTGTGAGGAGGGGGATCAGTCCCTGAAGAAGGGCATCATACTTAGTAAAGTTGAGGGGCAGCGAAAAAGACAGAAGAGGGAGCCTCCCAATGACATGGATTGGCACAGTGGCAGCAATTGTGAGGATGGCACAGGACTGGGCGGTGTTTTGTTCTGTTGTATACAGGGTCTCTCTGGGTCTGAACTAACTCGATGGCATCTAACAACAATAAATCCTAAGAAAAATAAAAAGCTGCAATCTTGCAGTCGTTTACAAGAATGCTGTGATATAATTACAGTGTTACACACCTCAGTCACAAACTACCCTATACAAGAAGTTTCGCCCCCATTCACAATCAGAGCCAGAGCTACCTTACTGAGCACCCAGACCTGTTACTTTAATTCTTACACTTACTCCGATGACCACAGGGCAGAGGCAAATCAACTAAAGGTGAAAGTTCACTTGACGTCTGGGAACCTTTGAGAAACGTAACCTAAGCCGGAAAAGCCCTGACGTTGATACACGGAAGAGCACCGGAAGCCAGGACCGCCGCACTTCTTACTGGACCGCCCGGGAGACTGCTGGGAGCGCTCGCTCAGGCAGCAGTGCGCAGGCGCAGACGGCTAGCGCTTGGCGCGCGCTGAGGCTGGTTGGTCCAGGGACACGGAAAAAGCTGAGGAGGAAACGGTGGGCTCAGGCCGGGAAGGGCAGACAAGGGAAGTGTAACCCACGCGGAGAGAACTAGAAGAGTACTGAGAACCTAGGCCAGGCCTGGTGATTCTAAGAAGGGACCCTCAGATGAGCTTGGGCCTCGGGTGTGGTCCGGGGGGCGTGGCGCTGAGGGCAAGCGTGCGAGCTACTTGCTGTGTGCTCTGCGGGACTGAGGGGGAAGTTGTCAGTATCGACTCTGGGAAGTGCCAGCCCTGGCAGGGGAGCCTAAAACACACACAGCGGGTGTTGTCTGTGTGTGTGTGTTAATGTGAGTGTGAGAACCAAGTGGGGTGGTCAACTGTGGGCAACCTGCTGCGTTTTGGATGCATGCTACCCTGTGGTGTGTATGAAAGTTGTGTGGGTTTTTTCCTCTGTTGTCTGGGTTTAGATGAGATGTGAGTTGTGTTTGAGACTGTGATGAAGGAGATGGGAAAGTGATTTGTAAAGTGATTGTGTGACTTGACTTGGAATTGTAATATGTGTCTGAGATTGTGAACGGCATGTGGGAGCTATGGTATTGTACGTCTGTGAAGTATGTTTGACTGAATGTAACTATATATGGGTTGTTTGTTATTGTCAAGTATAAAGTCGGTCCTGACTCATAGCGACCTGACTCATAGCGACCGTCTTGTATAGGGTTGCCAGGGAGTGGCTGGAGAGTTTCAATGTCCAACCTTGTACAGCGTCACACCAGGACCTTCTGTTATCTGTGTTGATTTTGTAACCACGCTGGATAGTAGATGGTTGAGTAACTTGAAAACTCTTTGTATGACCATGTCTAGTGAAGTATGTGGAGTCCTTCTGTAGCGCTGTAGGATAAGCACTAGACTGCTAACTAAAAGGTTGGCAGTGCAAACCCACCAGCCACTCCTCGGAAACCCTATACAGGGACGCTATCAGTGGTACTTAACAACAACAATGTGAATGACCTTTATTGTTCTTGGATGAAATCTATAATCAGCTTCTTCCAGCATTCTAAGATAAAAAAAAGTAATTGGCACACTTTTAATCACAAGATCAGCCTCATTTTAGTAATCAAAATAGTTATTTTACTAGTTAAAATGTCCACTGTAGAAGTCAAAGGAACTCTGGTAGCATACCAGGTCAAGCATTGGACTACTGACCACAGGATTCACTATTCAAATTTCCAGGGGAGCAGACACAGTCTCATCAGCTGCTCTGCAGAAGAAAGATGAGACTGTGTCTGCTCCCCTGGAAATTTACAGTGTGGGAAACACTGAGGAGCAGTTAGTTGTTGTATTTTGCTGTATGGGGTCACTGTGACTCTAACTTGACTTGGTAGCATGGATGCATAGAAATGAACATGTAAATATGTAAAAGTTTATTTCGCAAAGTATCCTCTCTATCTAGATGTGTGCAGAGTGGGAAAAGTACCTGATCAGTTTCTATTCTATTTCCAACTACCTGGACTACTGAAAAGTATTGTTCAATGTGAAATACTTAACTATTGTTATTGTTTAGTGCAGTCAGTCGATTCCAACCCATAGCGACTCTGTACAGGGTTTCCAGGAAACAACTGGTTGGGTTAGCAGTTCAGTGCTTATCCTACAGCACCACACCAGGTCTCCATATAACTATTAGTTTATTTAACTATTGTTGTTGTTAAGTGCAGTCAAGTTGGTTCTGAATCTTAGCGACCCTGCATAGGGTTTCCAAGGAGCAGCTGGTGAGCTTGAACTGCTGACCTTGCAGTTCAAAGCATTAACCCGCAGTGCCATACCAGGACTCCACTTAACTATTAGTAAAATAATGAATAATGGTGGTAGTGGCTGTGTGCCGTGAAGTCGGTTTCAACTCTTAAGTGATCCTGCTTAGGGTTTCTGAGGCTATAAATCTTTACAGGAGCGGAAAGCCTCATCTTTCTCCCATGGAACGGCTGTGGATTCAAACGACTGAATATGTAGTTCACAGCCTAACTTGTAACCTACTAATGCTACCAGGGCTCCTTAAATTCATAGTTTAGGGTTGTTAATTAAAAAAAACTAATTATGCTTATTAAGTAGTATGATACAGGCAAGTTAAGTCAGTAGGTAAATGAAGTAGAGAAATAGAAAGTCCAGATATTTGAAACATACAGCAGTAGGTAGTATGAGAAAGATGGTGTGTCACATTATTTGAGGAAATGTGGATTATGCCCATGTGTTATTACTAAAACAGCAAACCATACAGGAGGGAAAATGCTTACAAGGCAAAATAATTGTTACATAAGTAAGAAAATAATTTTTCTTATTTGCAGCTTTTAATATTTAAAATTTCTTATTTGAGACTTAAAACAGTTTATTTCTTAATTTTAAAAAAAAATGTCAAGTAATTAGGAAATAAAAACCCAGTAGAAAAATAGGCATACTATCAAAAATTTCTTTAAACTCCTTAGGAGATTATTATTACTCATAATCAAAGACATATAAATTAGAACTATGAAGACCTGATAGGCAAAGATTGGAGACCTGGTGTGGTGCTCTGTGTTAATGCCCTGGACTGCAAAGTCGGTTTGAGCCGCACGGTTGGTGGTTCAAACTCACCAGCTGCTCCTCAGAAACCCTATTCAGTGTCTCTGTGGGTTGGAACTGATTCTACAGCACGTAAAAACAACAACAACAACAAAGGCAATGATTTAAAAGTTTTTGTCAGTTGTATTCATCAGAATGTAAAAAGTCAAATATTCTCATGCATTTCTGGTAACTGAAAATTGGTAGAGTCCATGAAGAGCAGTTTGAAATATATAACAAACTTGTGATGCATGGGAGATTAAGAAGCAAAGCATGATGTTTTCTTTCTCCAAGTTACATCAGGTTGCCCAGAATCCATTAATCTTCACCAGCTGGGTTTCTGACATGGGGGAAGCATTTGTCTATTCTCCCACAAATCTCCCTCCTTAGTTTGTTTGGGATACACAGAAAGTGTAATTGCCAGAACAGTGGAAATTAATACAGATTTACCTGCGTTATTTTGGGAGATAGTTAAGTATGGTCTTACACATGATTCTTATATCCTCCCTTCTCTGCCTTTTCAGGACTTTTCCCAGAGCTCAAAAGAGAACATTTTATCTTTTGCAAATCTCAAAGCCATGCCTCAGGTGAGATGATGTTTCCTTTCTCCTTTCTGAAATAACTTTCCCCCTTTCTCTGCCCCCCCAAGATATATGAACATTTGCTTCCCCATCCTTAAATATCCTGGATATTGGGATTTGTTTGGCTAGAGTGAAGCAGACAAGTAGCCTAGGATACACAATTTAATGAATCCATCAGGACTGTCTCCTTAAATTTTGCACCTTTGGTGTCTCCTGCTTCATGGTGGTACTGATCTGTTCACAGTTTCTCACACTCCTGCCAGATAAATATTAACCTCTAAGTGCACCTTCTGTTTGTTGTTAAAGTGCCATCATGTTGGTTCTGACCCATAGTGACCTTGTATAGATTTTCTGAGAAGCAACTGGTGGGTTTGAACCATTGACCTTGTGGTTAGCAGTCCAGTGCGTATTATACAGCATTACACCAATGTTGATAAATTGATTGCTTATGTCATTCATCATCTTTCTCAGTCTTGCCACAGAAGTACTTCTGGATTAGAAATTTATTATCTTGATTTAAATCAGTATATTACTTTAAGGAATCAACCTTGTTTAGACACTGATTTGAGATCTAAGGTGTTAATAGTCTGGGGGCAGACAAGGGAAAATGACTATTTCCACTGACCTAGGTTTTGCAATAACAGGATAGGAAATAGATTGGTAGATCACATTATTAGTTTGTGGCAAGCTATCCTCTTTTGTGAGCTTTTCAGAGTAGAGATTTAATTGCAAGTAAGTAAGGAGCTCTGGTAGCGTAGTGGTTACGAATCGGGCTGCAAACCTTAAGGTCAGCGGTTCGAAACTACCAGCCGCTCCGCGGGAGAAAGATGAGGCTTTCTACTCCCGTAAAGATTTACACCCTCGGAAACCCTGTACAGGGTCGCTATGGGTCGGACCCGACTCGATGGCACATAACAACAACAACAACAAGTATAGAAGAGATTTTTCATTCTTCTCTCATTCTTGTTTATTTCACTAACATCTGCCAGCAGTTCCTACAAACTGCTCAGCCAGTGAAGACCTTTCCAGTAATTCCACTTCTATTGTATACTTATTTTTTGAGTTTTTGTAATTATGTAGCTGCAGGAGAATGCGTATGCTTAGTTCACGCTACATAACTAGAAGTATAACTCTTGAACTATTTAATTCTTAACTTATTGGTTCTTGACTTAAAGATGGTAGGTACTTTGTCCTGTTTTCCTATCTTTCAGAAAAGCTCTCTTCATCTATCAACCTTTAAAATATGTCCTCCAGATTCTATCTTGGTTCTGCTCCCTCTTTTTCTGTATGCACAGTGAGATTCTCTCTGATGGCACTACTGAGTAGGTTCGTTCTACTGAGTCTTAACTACTTCTCTCCATCTTACGGCTCTGTCCAGTGTCAGAACTGTATATCCAACCTCCAACAGATATCACCACCTGAACATTCCATAGACAACTTCAAGTACATTTCCAAGGTTTCCCTCATTACCTCCTTCAGTCCATTTCACTCTTTTTTCTGTTTCCACATCTCATTTATATTCACAGCATTCAGTCACCTGCCTTACAGATATATCCAGACACTTTATGACCAATCCTTTTGCTGCTCATCAAGTAGGAATCAGTTTTCCCTTGTCCAGCCCAGGAAACCACTTGATTCTAGGCATCATCTCTTACAGTGATCACTTAATTGTCTCTCCTGTCTAAAACAGCTCATGCTTTCTGCAGTTTTCAAGAATATAGTTTCTTAGAGTATAAATGTTCTCACATTACATACATGCTCATACAAAGAGAGATAAGTACCGTGCTGGAATGTTTAAGACATTATATTGGAAGGGAGAAAAATCTTACCAATCTGTATTCAAGACTGGTAATTGTTAATAATGTTGATCGCTGTTAATGCTTATTGATAATTTATAAATACGTTAGAAATGTCTTCAATACATTTTTTATGACCATTGCTCTGAAAGAAATAATCCAGTATCACTTCATCATATGCCCTCTGCCTATCCCTAAATTCCTTTTAAGTCTTAGAAATAGCCTGGAGGCTGTGTCCAAACATGCTGCGGTTTTTGCTAGTTCCTTAATTACTAATTGATTTTCTTTTCCCTTTGAATTCATTGTGAATATAAAACTTTTATGTTCCAATGAAACCTAAGAGTGTAAAATAAAAATTTTCTCTGCTTTGTGACACTTTACCTTACCCGTACTTCTGTCATTGGATCTGTAACACCTATTGAGTGTATGTATTTACTGGTATGTCTCTCGTAATTGGTAACTTCGTATGAGCAGGATTTGTATTTTAGTCACTTATGTCTACCAACCAACTAGTTGTTTAAGGTAAATAGGATAACCTCAGTATATATTTTTAGCATGAGATAGTAAATACAGAGGGATGCATCTCCAGAGTGACTTTTCTATATCACATAAAACAAGAAAATTAGTCTTGACCACTTATTATGGTCAGAGCTTTCCAGTAACATTTGCTTCCCCATCCTGGTGTAGTGCTGTAGGCTAATATGTCAGACTGCAAAGTTAGAACTTCAGGGTAGGTGGTTCAAACTCACCAGCAGCTCCTGGAAACCCTACGCAGGGTTGCAGGTTACAACAGTAACAACAACAAACCCTTAACCATAACTCGTTATTGTTGAGTGAGTAGCAACCCTATAGGACAGAGTAAAACTGGAAGATTTCCAAGGTAGGAATCTTTTCTTACAGAAGCAGACTGCCACTCTTTCTCTTGTAGAGTGGCTGCTTGGTTTGAACCACCCACTTTGCAGTTAGCAGTGAGCACTTTAACTGTGGTGCCAGCGAGGCTCTTTTATAGTTAGAACTAGGTCCCCAATATCTGCTGTTCACCCAGCTCCATCACTTCAAGATGAACTAGAGTATCCCCTTACAGGGATCAGTGTCATTCAAGGATGTGACCGTGAATTTCACCCAGGAGGAGTGGCAGCAACTAGACCCTGCTCAGAAGGCCCTCTACAAGGATGTGATGTTGGAAAACTATTGTCACCTCATCTCTGTGGGTAAGGAAAACATGAATCTTTCCATGTTATGCATCACTTTTCAAGAATTCTTAAAAATTATGGAACTTTGAATTTCAGGGATCAGAGGTGATGGATTCCTCTCATTAGCAGAAAACACGGTTTGTCCTCACTTGCTCAATACAGGGTATTAACTTTGGTATGACTTAAATGTATACCTCATTTGCCACCCTGCAGTTGTACCTTTGCCTTCCTTCAATAGCTTTGAAGGCCAAACAGCTTAGACCAAGTCTCATTTTTCATTATCAGGGTCTCACATGACTAAACCTGACATGATCCGAAAGTTGGAACAAGGAGAAGAGCTTTGGACAACAGAAAGAGTTTATCCAAGTCAGACCTACCTAGGTGAGTCTGACTAGCTGAAATCTAGTAGAAATTAAATATCAGGTTGGCATCTTTAAATGTTTTTAGGGATCTGTTGGGTTTTTTCCTCTTTTTTATTATTGTAAAAATATATATGGCATACCATTTACCAATTCAACATTTTTCACATGGTTAATTTAGTGATATCAATTACATTAATCATGTTGTACAACAATCACCAATAATCATTGCCAAATCTTCCATCACCATAAACAGAGACACCGTTTCCTAAGCAGTGACTCCCTTTTTCTTCCTCTCTCCTGCCCCAGTTTATTACTAATAAACTTTGGTCTCTCTACATTTCATATAAATGAGGTTCTTTTGTGTTTGACTGTTTTCCGTTAGTGTAATGTTTTCAAAGTTCATCCATGTTGTAGCATGTATAGGATGTAATTTCTCTTTATGGCTAAGTATTATTTCATTGTATGTATGTACAACATTCTGTTTATCCATTCATCTGTTAGCAGACATTTAGGTGGCTTCCACCGTTTGGTTACTGAGAATAGTGCTGCGGTGAGCGTTGGTGTACATGTTTCTGATGCTGCGGTGAGCGTTGGTGTACATGTTTCTGATGCTGCGGTGAGCGTTGGTGTACATGTTT
>NW_006408622.1:9567449-9567755 GCF_000296735.1 Chrysochloris asiatica
TGCGGTGAGCGTTGGTGTACATGTTTCTGATGCTGCGGTGAGCGTTGGTGTACATGTTTCTGATGCTGCGGTGAGCGTTGGTGTACATGTTTCTGGTGCTGTGGTGAGCGTTTGTGTACATGTTCCTGGTGCTGCACTGAGCGTTGGTATACGTGTTCCTGGTGCTGCACTGAGCGTTGGTATACGTGTTCCTGGTGCTGCACTGAGCGTTGGTGTACGTGTTCCTGGTGCTGCACTGAGCGTTGGTGTACATGTTCCTGGTGCTGTGGTGAGCGTTGGTGTACGTGTTCCTGGTGCTGTGGTGAG
>NW_006408622.1:9567954-9597769 GCF_000296735.1 Chrysochloris asiatica
TGTTCCTGGTGCTGTGGTGAGTGTTGGTGTACGTGTTCCTGGTGCTGTGGTGAGTGTTGGTGTACGTGTTCCTGGTGCTGCACTGAGCGTTGGTGTACATGTTCCTGGTGCTGCACTGAGCGTTGGTGTACGTGTTCCTGGTGCTGCACTGAGCGTTGGTATACGTGTTCCTGGTGCTGCGGTGAGCGTTGGTATACGTGTTCCTGGTGCTGTGGTGAGCGTTGGTGTACGTGTTCCTGGTGCTGTGGTGAGCGTTGGTGTACGTGTTCCTGGTGCTGTGGTGAGTGTTGGTGTACATGGTCCTGGTGCTGCACTGAGCGTTGGTATACGTGTTCCTGGTGCTGCGGTGAGCGTTGGTATACGTGTTCCTGGTGCTGCACTGAGCGTTGGTGTACATGTTTCTGATGCTGCTTTCAGGTCTCTTGGGCCTACACCTAGGGACGGAACTACTCTGTCGTATGATAGTACTATGTTCACTTTTTTTGATGAACCACTGAACTGTTGTCCACATGGGTGTACCATTTGGCATCCCCACCTGAAATGGACTGAGGGTTCCAGTTTCTTTACATCCTTGCCAACATTTGCTGTATTCCACATTTTTTATCTTACCCATCCCAGTGGAGGTGAAGTAATGTCTCATTGTGGTTTTAATTTGCATCTCCCTAATGTTTACAGGGTCGCTGTGGGTCAGAACCGACTCAATGGCACTTCACAACAACAAATGTGGGTTGATAAACTTCTGGCCTGTGGGCCACATAAGGCCTGTGTGGTCATTTGGTCCGGCCCTACCAAGGCAACCACAGTCCCAGCCATCACATTAGGGATGTGTTAATTAAATGATTGAGCAACTATAGTTGATAATTTTGTATGGCCTGTGAATGATGTTATAAATTTTGGCAATAAAAGGTTGCTCACCCCTTCCCTAATAGATAATGATGTTGAGCATTGGCATTTGTATATCTCCTTTAATAAAAAGTCTGTTTGCCCATTTTTTGATCCGGTTGTTTGTCTTTGTTGTTCATGTGTAGGAGGTCTGTATATATTCTGGATCTTAAACCCTTATCCTATATAGGGTCCCTCCAGATGTTTTTGCCATCTGTAGGTTGTCTCTTCACTTTGTTCTTAACACCCTCCACTGAACATTGTTGATGTTGTTAGGTGCCATCGATAGCAACCCTATGAGTTGAAGAGAACTAAAAACTCTGGTCCGGCATCATCCTTACAGTCATTCCTATGTTTGGGCCCTTGTAGCCATTGTATCAGTCCATCTTGTTGAGGGTCTTCTGCTTTTTCTCTTACCCTCTACTTTACCAAGGATGGGTCCCTCCTGATGACATGTCCAAAGTGCATGAGCTGAAGTCTCTGTTCTCACTTCTGAGGAGCATTCTGACTGTACTTCTTCTGACACAGATGTGTTCATTCTTCTGGCAGATCATAATATATTTAATACTCTGCCAACACCATAATTCAAAGGCATCCATTTTTCTATGGGCTTTCTTAGTCATTGTTTAGCTTTTTCTTGCATATTGTTGTTGTTATGTGCCGTCGAGTTGACTCCGTAGTAGGTGATTGAAAATAGCATGATTTGAGTCAGGCACATCTTAGTCTTCAAAGTGATCATCTTCGCTTTTTAACAGCGAGGTTTTATGTAGCAGATTTTGCACAAAGCAATGCCATTTGATTTCCTGACTGCTGCTTCCATGGACATTGATTATGAACTTCAGTCTTTTCTCCCTGTTTATCGTGATTTTGCTTATTGATCCAGTTGTGAGGATTTTTGTTTTCTTTACGTTGAGGTATAATCCATATGAAAGCTGTAGTCTGTGATCTTCAGCAAGCAAAGTTGTATCACTTGCATATGCAGGATGTTAATCAATCTTCCTCAATCCTGATGCTGCAGTTTTCATATGGTCTAGCTTCTCAGGTAATTTGCTCAGCATCCAGATTGAATATGTATGATAATAGAATATACCCCTGCCACATACCTTTCCTGATTTCAAGCCATGCAGTATGACTGCTTTGTGGGCTATGTACAGGTTCCACATGAGCACAATTAAATGTGCTAGCATTCCCATTCTTCGCAATGTTATCCATAATTTGTTGGATTTAGGCATTGATTTTTGAGGGCCTGAGATCTTTGAAGTGACTTTCATGCCTCTAAAAGGTAAATTTAAGTTTTGAATACCACTGTTGTTGAATGCTGTTGAGTTGGCTCAAACTCTGACCCTGTATGGAGTTTCCAAGGAACGACTGGTGGGTTTGAACTACAGACCTTGCAATTAGCAGTCCATTGCTTATCCCACAGTGCCACCTCATGTAAATTATGTTTTTGTTTGCCATGTATTATAGAAATATTGGCTGTTTATACCTTATCACTCTATGTAGTATTTATATACATAGAAATCTTAAATGTAAAGTTCTTGGACTTCTGACAGAAATATACACCCAGGCATCACACACCCTAGTTAAGGTTGACCCATAAAGTCCCCTGAAGCCCTTTTCAAGTCAGTCCCTCCCACAGGAACAATCACAATGGTGTTTTATAGGAGCAAAGCTTAGTTTTCACTATTTTAGACTCATTGCGTCTGCTTTCTTTCACTCAGTGAATACTTAGTAATGGTATTGCTGATTCATAGGGCAGGTGCATGTTTAGCTTTTTTAGAAACTGCTGTGTCAGCCTTGAGCATTGTGTTCTTTTTAAAACCTTCTATATGGGATTCCTGGTGTGGCACTGTGGGTTAATGCACCAGACTGCAAAGCCGTTTGAACTGCAAGGTCAGCGGTTCAAGCTCACCAGCTGCTCTTCGGAAACCCTATACAGGGTTGCTATGGGTCGGGATTGACGCAACAGCACTTCACAACAACAACATATGGGATTAAATTAAAGATTAGATAGGAGTTTTAGGCAGTAAATTTATGTTAATATGAGAGGAGGTCCTATAGGAACCCACTTGATAGCACTTAACAACATGGAAGGAAAAACTCATAAAGAAGAGAGAGAATGGTTGTATAACTTGAATGTAATCAGTGTCACTAACTAGTACATATAGGAATTGTTCAATTGGTACATGTTTTGCTGTGGATATATCAAAACAAAACAAAGTTGCAGTACCATTTTGCACTTCTCACCAGGAATGTAGGAGAATTCTGGTGGCCGTACATCCCCTCCTACGTTTGATGTTGTCAGTATTTTCATTTGAACTATTTTGAAGGGTGGTTGTTAAGTGCCGTAGAGTCGGTGTATAGAATTTCCATGGAGCAACTGGTTAGTTTGAACTGCTCACCTTGTGGTTCAAAGTGACCTTGTGGTCCTGTGCTTATCGTCCAGCACCACACCAGGAACACATTCTGAAGTGGGTGGTATATCTGCAGTTTTAATTTAGATTTCTCTTTATGACCAGTGATGTTGAGACCTTTTTAAAAATGTGTTTTATATTTTCTTTGGGGTGTCTATTCAGGAGTTTCACCCATTTTTTTAGTGGACAGCATATATTTTTCCTTGATTGGTAGAAGTTCTTTCCATAGTCTGTATGTCTTTTGTCCAGTTTATACATTTCAAATATTCCCTTTGTCTGTGGCTTCTCTATTTGAACAGTCTTTTGTTGAGTAGATAGATTATCCAGTTTATCATTTTTTTTCTTTCATGATTAGTTATTTCAATCAAATATTGGACTACTTCTAGGCAAATAGGTTGTGAGGATCCATTTTCTTCTAAAAATTTTGTATATTTTTCCTTTTTATGATTAGTTCTTTGGTCCATTTTCTGTTACCTTTTACATACAATGTGAGGAAGTTTGAGGGGCTGTTTGTTTCTCTGTGCTTATCGTTTGTTCACGCTTGATTTGTTGGAATGAATGTCTGTGGTGATCTTGTTGAAAATTATTTTGTTGTCAATCTATAACTCCTGGTATGGTGCTATAGGATAAGCACTTGACTGCAAAGTCGGTTTGAACCACAGCTGGGTGATTCAAATCCCTAGCTGCTCCTCAGAAACCTTATAAAGGACTGCTATGGGTTGGAACGGAGTCCTGGTGTGGTGCTGTGGGTTAATGCGCCAGACTGCAAAGCCATTTGAACTGCAAGGTCGGCGGTTCAAGCTCACCAGCTGCTTCTCGGAAACCCTAAACAGGGTCGCTATGGGTCGGAATCGACTCGACGGCACTTAACAACAACAACAGCAATGAGTCAGAACTCACTGCAAAGTACTTAACAATACCTGTGACAGTAAGTCAAAAAGTATTACTACCAGGGTTCCAGTTCATACATGTACGGAAGTATTCCAAACCAGACCTATTTAAACATGTCTCTATGATCACTAAATGGTTACAGACAAGCTCTCTCAGTAATATAGTTGTCTTAGTCTCGTTAGGGTGCTTTCAGAGGAAAAGGCTATTTTTTACACCATGGGAAAAAATGATTTTGAGGTAAGGGCTAATAATCAAATTTTTAACAAAGCTCAAGTGGACATCGTTAGATATCATTGAAGTGTTACAAGTTTACAGGGATGCTGCCTACATCAAACAATAGTTTTTAGATGAATCAAGTATTTTGAGGAAAGTTAGAAAGACCTCAAAGATGAGCCAAGAGAGGGAAGAGCATCAACCTCAACAAATGAAGAACTGGTGACTGAAGTCCAGAAACTGGTTGAAGAAGATGATAGAGTTACCACTGATGCAGTAGCTACTGAAGCTGGTTTGACAGTTTTTATTTTACGCGAATATCTTGCCCTCACCATGCTTTCAGCTTGATGGATACTCAAAGAGCTGATCTTTTCATCACTCTTTTAAGCAAGAGCGAAGCTAATGAAGGTGATTTTTATGGGGTGGAATCATAACAAGAATGAGCTTTAGATATACCAATATAATACAGAGACCAAGGTCTAATCAAAACAGTGGCTCTTAGGGGATTTGATTGTTTTTAAGTGCCATGGAGTTGGTTCCTACTCATAGCAACCCTGTATAGGGTTTCCAGACAGCAGCTGGTGAATTTGAACCATGGACTTTGCAGTTCAAACTGACCTTGCGGTTCAGTGCTTTTCCTACAGCACCACACCAGGACTCAAAGGGGATCCGATGGACCAATTAAATTCAAGGCAGGGATGTCAGCTCAGAAGGTTATAGCAGCTGTGTTTTAAGATTCACAATGGATAATTTTGGTAGGTTTTTCGAATGACACGGGATGATCATGGGGGCTTGTTGGAAAGAAGTTTCAAGAAAATTTAGAACTAAATGCATGAAATAAAGACCAGGAGAGTTACACGAAGTTTTTTCTTTTTCCTTCATGGCATCGTACCTATTCATTCTTCAAGGGAATCAAGGCCTATTCTATGAGAATTCCATTGGGAAACCTTACCCCATCTATCCTACAGCCTTGATCTTATCTCTTTAGACTTCTTTTTATTTCCCAAACTCAAAAAAAACTCTTAAAAGCAACATGATTTCAGTCCCTTAAGTATGCCAAAACTCTGTTTTGATGTGATATAAACAGAAGAACACAGAATTCTTTTGGGAAGGGTCAGAGAGATAGAAACACTGCCTTTGGAAGTATATAGACCTAGATTGAGACTTTATTGAGAAACAGTAGCTTCATGTATTGATTTTTTTGTTTAATAAAATCAAATTTTGTAGCGGTACTTTTTGATTTACATTTGCATTTTTGAACTCGATTGTTGCCTCTGATATATTTTAAGTACTTTTGCCAATATTATTATAACTTTATGGTAAGTCTTGAAATCAGAGTAAATTGTGCAACTTTATTTTTTTAAATGATTTTGGCTATTCTAGAGTCTTTTCTTTTTCAAATACACTTAGAATTAGCTTTTTAAAATTTCTTTAAATGTGCTAGAATTACTTGGTGAGTATTGGTATCTTAGTAACATTGAGTATTCTGGTACCTGACCATACTATATCTTTGCATTTTATCTAACTTCATTAATTCCTGTAAGCGGTATTTTTTAAGCATAGAAGTCTTTTACATATTTCATTAAATTTATCCCTAAACTCTCTTTGTGTGTATATACACAAATAGACAGAGTGTGTATATATATATATACAAACATACCTACATACATACATATATTGTGGTGGTGGTAGTGTGCCATGGACTTGGTTCTGACTCATAGTAACCTTGTGTAGGGTTTCTAAAGGTATAAATCTTTATGGGAGCAGAAAGCCTCATCTTTCTCCTGCGAATGGCTGATAGTTTCAAACTGCTGACCTTGAGGTTAGCAGCCCAATTTGTAACCACTATGTCAGCAGATATATATATATATATATGTGTGTGTGTGTGTGTGTGTGTAGATAATATGTATATATATATTTATATATGTATGGGGTACTGGTGTGGTGCTGTGTGTTAATGCACTGGATTGCAAAGTCAGTGTGAACTGCAAGGTCAGAAGTTCAGGTTCACTAGTTGCTCCTTGGAAACCTTCTACAGGTTTGTTATGGGTCGGAACTGACTCGACAGCACTTAACACTTAAATGTATATATTATGCAATTGTAAATGGTAGTTTTATTGGCTCCCTGTTGTTAAGTGCTGTCGAGTCAGTTCCGACCCATAGCAACCCTGTACAGGGTTTCTGAGGGTGTAAATCTTTACGGGAGTAGAAAGCCTAATCTTTCTCCCACAGAGCCGCTGGTAGTTTCGAACCGCTGACCTTAAGGTTCGCAGCCCAATTCGTAACCACTATGCTACCAGAGCTCATTGTATTGGCTCCCTAGGGCTTCAAAAACAAAATATCACAAAAATGAATGACTTAAAACCACAGAAATATATCCTATCACATTTCTGGAGGCTAGAAGTTGGAAATCAAAGTAGCCACAGAGCCATGGTCTCCCCAGAGCTTCTACTGGAGTAGTCATCCTTTCTTCTTCCAGCTTCTGGTTACATCAACTTGTGGGTGTTGTTGTTGTGTGCCAATGAGTCAGTTCTAATTCACAGCAACCCTGTATAGGGTGTCTGAGAGCAGCTGGTAGGTTTGAGCTGTTGACTGTGTGGTCACCAATCCAGTGTTGATCCTCTAGCGCCACACCAGGGCTCTCAATTTGTGGTGGCTTAGCTCCAGTCGCTCCCTCTCTCTTCGCATGGCCATCTTCCCTATGCATCTGTCTGGTGCTATATCACTTTTCTCTTAGAAGGATACAGTCCTATTCAGCCCACCCAGCTCCAGTGTGATCTCATGTTAACCAATTAAATGCAAAGACCCTATTCCTAATAAGCTCACATTCACAGATACCAGGGGTTAAGACTTCAGTGTATCTTTTGTGGAGAATACAATTGACCTAACAATAGGGGTTTGTTTTTCTAATTTCTTTTTCCAGTTTGTTGCAAATATATACAAATATAATTTATTTTTGTATTTTGACTTTGCATACTTCCACTTTGTTAATTCATTGATTGTATTAGGTTTTGTTTTTTGGTACAGGCATACCTGGTTTTATTGTGTTTTGCTCTATCACACACTGCAGATTTTGCATTTTTTCAACAAATTGAAGGTTTGTGGTAACTCTGCATTAAGCAAGCATATTGGCACCATTTTTCCTGTAGCATGTGCTCACTTTGTGTCTCTCTGTGTCACATTTTGGTAATTCTTATAGTATTTCTAAACTTTACATTTCATAATGTTATTGTATACTTAATAGACTACAGTATAGTGTAAACATAACTTTTATAATGCACTGGGAAGCCAGAAGTGTCATGTGACTCACTTTATTGCTGTGTTGTATTGGTCTAGAATTGAACTTGCAATATTTCTGAGGTATGCCTGTATAGTTCTATGGATTTTCTATGTATAAAACATATCCTCTTCAAATAAAAACATTGCACTTCTACATTTGCAAATTTTCTTCTTTTCATTTGTTTTTCTTATTCTGTTGTACCAGTTTAAGATTTATACTAACTGTAGGTTTTTTATAAATGCCCTTTATTTACCAGATTCTGGAAGAAGTTCTCTTCATAGCTTCTGACCATTTTAATTGTAAATTAAGCTCACAATTAGCAAATGCTTTTTTTTGCATTTGTTGAAACAATCATAGGATTTTTCTTTTTTAATGTTGTCAGAACTGACTCCACGGCACTTAACGACTACGGCACTGTATTATATTGATTAATCTGAATTTTAAACCAATTTTGGACCTCTGAAATAAACCTCACTTAGGCAAGATGCATTATTTTTCTTCTAGATTATTGAAATCGATTTGCTAATATTTTGGGAAGAGTTTATGCATGTTTTCACAGGGGATATTGGTATGTAGTTTTCTTACAATGTCTTTGAAAAGTTTGTTTGTTTTCTAATCAGAGTTGTATTAGTCATATCAGACGTGGATTTTTTACCACATGTTTTTCTACGTCATGTATTTTCTACTACAGTGTGTATAAGATTGGTATTTATTTCCTGAAATGGTTAGTGAAAATCATCACTGAGCCTTTTGGGCCTGTGTTTTATTAGTAATTTGAGGCATACTTCCAGCTCTGAGGGACTCTCAGTGTCTAGAATTATCCTTCTATGGGAAACAACTGAAAAACAGGACAAAGCTATTTTCACATATTAAATAAGAGGCAACAGAGGAGTGGATAGCTGAGAAAATAAAAACAAATAAGTGAGTCCTACTGTATTTCAGGCTTTTCATCTGGAGGCAACTTTCCTACAGAGATGGGAATCCAAAAAGAACTTGGAAATTTTACTGACTTGAAGTGGCTGACATTGATGCGTAGGGAGGTTGAAGGAGCTACGCAGAGGGATCTCCAAATCAGCAAAGGATTCCCTTTACTTGTGTGTAGGGGAAACCCCGTGAGACTAGGGAAGAACATGTCCCAAAGAAAACACAGTTGCCACCGTACTGGAAGACAAGCAATTTCCATTCAGTACATTACACCAGAAATCATTTTACTTCCCTCTGCCACAGTGGGAAGCACTGGTTAGAAAGGCCGCACCTAATAAATGAAGCTAAATTAGCCACATAATAAAGACGTTGAAAGTTTTGCCAAAAAAGAGTTTAAGCACAAGTGTTAAAAGGATTAAACGATTTCACAAATAACTGCTGTGCCTCTGTTTGGTCCTATAGGAAGCAGTTGTTGGGTTTACGAATACAATAGATTTTTTTTTCAATAATGGCATTCGTGAACAGTAAAAGGAGAAGAAAGCAAGATTGGTCATAGGAAGCCATCAGACCATGATTCAGATCTGACACTTGTGAAGTAAAGACAGGATTGCTTGGGGAGAGCCTCTGATCATTGTGCTTACATGATAGCCTCGACTCATCAAATAGGGCAAAGATTGTCCCCTAGTCTCATGAGTAAAAGTGACTAGCTCTCTGTAGTGCTCCCAAGGTGTTCAGAAGACCCTGGATTTGACTCAGAATCTAAGGAACATCCTGAAGATGCCAACAATTGGAAGCTGTCAGGAAACGACACGTTTGTACATAAATGACAATTCTTTCTTTAATAGGGATCCTAGGGCATGACTCTGTAACTGCCACAGAATGCCAGAAAAAGACTAATACTGTCTATGAGAATACAGCTATAAAATGAACACAATAACATAAAATTGACAGTGTCTGGCATCTGTTAAGGAGCCCTAGTGGTATAGTAGTTAAGTGCTTGCCGTGCTAGTCAAAAGGGGGGTTTGAACTCACCAGCTGCTCCATGGGGGAAAGATGTGGCAGTCTGTCTGTAAAGATTCTAGCCTTGGAAACTCCGGCAGTTCTGCTCTGTCCTATAGGGTTTTTGTGAGTCAGAATTGACTCGGCAATGAGTTTGGTTTGGCATACCATATAAAATTATTAGGTATTATAGGAAGCAGGAAATTATGCCTATATAAGGAAAAAAAATCCATTTTAAAGAATCAATTGAAAAAACACTAGGAAAAGGTTCTTGTTAAGTGCCGTTGAATCAGTTCTGACTCTTAGCAACCCTGTATAGGGTTTCCAAGGAACAACTAGTGAGTTTGAACCGCCGACCTTATAGTTCAAACTAACCTTACATTCCAGTGCTTTATCCCACAGCACCACACCAGGACTCCAGGAAAAGGTAGAGGTGGTGACATTTGCAGAAAAGGACATTAAACCAGCTATAATAGATAACCTCAGTGTGATCAAGGATGTAAAGCAAAAATGAAAATGATGAGCGAGAAAGCAAATAACTAAATGAAACATCTAGAGATGAGTGTTCATTATCTGAAATGAAAATGGCAACCCAACTCTGTTATGCACAAGAAACACATTAAATATGAAGACACAAATAAACATAAAAAGATGAAAAATATATACCATGTTGTGATGTGGTTGCTCCATGTGAGCATAGTGTCAAACTGCACTCACAAATATTTGGTTCGAGATGTCAAGATCAACAACTAGTATCATGAGGCTTTCTATGGAAAACCTCATTACCAAAGTGGTTCTATAATGATTTGTTCTAAAATCAGAGGGGTCTGATAAGGGTAAAGATTCCACATGCAGGTCAGGACTTGTGTGATCTGGACCAAGGAAGCAAGCGTGTGGGCTTTCTTACAGGCTTGCCAGGTATAGGACAAGAAGGAACTAGGGAAAAGTGGGTCTAGAAAGTTATCTGCAGTAAGGCATCAAAAATAAAGCTAGACTCTATTTCATACGCAAATACTAAGCAGAAGATAATGGGAGTGGCTGTATATTTGAAAAAAGATGATTTTATAACGTAGAACACTAACAGCAAATAAAGGAGTGACATTTATTTCATCAGAAGTCATACAATCTTTAATTGTTTCACTATACAAAGAGCTGTCTCAACCTTTTTTTTTTTTAAATCACTTTCTCCAAGGATCCTTTTTAGACATTTTTTCTAAATGCCCTTCCCCATGAATTTTTAATACAACTAATAAATACACTGTGTATCGATGTTCTCTTGCTCTGTTCAGTGCCACAAACCATTATAATATCTGATTTGATTTTCTTTTTCAGCCCTCCTCCAAAACCAGTTTTTGCCTCGTTGGGGGCAGTTACCACCCTCATTGAAAATGCATCAAGTACATGAAAAAACTGACAGAATTGAAAGGAACAATATAATTCTAGTTTGAGATATCACCATCCTTTACTCGGTAATTGAGAGAAGAAAGAAAGAAAAAGCTAGAGAAGACTTAAAAAACACAATCAATTGTACCAAATTAATGTTTATAGGATATGTTCAAAGGATATTCAATATGGGATGTTTACAAGGTAGACCATACGTTTGTTGTTGTTAAGTGCCGTCGAGTTGGTTCTGACTCTTAGCGACCCTATATAGGGTTTCTGAGGAGCAGCTGGTGAGTTTGAACTGCTGACCTTGTGGCTTGCAGTCCAGTACTGATCCTACAGCACCACACCACAAGTTCGAGACTATGTATACCAGGTCATAAAACAAGTCTTAAAAATTTTGAAGGAATAGAAATCATTTTTAAAAGTGTGATTTTTGACCATAATAGAATTCATTTAAAAATCAGAAACAGATTATCTTCAAATTCCTTGATTATTTGGAAATTAATAACACATTTTCAAGTAGCCCATGGTTTAAAGGAGAAATCCCAAAGTAAGTTAGAAGATGCATTGAGCCAAATGATAATAAGATACAATGTAAAATCTGGGGGTTGGGAAAAAATAATAAAGGGAAAATAAAGACTGTTTGAAAGGGAAAAAAGGCATGAAAACCCATTACCAGGAAACCAGCACTCAAAAATATTTAAATATTTGAAAGAGCTCTTCTCATGAAGGGGAAATTATTTTACACCAGATGGGAGCTACTTAAATCTACAAAAAGGAATGAAGAGTACTGGAAATGGTAAATATTTTTATAAACGTAAAACATAGTGATTTTATTTTCATTTAAAAATTTTTTTCAATGCTCATTGACTGTTGAAAGTAAAAGTTGTAAAAGTGCAATGTTTAGCAAATTTTTACAATGTTTTTATGTTTTCACAATGGAACTTTAAGAACATATGAATGAAAATGAATCGTACATTGTAACATGTCTCTTGCTAACTGTTAAAACTGAAAAGCACTATTCTAATTTATGAGGGTGAGTCAAAAATTATCTGCACTCTGAATTTATTTTATGAACTTTTAAAAAGACAAATACATCACTTTTCGACATAATCTCCTTGCTTTCCAATGCACTCTGTCCATCTGTCAACAAGTCTTTGTATTCCCTTATTAAAAAATGTTTGAAGCCAAGCTGTGAGCCACAAATGCACCGTTGTCTTCACTTCTTCATCAGAGGTGACTCTTGGTCCTTGAAGGGCTGCTTTCAGGGGGACCAAACAGGTGAAAGTCTGATGGAGCAAGATGGAGACTATAGGGAGGATGCTTTAACACCTCAAAATGAAATTTTTGCAGAGTATCAATAGTGTGGGCAGAGGTGTGTGGACGTGCATTGTCATGCAGTTCAAACCCACAGGGCACTCCTTGGGAGAAAGGTGAGGCTGTCTGCTCCTGTAAAGAGTTACTGCCTTGGAAACTGTATCTAGGGTCCCTGAAAGTTAGAATAAACTCAGTGGCAGTAGGTTTGGACTCAATGGGGAAGATTTAATAAAATTAATGATTTTTTCTGCCTTTAATTAAGAAAATTGTAAAATGAAACTTCCTTTATTTCCTGTGAGTGTGATGGTGGTGGTTTAAAATATATTAACTTTTATTACAGAGTAGTACCAGTGCTCTTAAATTTGCAAAAGTGCCTGCATTTTACCTACTAAATAAATGGCACGGGATAGATGTCTGACTCTCTCTAACTTCACAAAGGGGAAGGAAGGAGAATGAAAATCAACAGCCAAATGGGGATCCCTATGAGGTGAAGGTCAGACATGCCTCTGCCTGCCACCTTTTGTAATGATTCTGACTCCAGCCATCCCTCCCAGGGTGCATTCTGCTCTGCTGCGTTCCATAGTTAATGATCTCACAGAACTCACAGACCATATTTATGTTTAGGGACTTTTTTAGGAAACTAGTAAGTTACTGAGAGTGTGGTGACTTCATATGATAAAGCACTGGACTACAAACCACAAGGTCACGATCTGAGCCCACCAACCGCTCCTCTGGAGAAAGATGGGGCTTTCTTCTCCCAGGACGATTTAAAAGCCCCAGAAAGGCTATACAGGGTCACTATGAGTTGGAACTCAAAGACACTTAACAACATAAATGGGTTATAGTTCAGGTTCCGGAGTGCTCAGGATATAATTCTTTGATCAAAACAACTCTTCTCAGCTGTGCCTATAGGCACACCCAACTTGGCCAAGTGTTACAGAGCTCATTGAATCTGCCAATAGGTGCCTAGATCACCCCATCCCGCCAACAAAGTGTCCTACTTCTCAAACAACAATACATAACAACTTTGCTCCATGTTCTGAGAAGCCTACCACTCTGTCGCATGCTGGTTTCTTCATTCTGCTGCCACATTTCTCTCACTGTTTCTCATCCTCTCCAGCTCTCTGTCACAGCCATCCCCTAGGTTGAGGAGATTCAGCCTAGGCATCTCGGGTCCAAAGGAAGTGTTCACTCCTGACTCTTTCTTGATGATAATGAAATCCTCTTTTCCACCTCTCAGCGGGCTCATTATAAGTCTGGTGGGATGACCAAATGGATCAGTCCCCACATTAGAGTTCCTTACACCCTATTTGCAGAGTTCCAACCCTACAAGGGTGCCATATACCTTATTTACATTATTAGCGAACTATCCAATTGTCCGGGTGGGCCACAAGCACCTCACACTGGCATGGTCCTATCCAGGCATTGATGGTAATTACAAAGATTATATAGCTGCTGGCGGTGGTTGTGTGCCACCAAGTCGGTTCCGATTTATAGTGACCCTGTACAGGGTTTCCAAAGCTGTAAATCTCATCTTTCTCCCTAGGAGCAACTGGTAGATTTGAACTGCTGACCTTGCACTTAGCAGCCAGCTTGTAAATCCACTGTGCGACCAGAGCCCTTTATAGCTAGAAGGACCATATTAAGTAATGTACTGTACCACGTCCACCATTGCTTTTGCCCCATTAGTGCAAATAGCAACACAGGAAAAGACAATTGAAGTGCTGTTAATGAAAATAGTTTTGACCTTGAAGACCTCCCCAGAGTGTTTTAGATGCTACAGGCTCCATGAATCACAGTTTGGGAGCCCTTGCAGACTCAACGGCACTTAACAACAACAACACCTTACTTAGGGAGTCCTGGTGTGGTGCTGTAGGGTAAGAACTGGACCTCAAGGTCGATTTGAACTGCAAGGTTGGTGGTACAAACTTAACCAGCTGCTCCTCGGAAACCTTACGAGAATCAGAACCAACTTGATGGCACTTAACAAAAACATCTTAGATTCCTATTTGGTGATGGTGGTGGTATGTACCACCGAGTCAGTTTCAACTCATAAGGATCCTATATAGGGTTTCCAAAGCTGTAAGTCTTTCTGAGAGCAGAAAGCCTCATCTTTCTACCAAGGAGCACCTGGTATATTTGAACTATTGTCCTTGCAGCTAGCAGCCCAGTTCATGAGATGCCTATATTTAGGCATTTAAAAACCTATTCCAAAAGTAAAAAGGACATTTTATTGTACTTTTACTTTTCATGTTCTTTCTATTCTCATCATAAGATATGCAGGCAGATTTCAAGATCCATATGGCTTAGGGCAAATTGATAAGTTCAGAACCACCATTACCTTCCAATAATCTTCATGCTTTATATCATAGCACTGAGCACCGTAATTTGAATAGAAAACAGCACATTCTTTTTCCTTTCATTCTTTTCTCACATCTTTCTTATCTTCTTTTGTCAAGCAATAGATATTGACTGAAGAAAATAATCTTGTTTCTTTAGTTTCTCATTGATGTCTTTCTGTGTTCCTGGTGGTGGTAGTATGCCGTGGAGTGGGTTCCAACGCCTAGCGACCCTGTACAAGGTTTCCAAGGCTGTAAATCTTTATGGGAGCAGAAAGCCTCTTCTTTCTCCTGTGGAACAGCTGGTGGTTTCGAACTGCTGACCTTGAGGTTAGCAGCCCAATTCTTAGCCACTGTGCTACCAGAGCTCCTTGATGTGTCCCTAACTATCTTGTAAACTACACTAATACAATAGATTTTCCAATTGTGATTTGTTTTACGTGACTGACTTTCAAACAGACATTTTCAGCCTATTTCTCCCATTTTCACTCAGTAATTTATTTTAATCTGCCGACTCCTGGAGTGGCACTGTAGGATCAGCACTAGACTGCGAACCACAAGGTCAGCAGTTCAAACCCACCAGCCACTCCTTGGAAACCCTGTACAGGGACACTGTGAGTCGGAACTGACTTGATGGCACTTTAACAACAACAGGTAAACAACACTAGGTTACACTAGGTTACCTCATCCTTTTGGTTTTCAATGTCAGAAGTATTATTTTATTTTATTATGCTCCTTATTTATTTTTATGTTCTTGTCATATTCTCTCTTCATAGTATCAGGATGATTTTATCATTTGTTATAGTTTCTAAATGATCTCTTTGCTATTTATATATATATATATATTTCACTCTGAAATATTGTATATTTTCATTGCCCATGACATTTCAAAATGAGAGCCGTACTGTGTTCTGTAATTGCTATTTGGATTTGCCATAAAGATTTCCCACTTCTTTCAGATTATAAAAGCAGTATTCTAAAAAGATATCATTGGTATGTGAATTTTAACTTTCATTTCCAAGGGCTAACAGAATAACACTTCATCTGGTTATTCCAATTAGGTGACAGGTAACTTGCTAATCTCTATTTGCTGTAGTATCCACTGTGCCATACAATTGGTTTTATTCTTACACGGAACCTTTCATTATGTTGTTGTTGTTATGTGTCATCAAGTCAGTTTTGCATCAAAGCAACCCTGTGTACAACAGGATGAAACACTGCCTCCTCCTGGACCAGTCTCACAGTTCTTACATTTGAGCCCATTATTAGCAGCCACTCTGTTAATCCATCTCATTGAGAGTTTTCTTCTTTATTGCTGATCATCTACTTTACCAAGCAAGATATTCTTTTTCCAGGAACTGGTCCTTCCTGATAATATGCACAAGTACAAGAGACAAAGAGTCTCACTACCATTGCATCTAAGGACCAATCCAGCCATACTTTTTCCAAAACGGATTTTGTCATTTTTCTGTCAGTCCATGTTACTTTCAGTCTTCTTCACCAACACCATAATTCACATGCATCGATTCTTCTCTGATCTTCCTTATTCATTGTTCAGTTTGTATATTCATATGAGGTGATTGAAAATATCAAGGCTTTGTTCAGGCACACCTTAGTCTTCAAAATGACATCTTTGCTCTTTAACATTTTAAAGAGGTTTTTTGCAGTAGATTTGTCCAGTGAAATGTGTTGTTTGATTTCTTGATTACTGCTTCCATGAATGTTGATTGTGGATGTAAGTAAAATGAAATCCCTGACAGCGTCACAATTTAAACTGTTTAATACGATGTTATTTACTGGTCCAGTTATGAGGACTTTTGTTTTCTTTACATTGAGGTGCAATCCATACTGAAGGCTGTAGTGTTTGATCTTCATCAGTAAGTGCCTTCAAATCCCTCGCTTTCAGCAAGCAAGGTTGTGTCATGTGCATATTGTGACTGTTAATGAGTGGTCCTTCAGTCCTGATGTTATGTACTTTATATAGTCCAGTTTCTGTGATTATTTACTCAGATACAGATTGAATAAGTATGGTGAAAGGGTACAACCCTGATGTACACCTTTCTTGATTTTAAACCATTTGGTATTCTCTTGGTCTATGTACAAGTTCTACATGAGCATAATTAAGTGTTCTGGAATCCCATTCTTCACAGTATTAACCATAGTTTTGTTATGACCCACACAATTGAATACCTTTGCATAGCCAATAAATTACAAGGAAACATCTTTCTGGTATTCTCTGCTGTCACTCAAGATCTGCGTGATGTCAATGATATCTCTCATTCCACGTTCTTTTCTGAATCGGCTTGAATTTCTGGCAGGTAGCTGTCAAAGTACTGCTGCAACTGTTTTTAAATTATCTTCAGCAAAAGTTTATTTATATGTGATATTGATGATATTGTTAGGTAATTTCTGAATTCTATTGGGTCACCTCTCTTTCGAATGGACACAAATATGGTTCTCCTCCAATCAGTTGTCCATGTAGCTGTCTTCCAAATTTCTTGGCATAGATGAGTGAGCCCCTCCAGCACTGCATCAGTTTGTTGAAACATTTCTATTTGTATTTTGTCAATCCTGGAGCTTTGCTTTTCACTAGTTCCTTCATGGTAGCATCAGTACTATCGGTTCTAGATCACATGTTCTCTAAATTGTTGAATATCTATCACTTTTTGGTACAGTGGTTGTGTATATTCCTTCCATTTTATTTTGATACTTACTGCATCATTCATTATTTTGCACTTAGAATCCTTCAGTATTGCAACTTGAATTATTTTTTTCTTTTCAGTTTTGTCAGCTTGAGAAATGCTGAGCATGTTCTTTTCTTTTTTTTTTAAATTTTGTAATACTTTGTCTTCTCTAGCTGTTCTTTGAAATTTTCTGTTCAGCTGTTTTGCTTCATTGTGTCTTACATTCACTTTAGCTTCTCTACGTTCAAGAGTCAAGTAACGGAGTCTCTTCCAACAACCATTTTGATCTTTGCTTTCTTTCTTATTTTTTAAATGACCATTTGCTTCTTTCTTATATGATGTTCTTGATTTCATTCCACATCTCCTCCAGTCTTTGGTCATTAGTATGTCCAGTGAGTCAAATCTATTCTTCAGGTGGTCTCTAAATTCAGATGGAATATAATTAATGAAGGTCACGTTTTGGCTTTCATGGACTTGTTTTAATTTTCTTCAGCTTCAGCCTGAACTTGCATAGGTAGCAATTGATACTTTGTTCCACCGTGTGCCCCTGGTGGTGTTTTCATTGATGATATCGAGCTTCTCCATTGTCTCTCCCCACAGATGTAGTCAGTCTGGTTCCGGTGTATTCCATTTGGTGAGGTTCCCGTGTAGAGTCACTGTTTATATTGTAAAAAATAAAATTTTGCAATGAAGAAGTAACTGATCTTACAGAATTCTATAATGTGCTCTTCAGTGTTATTTTTATCATCAGGACCATATTTTCCAGCTACCAGTTTCCAACTTTTGCATTCCAATCAGCAGTAATCATCAATGCCTCTTGATTGCATGATTGACCAATTTCAGGCTGAAAAAGCTTGTAGAATTCTTCATCAGTGACTTTAGTGGTTGGTGGCTAAATTTGAATAATAGTGGTTTTAGCTGGTCTTCCTTGGAGGTTCATGGATATTATCCTATCACACATAGCATTGTCCTTCCAGATAAATCTTGCAATGTTTTGGATTTTTTCTGACAATGAATACAACTGAATTCCTCTTGCATTTGTCATTCCCAGCATTGTTGTTAATTGCCGCTAAGTTAGTTCAGACTCATAATGACCCTGTCCAGTGTTTCCAGCTGGTGGCTTTGCGTCACCGACCCTGCAGTTCAAACCAACTTTGTGGTCCAATGCAGTATCCTGCAGCACCTCATCAGGATGTCATTTCCAGTGTAGTAAATCATACTGATTGTCCGATTCAAACTGTCCAGTACCAGTCCATTTCAGCTCACTAATGTGTAGAATTTCTATCTGTATTGACCTGTAATAATTCTATCATTACCTTACAAATACTATGTGTTTTTTTCAGATACTACCGTATCTTTTAGTTAAAAGATTACATTTCACTTCCTCCCTTAAATGTTCCTTGACTATAGACCGTCTTTACCCCTCTTTTTTTTTTTTTTTTTTTACTGTATCTCCATTCTTAGTGTCTGTAAAATATGAACAAGCATATCCTTAGATAGTATCTAATAATTTGAAACTTGATTCAACATTGTTTTATCTGAGGCTTCTTTACCCATCTGTAAAATCCCTCCAAAATAAGTTTCTTTCTTTTACCCAGGCCTTTAAACTGGTTCTTCACAGTTCAGTCATGGCCGACAGAGTAAAGCCAGTACAGACCTCAATTTGTAAAATGTGGGTGAAACAGTCACAATATGCACTGTTCAGAACCTTGCTAGAAACTTAGTCTTCCTCTTAGTAAACAAGAGCAGCTGTGCGCTACATACCAACCATATTTCTTGACTGTTAGAGTGGGAAACATTGGTGCCCAGCTAAAAAAAACAGTGGCTGACGGCACCACTTTGAATGTGTGATGCTCTCCATAGACCTGACAGTAATCTAGTCCCCCCTCATCAGGCTTCTGCCAGGGCTCACTGCTCATCTTCTGAGTCTCCCGTTCCAGGGCTTTGGCTTGTTGTTTTTCCTGTTTTGGTTATCATTCTACTTCTCCCCAAAATTTAAAATCTGGTATGTTCTAATTTCATTTCATTGGCCATGACTGCACCAGTTCAAAACCCTGCTTTTACCTTTCCATACTGTAGCTTGTAACAGAGGTTTGGTATTTATTAGTTACATCATTGATTGTCTATGATACCATTCAGCGCAGACATCTTTCTCATCTGTTCTGTGGTACCTGCTGAGATTACCTCCCTTCACCTCCAATAACAGTGCATTAATGTGTAATCAGAAGGATTTAAAAATATATAGTCAATAAAATATTAACTTACAAGAGCATAAATTTTCATTTGGAAATCAATATTTAAAAAATTGAGCATTTTATATAGAATATTTATGGAAAATACAAGGTTGTTGGAAGATTTATTGAAATGAATGGTCCAACCCCATAATTATTTTCCTGTTTCACACAAATTAAGACATTGAATAATAGAAAAAAATATGTGAAGTCTTTTGGAAAAATTTAATTTTACTATATCCCTGAAAGTGTTTGAGGTTTGCAAGTATACTTTACCTTTTGTTTTCCTTTATATTCCAAATTGGAATATGTGTTCCCTTTCAAGAGAAAATAAATCCCAGCTATATAGAGTTAGGGCCTAGACTATTGACTTGTGTTTCTCTAAATACTTGGAAACAAGCTTTTGAGAATGTTTGTTTGCTATGAATAGAGTGAGTGGAAGTGAGAAAGAAATAATTGAAAGCAGTTTATGAGTGATTTAGGCATTAGGAGTTAGAATATCGGCTGTTAGCAACACCTCAATAATTTTCTTTATATTACTTACTGTTTAATAATGTATCAGTCGTTCCCTAGCAGGAATAGTGCCTCTTTGACCTTCCTTTGTCTTTTTCTCACTTACCTGTGTTTATTACATGTTCTCAGTTATAGCTTATATTTGTAATATGTCAAAGACCTGAGTTTTTTTTTTTAAGAAATAAACTTTTGTGGTTTTTTAAACGTTTTTATTGTGAATTGAGTGATAGTTTACATAGGATAACATCGGTTTTACACTCATTGTTTCATTGCAATGATCACAGTCGACCTGAGTGTTTTTGCATGTGCCAGCTTCTCCTAATTTTAACATTGAAACAGAGTTTATGTTTATGTGTTGCCCTTTTTTCCCTACCATGAGATAATTTGTTTTAATCTTTTTGTAGATCACAGCACCTGGATGGTTAATTTCACATAGAATATTGTATCTAAATCCAGTCCATCTCAAATATATGAAACTTCACCATGTTCTTAACTGTATTCTCTTCTAGAAGAAGATGGGAAAACTGGAGATGTTTTAGTGAAGTTCAGAGAATACCAAGACAAGCATTCCAGATCAGGTATATTCATCAATCACAGAAAACTAATTAAAGAAAGAAGTAATGTTTATGGGAAAACATTTACACTAGGTAAGAACCGTATTATTTCAAAAACACTATGTGAATATAAAACTGATTTGAAAAATATTTCAGAATTAGTCATTAGAAATATAAACCCTGTAAGAGAGAAGTTTGGTGAGAGTAATGGATGGGAGAAATCACTCCTCAATACCAAGCATGAGAAAATCCATCCTACAGTAATTCTCCATAAACAAACAGAGAGGAGTCTCAGTTGTAAACAAGAGATTATTCAACATCAGAAGGTCCGAACTCCAGAGCAATTATTTGAGTATAATGAATGTGAAAAATCCCTCCTTATGAAAGGAATGTTACTTACACATACTAGAGTTCACAGAAGTGGAAGACCATTTGAATATGATAAAGATGGACTATCGTTCATCCAGAAGTCAAATATTGATGTTCATCCACAGACGCTTATGGAAAAGAAACCTTATGCATACAGTAAATTTGGGAAATTTATCTGCAGGAAGTCTGTTTTTATAAGGCATGAGAGATCTCAAACAATAGAGAGACCCTTTCAGTGTCATCATTGTGGGAATAGCTTTAGGAGGAAGTCATACCTCATCGAACATCAGAGAATTCACACAGGTGAGAAACCTTATGTTTGTAGTCAATGTGGAAAGGCCTTCCGTCAGAAGACAGCTCTAACACTTCATGAGAAAACACACATAGAAGGAAAACCCTATATTTGTATTGATTGTGGGAAATCCTTCCGCCAGAAGGCAACCCTCACGAGACATCACAAAACACATACGGGGGAGAAAGCCTATGAATGTAGTCAATGTGGGAGTGCCTTTAGAAAGAAATCATACCTTATTGATCATCAGAGAACTCATACAGGAGAGAAACCATACCAATGTAATGAATGTGGGAAGGCATTTATTCAGAAGACAACTCTCACTGTACATCAGAGAACTCACACAGGAGAGAAACCCTATATTTGTAGTGAATGTGGAAAATCCTTTTGCCAAAAGACAACGCTCACTCTCCATCAGAGAATTCATACAGGAGAAAAACCCTACGTTTGTAGTGAATGTGGGAAGTCTTTTCGCCAGAAGGCAATACTCACTGTTCATCAACGAATACATACAGGAGAGAAATCCAATGGATGTTCTCAATGTGGGAAAGCCTTTAGTAGGAAGTCTAACCTCATTCGCCATCAGAAAACTCACACAGGAGAGAAACCATATGAATGTAAAGAATGTGGGAAATTCTTCAGTTGTAAGTCAAACCTCATTGTTCATCAGAAAACTCATAAGGAGAAACTGGAAATAAAGTAAATGATATATTTTTGGTAAAAAATTTTAAGTCATGGTAAACCCTATGCACTGTGTTTATAATACTTCACAGTTAAAGTTACTGTACCATATATTTCTCTGCTTTTGCTAGTCTATGTAACCCAAAAAATGAGTTACTAGAAAAGTTAAATGACAAAAGTCATTGGAAATGATAAGCCAGATTTTTAATATTAGATAAAGCAGACAGATTTCTTCTTTCAAATTGCTATAAACATTTAAAACATTCAGTATATATCTTCTTGTGAACTAATAATAAATGGCTGACTGGTACTGGTGGAAGTGTGCACTATATTTCTCACTGCAATATGAAATAAAAATTAGTTGTTGCATCCAAAGTTAATCCTAGTCCTGTCTTCTAATATTATAAATTATATTATGAAGCTATATAAATCAGAAAATACATTATGTAAAAGCTTTCCTGGTGGCAAAATGGTTAAACATTCAGCTAACAGGTTGGCACTTTGAACCCACCCAGCCTCTCCATGGGAGGAAGACTTGGTGATCTGCTTCTATAAAGACGCCAGCTTAGGAAACTCTATTAGGTGTTCTTCTCTGTCACTTCAGGTAGCTATGAGTCAACACAGACTTAGTGGCACTTAACCTTATATACTTTTTCATATATATATGAATGCTGTGTTTTGATCATTATTGCATGCAGAAGAAGTTCATTTATGCTTATATATCGAATTCCATTGTATGATCATATCATAATTTATCCCTTCTATTATTGAGTTTTTACTGTTTACAGCAAAGGGTCATAATAAATTATGCTTCTGTGAACATATTTGTCTTTGGGCAAATACATATATGCATTTCTCTTGTGTATATGCCTAATAGTGAAATTGCTGAGTCCTAGGGCATATGTACGGATCCCTAGTAATACGTTGTTGTACGGATCCCTAGTAATATAGTGGGTTTCAAATTGGGCTACAAACCTTAAGGTCAGCAGTTAGAACCTATCAGCTGCTTCATGGGACAAAGCTTTCTGCTCCTGTCAAGATTTACAGCTTTGGAAATCCTAGGCAGCATCAGTATGAGTCAGTGTCAACTCGATGACAGGAGGTTTGGGATTGAGGACAAATTTATGTTCAGTTACTGCAACAATAATTCTGGAAGGATCAGCATTAGGCTGGCCCCCATGAGGTGGAGATTAAAGACATCACAAATGTCTGACTTTCCTAAAGTGCTATGTTTTTGTTGTTAAGTGCAATAGAGTCGGTTCCGACCCATAGTGACCCAGTATAGGGTTTCCAAGGAGCAGCTGGTGGGCTTGAGCCGCTGACCTTGCAGTTCAAACAGTTTTGCAGTCTGGCACATTAACCCACAGTGCCACACCAGGACTCCCATAAACCCACCACTCCTCCCCTCAGTATTCTCCACGCACCAGATTTCTGTAATTCTCTGTAACGTGTCACAGAACTGTCAGAGAAATGGCTCGCACAGTTGTGGAGGCTGGCCAATCCCAGCTCTGTAGATCAGATGTCAGTCTGGAGGGTTCTCCTCACTCACACAGAATTAGGACTGTTGACTCTCAAGGCTGTGGAAGGTGGCACATCAGATCAGGCTGCTGGCTCAAGTCTCAAGAACTGGAGGTCAGACAGAAGCATCCTTGGTTAGCCAAGCAAAGGAGCACATGGCACACATCACCAGGATGGCTCATTTTATACACAGCAGGGTGGCAAGCTTGACCAAGCCCCTTGTTAGATGTCCACATTTTTACTATCACTCACAACTGAACCATATAACTCTATCAACCAACGTCTTTCCACACCTTCTCTTACCCAGAGTCATCAGAAAAAAAGCTGTTTGGTGGGAGTGATAAAGACATAGCCAGAAGAGCTATATTAAATAATTTACTGCATTGCAGTTAGTTTTGATCCATTGCCAAACAACTTACAACTTCCACACCATAAGTCACTGTGAGTAGGAAACAACTGTGAACATTATCAAGATGGTGGTGGTTCAAATCAGGGATTATGGATATAATATATCTTCTTGTTGTTAAGTGCCTTGGAGTCTGTTTCGACTCATAGTGACCCTGTATAGAGTTTCTGAGGCTCTAAATCTTTTGTGGGAGCACACCACCTTATCTGTCTCTCGCAGAGCAGTTAGTGGGTTTAAACCACCAACCTTGTGATCCGCAGTCCAGTGCGTATCCAAGGGAGCCGCTGCACTCCCATAATACATGTTGTTGTTGTTGTTATGTGCCGTGGAGTCTGTTCCGACTCACAGAGACCCTGTACAGGGTTTCCGAGGGTGTAAATCTTTACGGGAGCAGAAAGTCTCATCTTTCTCTCACGGAACAGCTGGTAGTTTCCAACTGCTGACCGTGAGATTCGCAGCCTGATTCGTAACCACTAGGCCACCAGAGCTCCTTTATAATACATGTAGAAAGGCTTTATTTTTTAAACCACAGTCCAACCTTATATAATCCCACGCACATGTAATGAATGGGGGATTGACTTTAGTCACAATTAATGCCTTCAATGAAATTTGAAATCTCATACTAGAGATACCGAGGATCTTCCTTGTTCAACGTGAGAGTATCTCCCTTGCCCAACATCAGAGAATTCTAACAAGAGAAAAACCATGAGTATAATGAAGGGGGATAGCCTTTAACAATGGTCTATATCTTACTGGTCATGTAAAAATAATAACTATAGAAAGGCCTATAACCATACTTCACTCTTTATGCAACATTAAGTAATTTATACTAAAGAAAGGAAGATCAAAAAGAGAACATATGAGACTTGGAACTCTGACTCTGGGAAAAGCCAACGCCCTGAAAAGTCCAATCAGACTGAGACTATAATGCCAAAGAGTCCATGTGTAGTCACCATGGTCACTACCTCCAGCTGAGCTCCCAGCCATCACAGAGATAATGTTAGAACTTTTCCAATCCAACTGTAAATCACCTCTTACAAAAAATGGTTTCTGTATCTCTAGTGTAATTTCTGGTAATGTGTGTAGGTAAACAAGAAAGTTTTCTTATTCCTTGTCACCCCAATATCAAATAGTGCACAGTACAGCTCAAACCTGAAGCTTTTGTGCACATTGTCTAAATTGCCACCCAGTTTCAGAACAAGCAATCAATAAAGCCATGGTCTCCTACCTCACAAATAATAGCAAAAGCCATAGGCCTCAACTCTGGTCTTCATTCACCTGCGATGCTTTCAATTTTGAGATATTCATCAGTTCATCATCTGGGGCTTTTTTTTTTTTTTATGACATTCTGAAAAAGACAAAAACATAAAAGTAGAACTGATCAATGACCACCAGTGATTAGAAGTGGGAGAGATCTGATTACAAAGGTGATGCACAAAGGAATTTTTTGAAGAGCTGGAATTGTACTGTATCCTGTTTGTGGCTTCAAACATACACAAATCTATGCAGGTGTGAAAATTCATAAAACCAAAACAGTTGTGAATTATATTGCTTTTAATTTAAAAAAACAAAAACAAAACCCCTGGATATGTTCTCCAGCTTCACCATTATCAGAACTTGTTGGTTTATACCCCCACCAAAAGAAAAGGGATTTAAACTGACCCCTGATTTATATGTCCCGTAATCTGGACAATTTGGGCACACACATACATACAGTGGTCTTACTTACTTTGTCTCAGAGTTACTTCTTCCTCAAATAAACTCATCCACAACACAAAAGACATACTGGATTGGCCCATAAACTAAATGCCCAACCAGCTGATTGGCCTACCCAACAAAGCTCCAGACTTTATGTGTGTGGGGTGGGGTTGGAGAACATATTTCATTAATGAGCAAAAGCAAGTCAGATAGTCCCCAGCTTATAAATGAGATCCATTCCTAAAGTACTTCAAGTGGAATTTGTAAGGGAGACAGACCAACAGGTGCATGTGGTTCTTAGCCTTGCAAGAATCTTTTCATTGACTTGAAGACTGCATGTGTAGTGAGGGAAGGAGATTGTGTGAAAATTTTGTTATAAGGATTGTTCTAAGTAGATGGTATCAGAGTGAGGGCAAATTCATGTAACATTAAAGGCAAATAGGAGTTGTCCATAAATCAGATGCTTTGTAATCTGGAAACTGCTTGTATGAGTTTTGTATTTGGTTAGTTTTTCTCCAACAGACCACCAGCCAATGCACATACCATCAGTGCACATGTGATGGTTGGAAATGATGGTAAGTGGGAGCCCAATCCTACTCCTGCTCCTTTGTTCTCAGTGGCATATAACAGCTTGTTAATGAAGTGTCCTGATGTCATGTACTTCAAATAGTCCAGCTTCTCAGATTATTTGCTTATTATAATACAGGTCAAATAAGTATGGTGAAAGGATACAACCCTGACACACACGGTCCCTGATTTAAAACCACTTAGTATCGCTGGATCTGTTTGAATAACTGCCTCTTAGTCTTTGTACAGAGAGTCCTGGTGTGGCGCTTGGGTTAATGTGCTGGACTACAATGTCGGTTTGAACCACAAGTTCAGTGGTTCAAGCTCATCAGCCACTCCTCAGAAACCCTTACAGGGTGGCAATGGGTCAGAACTCACTCGATGGCACCTGACAACAACGAGTCTATGTACAAGGAGCTCTGGCAGCATAGTGGATCATGCATTGGGCTACTAACCACAGGTCAGCAGTTTGAATCCACCAGCTGCTCTGTGAGAGAAAGATGAGGTTTTCTGCTCCCGTAAGGATTTATAGCCTCAGCACCCTTATGCAGGGTCACTATGAGTCAGAACCAACTCGACGCCATGCAGCAGCGGTCTGTGTACAGGTTCTGCCCAAGCACAATTAAGTGTTCTGGAATTCTCCTTAAGCAGTGTTATCCATAGTTTGTTAAGATCCACGTAGTTAAATGCCTTTGCATACTCAATAAAACAAAGGTAAATATCTTTCTGGTATTCTTTGCTTTCAACCAAAATCTAACTGCTATGCATGAATTTCTGGCAGGTTCCTGTCAATGTACTGCTGAAACCATTTTTCCATTAGGGTCAGCAAAATTTTACTTGCGTGTGATATTACTGATCTTGTTTGATAGTTTCTGCATTCTCTTGGGTCACCTTTCTTTGGAATGGGCACAAATTATGTTTCAGTTCAGCTTGAAAAATGGTGATTGTACTTTTCCGTTTTGGTTTTCTAGCTCCAGGTCTTCACACATTTCATTTTGATAGTTTGCTTTTCTGAACACAGGCTTATTTATGTAAGAGTTTAGACATATAACATTATAATTGAAGGGGAAAACAAAACAGTTGTTCCGTCACATGGCATTGGGCAGCTGTTGCTAGTAAAGTTATAAACTGATCTATGTTTCAAATTTGTTTCCTGTCAAAAGTTTAACTGATAGAAGGTTGACCTCAATCCTGGTGTCTTTGGGCATCACTTAGCTAGGATATATCTGGTGGAAAAGAATAAAGGCCTTAGTGGCAAGCCAGATGTCCTATCACTTCACTAGAAGGAAGGTGACCTTGCCTAAGTGCTGCCCCTTTATCAGGTTAGTGACACCAGAGGATCTTTCTTTTGAGACCAAAGGCTCCCTCTAGTGATATAACTGCATTATCCAGTCATCACCTTTTAGCTCTACTGAGGGCTGTTAGATGATGGGTGACATCCTTAGGACAAGGAAGCTTCTGGCTAGACAGAGCCACCTGTGATACTGGGGCACTGAGCTTAGCTGAAACCTCACGTTACTTTGTTTCAGGCTCAGCACTACTATCACCTACTTCTTGACCTCTGTCTAAATGGGAGATTTCAAGACAGGATAGCATGGTTCTTTTCAGTTTATTTCATGAAGGAGTTACACTAGTCCAAGTTAAAAGTGGATCCCAAATGGTTACTTATATGAGAGTAAGTAAATAAATATTGCTATAAAATAATGGAAACCTTTATTAAACAACAGTATCAAAAAGTGGAGTTGCTGTTTCTCCACATATCCTGTGTCTACGTCCATACACTTCTGAAAGCAGTGCTTCCTTTCCCAAAGAATCTGCACCCTTCAATTTGCACACCAAAAGGTCCATTTTGGCATTCTCAAAGGACTTAAATAGTGTTGTTCCTTTTGAATGTTCTGATTCCTTTCGGACAATTGTCTTTATTACCCTGGTCTTGTTTAATAGATTGATGGGAAGATCAATCTATGAGCTAGCTGATTGTCACACAATGCTTCTGGTAGTTTTCAGCCAAAAGCTTGCTGAGGCCAAAATGTTCCCTTAAAATGGAAAATGCTGAACCAAGTGAGATCTCAACTAAAGTAGCTGTCACATCAATGGTAGTTCTATGGCCTTCCACCAGTTTCTAGACTTTAGTCAGTTTTGTTGAGGTTGATAGTTTTCCCTTTCTCGGCTCATCTTTGAGGTCTTCCTAGTCTTCCTTGAAATGGTTGATCCATTTAGAAACTTGTTTTAGGTGAGGCAGCATTCACGCAAACCTTCATTGACTTGGAACTTGGGTTTTGTTGAAAATTTGGTATTAGCCCTGAACTCAAAATTTATTTTTTTCCATGTATGGTACAAAGAATATCCTTTATTTGAAAGCACTGTAATGAGATTAATACAAGTGTATTAGGGAGAGAACTTATCAGCACCCATTCACTGATTGATTATATGCATTAATGTCCAGGTATAAACTAGAACTGTAGCAAAACTTTTTGACTTGCCTACATACAAACTGTGAAGTTTTACATTTATGACAAGGGACAGAAGGGAAGTTTTCTGTTCATTGCAAGGAAATGCTCACTTAAGCCTCAGTGAGCCACAAAACCTACCAAATTACACCAATAACACATAAAACCCAAAATAACACTGACCTAGAAGAATTGATGCTTTTGAGTTATAATGTTGGAGGAGAATATTGAAAGTGTCATGGGCTGCCAAAAGAACCAACAGATTTGTGTTGGAAGAAGTGCAGCCAGAGTGCTCCTTGGAGGCCAGGATGGCCGAACTTCGTCTCTCATACTTTGGACATATTGTCAGGAGGGACTAGTCACTGGAGAAGGATATCATGTTTGGTAAGGTGGAGGGTAGAGAAAAAGAGGAAGACCCCCAGTGAGATGGATTGGCAAAGTGGCAGCAGCAATGGGCTCAAGCGTGGCAACAATTGTGAGGTTGGCCCAGGATCAGGCAGTGTTTTGTTCTGTTGTGCATAGGGTCACTATGAATTGGCACCAACTCGATGGCACCTAACAACAATAACAATCCTGTATGTTGTTGTTAAGTGTCTTCAAGTCAGTTCTGACTTACAGAGACCCTGTACAGGGTTCCAAGGAGCAGCTGGTGGGTTTGAACCACTGACCTTATAGTTAGCAGTCCAGTGTTTATCCTACAACACCACACCAGGAGTCTCCAGTATAGTCAATGGTAAAGAGAAAGATCCACAATGAAATGGATTGACACAGTGGGTCAGACATATCAGTGGGCTCAGATATAAGAATTATGAGGATGGCACAGAACTGGGCAGTGTTTCATTCCGTTTTAAAGATTGCTGCTATCACTTGGAACCAACTCAACAGCACTTTACAACAGCACCCAGTCTTTTGGTGGAAGTTACAAAGATTATGGCTAGAAGGACCATCGCAAGTAATTCACTGCATTACAGGCTACCCCATGGCTCTTCTATCCACTGGCCCTTACATACTTGAAGAATTATCATCATTTTGAGTGTAAGCACATCTATGAAAGCTTGTAAACCAACCACTTCATGCCCTCATCTCCCCCTGTGTTAGATAACCTATTTCTAAAATTGCTTGGCACTATCAAGCCAGATTTGATTACTTAATGCATTGCAATTCATTTGATGACTGAATAATTTTTAAACAACATAAAAGGTGACTG
>NW_006408622.1:9598022-9615297 GCF_000296735.1 Chrysochloris asiatica
ATGTATTAGACACAAATGACAGAAGACCAGAAGAATTGTGGCATGACGTAAAATCATACAAGAAGAAAGCAAAAGGTCATTAAAATGACAGGAAAGACAGAAAAGACCAACATGTATGTCAGAAGAGACTAAAATTGGCTCTCAAGTGTAGACATGCTAAAATGAATGGAATAAGTGAGAAAGTCAAAAAGCTGAACAGAAAACTTCAAAGGACAGCTCAAGAAGACTAAGTCACGTATTAAAATGACATGTGCAGTGACCTAGAGTTAGAAAACTAAAAGGGGAGAAAATGCTCAACATTTCTCAAGCTGAAAGAACTGAAGAAAAAATTCATACCTCTACTTGTAATATTGAAAGAGTTTATGGGTAAAATGGTGGATGATGCAGAAAGCACCAAAAGAAGCTGGAAGGTATATATAGAGTCACTGCACCAAAAAGAAATGATCGATGTTCAACAATTTCAAGAGGCAGCTCAGGATCAAGAATTGATGTTACTGAAGGAAGAAGTCCAAGGTGCACTGAAGGTACTGGCAAAAAAACAAAGCTCCAGGAATTGACAGAATACAAATAGAAATCTTTCAACATACTGATTCAACACTGGAGACACTCACTCTCATCTTTGCAAAGAAATTTGGAGGACAATTATCTGGCCAACCAATTGGAAGAAATCTATATTTGTCCCCATTCCAAAGATAGGTGACCCAATGGAATGTGGAAATCATCCGATAATATATTGGATATTAATATCACACATAAGTAAAATTTTATTGAAGATAATTCTAAAACAGCTGCAACAATACGTTGACAAAGAACTGTGAGAGGTTCAAGTCAGAATTGGAAGAGGATGTGGAACTAGCAATATCATTGCTGATGTCAGATGGCTCTTGGCTAAAAACAGAAGATTTCAGAAAGATTTTTACTTGTGCTTTATTGACTATGCAAAGGCTTTCAACTGTGTGGATCATGGCAAGCTATGGATAACACTGTGAAGAATGGGTATTCAAAGTGACTTAATTGTGCTTATGAGGAACCTGTATATAGACCAAGAGGTAGGTATTTGAACAGAACAAGGGTATACTGAAAGGTTTAAAACCAGGACAGGTGCGCATCAGGGTTGTATTCTTTCACCATACTTATTCAATCTGTATACTGAGTAACTAATTTGAGAAACTGGATTAAATCAAGAAAAATGTGGCATCAGGATTGAAGAAAGGCTGATGAACAACCTGGCAATATGTAGATTATACAACCTTGCTTGCTGAAAGCAAAGAAGACAAAATACTTAACTGATGAAGATCAAGGATCACCACCCTTAGTGTGGATTGCATCTCAATGTAAAGAAAGCAAAAATTCTCACACTGGACCAATAAATAGGATCATAAAAAATGGAGAAAAGATTGAAATTTGCCAGACTTGATTTTCCTTGAATCCACAATAAACACTCATGCAAATAGCAGTTAAGAAGTCAAATGGTGCCTTGCATTAGGCCAATCTGCTGCAAAAGACCTCTTTAAAGTATTCAAGAGCAAAGATAACAGTTTAAGAACTAAGGTGTGCCTGAAATAAGCCTGGTATTTTCAGTAGGTTCACTCATATGCATGTGAAAGTTGAGCATTGAGTAAGGAAGACTCTAGAAGAATTGATGCATTTGAGTTATGGTGTTGGAGACGAATATTAGAAGTACCATGGACTGAATGCCAGAAGAACAAACAAATGGGTACCAGTCCTAGGCTAGTGAGTTCACATACCTCCCTACACTGAAGTGTAGCCAGCCCTTTCTTTGTTTCTCTCATCCTTACTCTCCGTGGACTAGGCCAATGGAACATGTCCATACTCAACTTGTCTCTTCATTGCTGTACCTGCTCCACTTCAACTCATCATGTGAGCCTAGCTAGTCACCACAAGTGAGCATACCCGGCTATCTACTTGTTGACTCCTTTTAACTTCCAGTCATAGAAGAGCATTTTGAAGGGTGATGATATTTCCTTCTTCAATGCATCCAAACACAAACCATTTGCTTGAATTTCAGAATGAAAATAGTTTTTTTTGGTTGTTGTTTTTTTACCCTTGAAGGAGAATATTTCGTTTTCCTCCAAATAAAAATCTTCTGTTCTCTTTGCATTTCTAGATAGATCTGCATGTCTTTTAAAATACAATTTTCCTGGATGGGCTTCATGTTATGAAGCTAAGCTCCCAATACTGTGTACACAGGGCTACTGCATTGAAATAAAGAGCCTGTTTTGTTCAGGCAAATCCTAATAACCCCTTTTAGCATATCCAATACATATTAACCACATAGATACTAAATGCTCTCTGAAATCTATAACACCCAATATTAATTTCCATCATACATTTAAGTTTGTTTTACAATACTAGGTAAGAGAAACCTTCAATAACCATAATATATTCAAATGAACACAATGCTTTTTAAAACATTCCAGTTTCATCTTCTCTTTTCCACACTTTGACTGTTTTCCCATTCATATGCATATGGACTTGGGCCTCTGGAAGACATTGGCCCTTTATCAATCACCTCCTTTAATCAGCCTGGCTTTTGACCCAGGCCATAACAGCTGCAGCTGTTCTGCCATCCCCCATTTCCTTAGCTGTTGCTCCAGTGTAACGTCTCTTACTTTCCTTTCAACCACTACAGATAACAACAGCCAAAGGAGCCATCCCAAGAATCCAAAGTTTTACTTCCCATGCCCATTTATTCTTTCTCTTACAAAGTGTCATGCTTTTATGAGTCTGGAGCCATTGTCGTGAATCCTACTCCTGATATCAACTGTTAAAATGATGTGGTGGGAACATCTGATCTCCTTTTACGTCACAAGGGGGAGAGAATCAAAACCAGCAGCCCAGGGCTTATTTCCTATGAGGTGAAGGTCAGACATGCCTCCACTCTAGAACCTTTTTACCAATTCTGATACCAGCCAACTTTCCCATGGCACTCTCTACTCTGCTGGGCTCATTAATTCATTGCAATGACACAGAACTCACAAACAATATTCACGATTCTAGAGTTTATTAGGGAAGCTACAGATAATTCAACATCATAAAGTACTTTGTCAGACATGCCTGCAAACATGCCTCTCTGACCCTCAGCCTCTCAGTCTGACTTTTGCCCTGCTTGGGCAAGTTTTACAAAGTTCACTTAGCTCTGCCAATAAATATCCAGGTGCACCCCATTCCACCAGCAAGTCTCCTATCCAAAGGTACTCAGCTTTCTCGCTCTGTGGGCTGCAAACCTGTTCTGTGATGTGCTGATCTCCTGGTGTTGCTGCCGCTGTTTATTATGCAGCTGCTGCTGGTGGCTGTCTTTCACCGTCTCTGGTGTCATAGCTTTCTACTCTTGGGTTCAGCTCAGGGATCTTGAGTCCGAAGGTTGTACAGCACTCCTGGCTCTAATTTCTTGATGATTTTGAGGGCCTACTTTCTGCTTCTGGGATGGCTCATTTTAAGCATAGTGGGATGACAAAATTGACCAATCTTCCATGTTAAGGTTCCTTTCCTCACATCTTATTTTCATGGTCCCTCACTCACAAGGGTGCCAAGCTTCTTATATATTTACAGTATTAGCAAACTATCCAATCTCATGGGTAGGCCACAAGCACCTCACATTTGCACAGTCCTACACAGTCCTGGTGTTATGCTGTGGGTTAAGGCACTGGACTGAAAAATTGGTGTGAACCACAGAGTCAGCAATTCAAGCTCACCAGTCACTCCTCAGGAACCCTATCCAGGGTTGCTGTGAGTTGGAACCAATTAGGTGGCACTTAACAGCATCAACAACAACACCCAGTCTTTTGGAGGGAGTTACAAAAGTGGCTGTTGTTGTTTTTGTTAGATACCATCAAGTCAGTTCTGACTCATAGTGACCCTATGCACAACAGAATGAAACACTGCCAAGTCCAGTGCCATCCTCACAATCATTAAGCTTGGGCCCATCGCTGCTGCCACTGTGCCAATCCATCTCGTTGGGGGTCTTCCTCTGTTTCATTGACCCTCCACTTTACCTAGCATGATGTCCTTCACTTTCAGCAAACAAGGTTGTATCATCTGTATATCACAGGTTATTAATGAGTCTTCCTCCAATCCTATTGCCACCTTCTTCGTATATCCAACTTCTTGGACTATTTGCTCAGCGTACAATCAGTTGTCTAGGTAGGTAACTTCCAAATGTCTTGGCATAGATGAGTGTCTCAAGTGCTACATCAGTTTGTAAGAAAACATCAATTTGTATTTCATCAATTCCCAGAGACTTGTTCTTTGCCAATGCCTTTAGTGCACCTTAAATTTCTTCCTTCCACTGGCTCTTGAAATGGCTGAACATCATCTTTTTTTTTTTTTTTTGGCTAGAGTGATTCTATGTATTCCTTCCATCTTCTTTTGATGTTCTCTGCATCATTTAATATTTGGCCCATAGAATCCTTCAATATTGGCAAGTCAATGTTTGAATTTTTGCTTCAGTTCTTTCAGCTTGAAAAAAGCTGAATATGTTCTTCCCTTTTGGTTTCGTAACCCCAGGTCTTTGCACATTTCATTATAATACTTGACTTTGTCTTCTCGAGCTGTCATTGGAAGTTTTCTGTGTAACTCTTTTACCTTTTCATTTCTTCCATTTACTTAAGCATCTCTACATTGAAGAGCAAGTTTGTTGTCTCTTATGACATCCTTTGGTCTTTTCCTTCTTTCTTGGCTTCTTAATGATCGTTTACTTTCTTCCTATATGATGTTGTTGATGTCATCCCACAACTCTTCTCGTCTTTGTCATTAGTGTCTAATGCATGAAATCTGTTGTTGAGATGATCTGTAGATTCAGGTGGGATATTTTTAGGGTCAAATTTTGGCTCTTGTGGACTTGTTTTAATTTTCTTCAGCTTTATCCGAACTTGCATATGAGCAGTTGATGGTCGGTTCCACAGTCTGTCCCTGGCCTTGTTTTGGCTGATGATTATTAAGTGTTTCCACTGTCTTTCTCCACAGATGTTGTCAATTTTCTGTGTATTCTATCTGGTGAAGTTCATGTGTATAAATTTTATGTTGTTTTTAAAAAGGCATTTGCAATGAACAAGTCATTGGTCTTGCAAAATTTTATCATGCAGTCTTTAACATTGTTTCTATCACAAAGACCGCATTTCCCAATGGTTGATTCTTCCTCTTTGTTTTCAACCTTTGCATTAGCATCACCAGTAATTATCAGTACATATTGGTTGCATATTTGATAACTTTCAGACTTAAGAAAATAGACTTCTTCAGTTTCATCTTCACTGACTTTAGTGGTTAGTGCGTAAATTTGAGTAATAGTGGTATTAAGTGATCTTTGTTGTAGGCATGTGGATATTATCCTATCACAGACAGCATTATACTTCAAGATAGATCTTGAAATGTTCTTTTTGATGATGAATGTGATGCCATTCCTTTCCAATTTGTCATTTCTGGCATAGTAAACTATGTGATTGTTAGATTCATAATGGCCAGTACCAGTCCATTTCAGCTCACTAATGCCAAGGATATCAATCTTTATGCATCCCATTTCATTTTTGACAGCTTCCAATTTTCCTAGACTTATACTTTGTACATTCCATGTCCATTACATTTATAAGGTTTCTTGCCAGAATGAATTTTCTGATGGTGAGAGAATCTTGAGTGATAGTTAAAAAGCCTTCCCACATACCTTACATTCATAAGGTTTCTCACCTGTATGGATTCTCTGTGCAGCAGATTTACCTAATGTTTTCCTCTGCTTTATTGACTATACAAAGGTTTCCAACTGTGTGGATCATGACAAGCTATGGACAGTATTGTGGAGAATGAGTATTCCAGAACATTTAATTGCACTCATGAGGAACTTGTACATAGACTAAGAGGCAGTCATTCGAACAGAATAAGGGGACACTGAATGGTTTAAAATCAGGAAAGGTGTGTGCCAGGGTTGTATTCTTTCACCATACTTACTCAAACTATATGCTGAGCAAATCATCTGAGAAGGTGAATTATATGAAGAAGAACATGACCTCGAATTGGAGGAAGATTCATTAACAACTTGCAATATGCAGATGATACAGTCTGAAAGTGAAGAGGACTTAAAATACTTACTGATGAAGATCAAAGACCACAGCCTTCAGTATAGATTATACCTCAATGTAAAGAAAACAAAAACCCTCATTACTAGACCAATAAATAATATCATTATAAATGGAGAAAAGATTGAAGTTGTCAAAGACATCAGTTTGCTTGAATCCACTATCAACACTCATGGAAGTAGCAGTCAAGAAGTCGTATTGCATTAGGCAAATCTGCTGCACGAGACCTCTTTCAAGTGTTTGAGAGCAAAGCTATCAGTTTGAGGACTAAAGCATAGCTGAAACAAGCCATGATATTTTCAATAGCTTTATATGCATATGAAAGTAGACAGTGAATAAGAAAAACCATAGAAGAATTGATGTATTTGAGTTATGATGTTGGTGAAGAATATTAAAAGTACCGTGGACTTTTATTTGTTTTAGAAAAACAAATAAATCTGTATTGGAAGAAGTAGTCAGAAAGCTCCTTAGAAACCAGGATGGCTAGTCTTCATTTCTCAGACTGCGAACATATCAGGAGAGTTCAGTCCCCAGAGAAGGACATCATGCTAGGTAAAGTGGAGGGTCAGTGAAAAAGAGGAAGACCCCCAGCAAGATGGATTGGCACAGTGGCAGCATCGATGGGCTCAAGCTTAATAGTGATTGTGAGGATGGTACAGGACCAGCCAGTGTTTTGTTCTGTTGTGCATGAGTTGGAACCGCTAACACCTAACAACAAGGGACGTGAAAGACATACTGTGCACTGGAGACTGTTTTCTCTCACATAATCTTTTCTTACATATACTTTTACAATTTCAACTCCCCTCTGTTTTGCAAATAATGCATTGTGTGTGTGTGTGGTGTGAACTGCAAGGTCAGCAGTTCAAACTCTCCAGCCACTCCTCTTTGGGGAGAAGGGGGTTAAGCATTGCATTAAATCCTACCTGGCTCCACTTGCAAACCTCTTTCCTATAATAAACCTTTGCTCACGTGGATACCTTATTCTTAATCAGTAGAAGGCAAGAGCCTTCTCTTCTAGAGTGGAGATGTGGTTGGAACTCCGGGTTAGCATTCCCAATAACATTGTCACCTGAAACCCCATTTTACAAATGAGGCTAAATCCTGCAAAACAAGGTCAACCAAGATCCTGCTATCTGGAACTGTGTGTTATCCAATCAGAAAATATCCCAAACGCACCACTCAGTTTGTGGGTTTTAGCTTTATTAACATTTAAAAGAAAATACCAGGAGGTGAGCTTGGAGGGGCAGGGTGTATACACTTTGCCAGGCTTGCTTGGACTGTCATCTTCCAGTTTTGCAAAACGTCTTTCTGTTATTAATGAAACTGTGTTTTAAATAGAATTGTGGTCTTTCCCCCCCGCAAGACACTCCTCACAAATGGCAATTGGTTACATATACCCTCTTCCTGGTACTCACCCTCAGAACGTGTACATGCGGATTTAACAAAATGCCCACTGTACCACAATTTCACAGGTGGAGTCCAGAACCTTAAGTTGCAAACTCTAATTGTCTTAGGCTTCCATGAACGCACAGACAAATTGAAGGGGTAGGGCCGAATAGTGTGTCTATCCTGAGATCCAATCCTTTAGAGAAATTCGAGAGCCCAGTCCTGACCCAGCTTCTCAGATGATTTGCTCAGCATGTAGATTGAATAAGTGTGGTGAAAGAATACAACCCTGATACACACCTTTCCTGATATTAAGCCAATCAAAATCCTCTTGTTCTGCTCTAAGAACTGCTTCTTGGCTTATGTACAGGTTCCTCACAAGCCCAATAAAATGTTTTGGAATTCTTTTCAGTATAATCCTAGTTTGTTATGATCCACACATGCTATGATGCCTTTTATAGTGGAGGAAATCCTGTCGCTATGAGTTGGAATAAACTCCATGGCCGTGGGGTAGGATGTCTGAAAAATGTTCCACTCTCGTAATTGATACTTTCTCTGGGTATAGAAATCCACAACCTTTTTTTTATTCTTTGAACTTTAAAACTTTGGACCCTAGTATTGTGAAGTTCCACAGTCATATACTTGGTGTGAGCTAGTTTTCATTAATTTCCCATGAGTTGTGGGAAATCTTATCATTCCTTTGAAAACTTCCATCCTTTCCTTTTTCTCTGTCTCTCTTTTTGGAATTCTTATTATTCAATGTTGGATTTCCTAGACAAGTCCATTATTTTTATTGTTGTTAACTTTTCACTCCAATTTACCCTTTTGATAGCACTGAGAGAGTTCTTTAAACAAATGATAATAGAAATTAAAACGTCAGAAATTTAAATTTAAGGCTCTTGTTCCATTAATGTTTCTTTTATATATATGTATCTATATATAAAAATCTGTACTTTTTTTTTGGATGCAGTATCTTTTCTTATCTCTGAGGATGTTAACGATAGTTTTTTTTTCCTTTAAAATTTCCTTCCTCCTACAACATCTCCAATTCCTTTCATTTTTTTCCTTGTGTTTTACTCTGTCTCCAAGTATTTCTTGACTGCTCTTATTTAAGAGTAGTTCTGAAAGCTATGTGTGTTTGAGTATGGCTTCTTGACCGATGGGCTTTATTGATATCTTTCATTGGGGAAGCCCCAAATGTTAGTATGCTCTTGGGCAGCTCAGAGGCTCTAGAGAAGACTCTTTCATCCCCTTCTCTAGACGATACAGACCTGGCTCACATTCTAGGAGCTGAATGCACTTAGTATTTAGTCTCAACTTTCCTCCCATTTCAGTTTGTAGTTGTAGTAGTTTTAAATTGCTACCATAACAGATTACCTCAAACTTTGTAGTTAATGTAATACAGATTTATATTCTTACCATTCTGAAGGTCAGAAATTCAACATAGTCTCAATAAACTACAAATCAGTGTTTTGTCAGGGCACCTCCTTTGTAGAGGCTCTAGAGAAGACTCGGTTCCCTTGCCTATTCCAGCATCTAGAGGCCACCCACATTTTTATCTTGTGGCTCTTTTCTTCTGTATTTCAAGGCAGCACAGTAATGGAATTCTTCTCACATTGGATCACTCTGTCGCTGACTTCAACTTCTTCCTTTCACTTTTACGTACTTCTGACGTTATTTGAGGCACATTCAGATAATCCAGGATATTTTATTTATTTTAAACTAAACGGATTAGCAACCTTAAATCCATGTACAATTCTACTTCCCCTTTGCCATGTAAGTAAGTACATTCACAGGTTCCAGGAATTAGGATGTGCTCTTAGCTTTTTATGCTTTCTCAATTCAGAGACCCTCCAGTGGGTAAAACATTGTTATCTATTAACGTGGAGAAAGAAGGACATTACCTGAATATGCAAAGTGGTATAGGATACCTACAAGTTTCTTTGACTCTAATAGCTTTCAGCTGGTGTAGTGTGGTGACTTATTTAATGTCTCTTCTAGCTTGAAGGAGCCCTGGTAGCATAGTGGGTTACAAGTTGGGCTGTTAACTACAAGGTCAGACGTTCGAATCTACCAGCTGCTCCATGGAAGAAAGATGGGACTTTCTGCTCCCATATAGATTTATAGCCTCATAAACTCTGTACAGGGTTGCTGTGAATCTGAACCGACTGGCCATCGCACCCAACCACCACCTTTAAGTCTTAGTCTTTGTAACTCCCACTGTGATAATTAATCGACTTGGCTCAGTCAGGATTCTCAATGATTTAGCAGGTTAGATGTAGTTATCACCTCTATGATGAGAGCTAATATAATACCATCATCCCCATGGTATGATTTGATGTAATAAGCCCTGATCTGACCTAATTCTCCTGTGCTGTAAATTCTCACTTCTTTAATATTCATGAGGTCCATCTACAGGATTAGGTTGTATCTTGAGTCAGTCTCTTTTGAGATATAAAAGGAGGGAGAAGTGACCTGTGCTCAGACCTACCACCGAGATAGAAGGCCAGGAGAGGAGTGTGTTCTCTGGATCTGGGATCCCCACACTGTGAAGCTCCGAGATCCAGAAGATTGATGCCAAAATGTATGGAGAGCTCTAAGGAACACTGGGCCTCAAGATGCTGAAAAGAGACAGAACTTTCTCCAGAACCAACAAGGAGGAAAGCCTTCCCCAAAAGCCAGCACTCCTCTGAATTTGGACTTCTAGAAGAAAATATATTTCTGGTTGTTAAAGTCATCCACTTGTGGTATTTCTGTGATAGCAGCAGTAGATAACTAAGACACTCACCAAACAGCTCTTTGTCTAATAGATAAGAGGAAGTGGGGAAAGAGATTGATAGGACACTATGATTCAGTTGTGAATATTATTCACAGAGTTCATTGTGATTGTGAAAACGTGGAACTCTTAACGTGGGTATAAAATGAGCCATCTCAGAACAGAAAAATCACAATCTTATTTCCATAAGGAGAAATGTTTAAAAATTCTTTTAAGCAAGAATTTTATATTGCCGTCCACTTCAGTGCTCAAGGATTAAAGTGTAGCTTGCAGCTCTAAGGGACAGAAAGGCAGGTATAAACTCCTGCATACTTAAATAAGGACCCAGTGATTCTTCTAATAAAAAGAATTGCACAAAAATTGCATGGTGTCAATTCCATTTTGAAGGAACGAAATGTTAGAATACTAAAATAAAACAAAGCTTTGGAAATAAAAGTGGGAATCTAGAACAAAATTTAGATGAATTAGGCTAAGAGTGTAGAGAATATAAATAGAATTAAAAAGACTCAATCTGAATGAATTCATTATCATTAATCTCAGTATCTAGAATGATCGTCTAGTATCATCTACTACTTATCCTGTGACCTCCCCTACATCTCATCAAATGGCTGAATTCCCAACCCTCTCAGTGATTGACATGATGGCCAATTGGCCTTCCATTCACCCTATCCTATAACCAACATCACAATTAAAATGCAACAATCTTCTATGGTCTTCCTTATTCATTGTGCAACTTTCACATGCATATGAGGTTATTGAAAATACCTTGGCTTGGGTCAGGCGCACCTTAGTCCTCAAACTGACATCTTTGCTCTTGAACACTTTAAGAGGTCTTGTGTAGCAGATTTGCCTAATAAATGAAATATGTCATTTGATTTCTTGACTGCTGCTTCCTGGGAGGTAGGGGCTTTTATAGCACTGATGAACCAAGGTGGCATAATTCATCAAGGCAAGGTCCGAAATCTTAGTGTAATTACAAATTAAAACAACCACGAAGTCATTGCCATTGGGTTGGGCTCAGAACAACCCTATAAGGTTTCCAAGACTGTAATCTTTATGGAAACAGACTGCCACATCTTTCTCCCACCTGGTGGCTGGTGGGTTTAAACAGCCCACCTGTGATCAGCAACTGAGTGCTTAACCACTGCATGGACAAACCAGTAACTTGAAGTTTGCTAAGGTGCTGAGAGATGGAAGAAAGAGGCTGACAACTCTGTGATGGTAATATAAGAGTTTTATTAAGGGGTTACTTACAGAAGCAAAGACCTGGGTACCAGCAGAACTAGACTCGAATCTCCATGCCCTCCGGAGGGATAAAGGGGCTTAATAGTTCTAATGAACTAAGGGGGTATGGTACCAGGGCTCTGGTCCTCCAAGGTCACCCTAGCAAGTGTTACACAACAGTGATTTAGAAGTGAAAGTGAGCTAAGAGCAAGCAGGAATGTATAGTCTATTTAGCTTCACGACAGTCTGTTCCCTGACAACCACTATGCTACAAGGGCTTATATTGCAATGACAAGTACTTCCCATAAAAAGAACCAAATGGGAATATTCTGTGATAAATAATTCCTCAAAGTTCTCGTTAAAACTTAAAATGGTGCAAAACAAAACCAAAAAACTGACCTTGATCAGTAATGTTCTCCTGTCCTTTAAGGCTTTAAAAAGCTGCAGGGGAATGGGAGTAAAAGGAAAAAAGGATCACAAGACACCAGACTTTTCTGGGAACCTAGACTGGCTAAATTAAGACAAATTCTTCAGTGCCACACAAGCGCCCATCATCCACCACAAAAAACTACTCCGTGTCAGAGGGGAAGGTCAGGGTCACCGATACCGAGAGCTAGCAACTTGCTTCAAGTTCATAGTTTCCCGGCATGAGCGTACTTGGAGTGCCGTGGTTCTGAAACAGAGATTGCCCACACAGAGCTTCCAAAGGAGGTCCTCTGAGGAAGGAATCCTACTCTTGGACTCTCCCCATCGTGCCTTCGTAAAACACTAAGGAAGATTTCCGACTCTTAACCCGTCATCTCAAAAACTGATTTATGCTGCTTTGCTTTATTACAACCTTTATTCCATGATTCAAATATCTGACTCCTTTTAATGATCATTTCTCTGAAGCTGGGGTGCATATAGCTGTAAGACAGGAGCTCCTAACAGAGAAAATAGTGGGGAAAGGAACCCAGGGATACAGGTCCCAGGAAATGGTCCCTGGGTAGGTAACGCTCACTGCCTCTGTGTTGAGCACTAGAGAAAGAGAGGAGGGTGAATGCCCGGATTAAAAAAAAAACAATACAGGTTGCATTTAAGTGCCAGAGGACTCTGGTTAACACAGACATGGATGTCTTCATACCAGATAGACTCCTTCTCTCAGATCTTCCACAGAACCCCTCAGTCCATTAGCTAACTCAGAACTGCAGAATGAAGCTCTATTCTGATACATTATCACCGTTTTTGTTTTTGTTTTTTTTTCGAAGGCTCTTTCATCACATTCACAGTTGGCCACAACAGTGCGGTCACATTATGGGCAATCTCCAACTGCCTACTGTTAAACAATCACGGTGCGAAAAAGATTCCGTAGCCCATCAAGGGACACACCAGCACACTCATCCGCTAAGGCCTCATCACCGTACAGGGTGCACACACCCCCGATTCATCCCGGCTACAAAAGCTCTGTCAACACACACACACACACAGGCTTGAGCTCCGGCCTTCACATGCAGATCCGCGTCCCGAGGAGCTGCGAACCTCCTCACCGGGAAAGCCTCCAAAACGCTAACTTGTTCACCCCAATTCACTACTAAGAGCTAGACGGCTTCCAAGAGAAATTAGAAGTCAAGGTTCAAACGCAGCCCTGGGATCTGTGGGAAATGTAGTCCAGAGCCGGAATACAGCGAACGCCCGCAAGGAGCCGGCAGCCAGGACAGCACCGCTCTCGCCGAGACTCCTGGGAAGTCCGGCCCGCTCTTGATTACGCAGGTGCAGACGGCCGGCCAGTGGCGGAGGGTGAGGCTGTCTGGCATACTCTGTCCCGGAGGAGGCGTGTGATGGCGGGACCCGTGAGGGAGGCTGAGAACGGCAGTGTTATCAGGGCCGGGGAAGGCAGAGGAGGGAAGTAGGAGCCTGGGCCGAGCGAAGAGGAAGCGGGAACCTGGGCCAAGCAAGCCTTGAGAGAAGTGGGAGCTCGGGTCAGGGAGATGCGAGGAGAGGGACAGAGCCCCGTGAAGGCTGAATATTTGTCTGTGGTTCTCTATCCCGCGACCTCCTTCCTTCTCCTCTCCCAAACACAACCCTAGCTCCCGGTTGGCACACCCCAGGCGCTCACTTTGTGTGTCTTTTTGCAAAGTGCTAGGATGCTTTGTGTGTACAATTTTTAAATTAGGACGAGTTGATATGTGTTTGGTATTGCATGCAACCGCGGAGAAGTGCTAGCTAGTAAGGGGTTTGTGAGGGAAATTTTGTTAACTTTGTGTAGAATTGTGTTATGGGCTGTGTGAGGTAGTACGTGGCATACGGGGTCTGTGGATTGCAACTTGTATAGTGGGTGATAGTGTAACTGAATATGTCTAATTTTGTAGGTATTTTGTGTGCACCGTCCATGGTGGCTCTGAGTGTGGGTCCCTCTGTGACTGAAATGGAGTGTTTGAGAAACTGGGTGCATGACTGCCTAGTTGGGTATGTATTCTTTAGATTATTTAGAATATTAGCCGTTTTATGTGCCTGTAAAATTTGACTCGTGATATTTAAACAAGTAAAATTGATATTTTTTTCAACAGTGAGGAAGAAATGAGATTAAAATAATTTCTAGATGGTAGGATTGTATGTAGTTCAAATGGCTTTGCAGTCTGGTGCATTAACCCACAGTGCCACACCGGGACTCTCAAGATAAATACAAGATTAGACTCATTAAATAGTTAAATATTCACTGTAAAAATCAATATTTAAAACTTTTTTAAAAGCAGAAACTGCCTCTTGCTGGAAGTCTGCATTGTGAAAGGGTGCTTGATTGGTTTCTTCTCCAAACTTTATTTTGTCTCCTTTTCCTCTAGGTAGGTGGTCTCCAACTCTAATTGACTGGGAGCTCGGAATGGGAAGAAAAGTCAGGGCCAAGAAGAGGTTAACATGACTGGTACCTTTGTAATTTCGTGTAAGTCATATTTGTTTTCCAAGAGAACCCTCATGCTGAGATTCTCCAGATACACTTCCTTTTTCATGGGCACTGCCGTTTTTTTTCCAGCTGCCTCTTTAGTGCTTCCTGTGGGCATGCAGTGGTCCATCCCTGTGGTAGATTTTATTAGCTCTCCAATTAGTCAGTCTTTTGGGACAAGATCCAAGATAACCCAGGCAGTCTCCTTCCATGGAGTCCCCGTCTAGTCCTCAGGTAGAAATTAGCCATCTCTGTCACTTTGCTCTCCCAAAGGCTGGTGACATGAATTTGTCTCAATACTTCTCTCATCATTTGGGTATAAGGAAGGTGGTGGTTGTTGCTAATTGCTATCAAGTCAGTTCCAATTCATAGCAACCCTATATAAGGTTTCCAAGGAGCAGCTGATGGATTTGAACAGTCAGCCTTGTGGTAAGCACTCACTTTTCAACTCTCTGCTTAGACACAATGTTCTAAAAATAATTCACTCTTTTATAGAGACAGTCTTCTCTCTCAACCTTTCAACTTCTTTGAGTAAGAGTAAAATATATAGTAGCAAAACATTACCGTCAGCTGCTTTACAAGGTGTTACTTCATTATGAGGGACACTAAGAATTTTATTTTACTTACTGTCTTTGGAACAGAAACGGAAAGTACAGAAATGAAAAGTTTTGTAATTTAACCTCCTATTCCAAATGACCTGTAACAAAATTAAAAAACCAAGGAGTGCTACTGTGGAGAGAAAAAAAAGAACAAATCAATAAACATCATGTATATATGTTATTTTGTTGTTAAGTGCCTTCGAGTTGGTTCTGACTCATACTGACCTTGTATAGGGTTTCTGAAGAGCAGCTAGTGAGTTTGAACCACTAAACTTGTGCTTATCAGTCCTGCGCTTATCCTACAGCGCACACCAGGACTCCATATATGTATGTATGTATGTACATATACATATATGTGTGGTGGTGGTGGTTATGTGCCATGGAGTCAGTTCCGACTCATAGCGACCCTGTATAGGGTTTCTGAGGCTATAAATCTTGACAGGAGCAATAAGCCTCTTCTTTTTCTCGCGGAACAGCTGATAGTTTTGAACTGTTGACTATAAGGTTCGCAGCCCGATTCGTAACCAGTATACTACCAGAGCTCCTTACATATATGTGTATATATATGTGTGTGTGTGTGTGTATACATGTATGTACATAAATACACATACATCGAGAGTGTGAGTCCTGGTGTAGTGCTGTGGGTTAATGCGCTGGTCTGCAAAGTCAGTTTGAACCCCAAGGTCAGCGGTTCAAGTTCACCAGATGCAAGTAAAAACAACAACAAGGTAACATTATAGATAGATAGATAGATACACACATACACACACACACAACTGTATAAGAAAACTCTGGAATACATTTTATTTATAATGTCCATAAAATTATGATATACAAAACCATAAACTTAGTAAACTCTATTATGCGCAAAAAAAAAAAAATAAAAGTTTCTGTTATTGTTGTTAAATGCCATTGAGTCAGTTCTAACTCAGCAATCCTGCATAAGGTCTCTGAGGAGCAACTGGTGGATTTGAACTGCTGACCTTGCGGTTAACAGTCTAGTGCTTATCCTACATGGACCCCAAAATTAAGGCTTGAAGGACAAAAAGATACAATGCAATAAAGATGTTAAGACTGTCTACCACTTTGTGCAAAGTCATTGAAATTATAGTAAAACTTTTGGACTTTCTAAAGTTCATATGAGAAAATGAGCAAACCAGAAATTCTGAAAAAAAACATAATGAGGAGAAAGTAGTTCTATCAGACACTGAAATATGTTATAAAGTGAATTACTATAGGATGATCTGTTATTAATTGAATAATTAATAACGTCTGCCATTAAATGAAAGATCAGTAGAACCAACTATATATTGTTGTTGTTACGCACCCTGGAGTTGGTTCCAACTGATAGCAACCCTGGGTAGGGTTTCTGGAGAGTGTCTGGTGAGGTTTGAACTGTCACTTTTGCTGTTCAAACCAGCCTTGTGGTCTAGTGCAGTAAGAATATGTAAAGTACTTTTGTTTGGTGGAAGAAATACAGATTATTGAATACATGATTTTACTAAACCATATGGCCAAATGGTTGTTTTTTTAAGTGTGTTTTTGCACAGGAAAAACAGAGTCAAATGAGAGACCAAGAAATAATTTAAAACTCATACTATAGATCTTCAAAATAGCTAATGCCAATCTCAAAATTTTAAAATAACCTAATTGAAAAATGAGAGACTTACAAGATATGGTTCACAGGCAAGAAATCAGAAATGTTTCTTAAACAAAAGAAGCTTATCTTGCCTCACATTAAGAAAAAATATAAATTAGAACTGTAATTCACACCTGTTAGTTGGACAGCCATAAAGTTTGTAGCAACAGTATTTACTAGGGTGTGGGGTGGCAGATGCTGTCATACATTGATGGTGATAATGTGAATTGTTACGACCTTACTGGAGAGCAGTTTGAAAATGGTCAAGAACAAGAGTGATCTGCTTCGATGAGAAGGTAATATTGGGGGGTGGGGGGGGGTAGGGTGGGAAGAGACGCAATCCCAAAATCCATTCTGCTGCCCTAGGAGGCATGAGTCTGCTATTAGGCAAAGAATGGATTTTATTGAACTCATTCTGCCCCCATATTTATATGGGATGTGCAGCGGTCAAGAGCCAAAGCAAAGAAAATGGAGACCGCTATCACTGTCATAAATCATAAGGGATCTGTAAGGCAAGTGTGGGCTCATGTGCCTTCTTTTTTTGTCTCTACTTCGCTTCTTAGGAACTGCCCCTTTTCTGAAAAGAAGCTCAAAGAAGGACTGGTCACCTCTTGCAAATCTCAAAGCCATGGCTCAGGTGAGGTGGGG
>NW_006408622.1:9617877-9621176 GCF_000296735.1 Chrysochloris asiatica
GTCATTCAGTATTTTGCTTTTAGGAACCTGGAAGAAATTGTTTTCTTTAAGCTTCAAATGTTCTAGTAAATCTAGTCATTTCTTAGCTTCCTCTATCACCTAGGATGGCTGAAATAAGTGACACTAAAGAATCAAAGTTCTTTCCTGGTCTCAGGTAGCCAGTGATGGCCACACTGAGGATTTCTTTGTAGAAGTCCTCTCTGAAGGTCTGAATGATGAGTTTCCATGGACTGTTTCATTTGCTTGTAGTGTGGGATCCACCCTATTCTCATCACCGTCTTATGGGCACCTTCACTTCCAACACTGGTCTAGCCATAATGAACACCAGCGGATACAGCAGCTGGAACAAAGTTAGCTGTGGGGATGCCCAGCTACTTGGAGCCTTGAGGGAAGCCCTGTACCACTGGGCCGCAGGAGAAGTGTGTCAAAGACCTCATGACACCACTGGTATGGGGCACGGGCTGCATTCGAGTCCACCAGTCCAACCGTCGAGGCAGTGCCCAGACCAGCTGGGTGGCCACACACAATAGGCCGGACTGGACCGACCCTCACACCGCTGACCCAACAGAAACTGCTGGGCATCTCAGAATCTGCATCCTTTTTTAGTTTTTGTTTTTCAAGAAATTTTTCCATTTCATCTAAGTTATAAAATGTATTGGCATAATATTGTCCAAAATATACTTCATTCTCTGATCATTGTATAATCTATAGTGATACTCGCTCTTTTGCCCCTGTTATTCATAATTTGTATCCCTCTTTTCGTTGATCTCTCTGGTTTTTCAATTTTATTGTTTCAAAGAACTAGCTTTTAGTTTCTTTGAATTCTTCTGTTTTTTAATTTATGGAATACTTCCCTGATGGCACAGAATATAGTTTAAGATGGTACATATTCTGTGTGCTATTGAAAAGACTATATATTCTGATTTTGTTAGGTTGTTCGGTGTATTCCCTAAATGTCAGTGAGGCCAAATTGGTTGATTATGCTGGTATAGCCTTCATATAGGAGCACAGTAAGTCTGTAGAATAAACACTAAACTGGTAAACAGAAGATTGGTGGTTTGAGCCCAGCAGCTGCTCCACTGGAGAAAGACTAGCCTTCCTGTGCCTGTACAACAGCATTATAGCCGAGGTATAGCCTCTGACACTTTATACCACGGAATCAGCTTGAGGGCGCTTAACAGCCAGCCACCCTCTACTTCCCTCCCATCCCTGGTGTTAGAGAAGAAACTAATCCAAGAATGTTTCATTTTGTGGGAAAACATTGTCTTTTTATAATACAGTATTTATCCTCTTACGATTGACTTATTTCATAGATGGCAGCATCACAGTAGTACTCTTGTTCGTTATTAAATATTTGATAGACTTGACCTTGAAGCCTCTGGTCTAGACTTGTTTTGTGTATGTAGGGACACTATAGTGTCAAACTCAATATCTTTTTTGATTAGGATATTTGGATTTTCTCTTCTATGTTTTTCAAGTGACAACACTTATGGATTTCATCTACAACATCTAATTTATTGCCTTAATTTGTTTGTAGTCTTCCTTTCTTATCTATTGAATAGTTACAGGATCTTTTTACTTTTGCCAGTCTTTTCTTCCTGTACTTTGAAACTCTCCAATCAAGTCATGTGCATTTGTCATTAATTTCTTGATGTATTTACTCTTTTTTTTTTTTTTTAATGTTTATTGTGAATTATGTGATAGTTTACATGGGAGAACATTAGCTTTACATTCATCCTATCGTATATCGTTTCATTGCCATAGTTACAATCCCTTCCATGCATCATCAGCCAACTAAAGGATACACCCCACAAGCCTGCCACCTGATCATCAGCACACAGCTCCTCTCCCTCTCTGGGTCTAGAGTCCAAGCTGCTCCATCTCTGCATGTCATCATCTCTGCTTCCATCTCTGGCGTCACTGTTTCTCAGGGTAGGGTCCTGCACTCCACTCTTTTCCCTTGATGGTTCCAGGGAACTCCACTCATGGATTGTAAAGTCAGTCACTCCCTTCCTTTTGCTACAAAACATCCACCTTTACATTTCCAACCCTCACAGTTAGTCCTGATAACAGTTGTTCATCATTGTACCACAAGAGACCTATCCGCATCTCCTTTCATTTGCCCTGCCCACTCTGTGGAGATTCTACCTACCTCCGTGTCCTCTGGATCTAGGATCCTTCTTGAAAGCTTGTAAGCCAGTCACTTCTTGGCTTTGTAGCCGACCCCCGTCCCACCCATTTTGGGTAGCCAATGTCCAAGTTGCCCATCCCTGTCTACTCTGTGTATGGAGGGGGTGGGAATGATCCTCGCTGTAAAGATTTGTTCCCTCTTTTGAGCTACTGTATCCGTAGGTGTAGGTCAAGTTCATCAAATTGTATCAGATTACTCTTTTTTTTTTGTCCTCTCTGTCTTCTTCTAGTTGAGCTCTGATCATCCAGTCATTGAAGCCAGGATGAGTGGGTATTGTCTGCAAGTGTGGTTGTTTTTATTCATATGCCCTCTCTTCTTATCAGCTGGACACTTTACTCTCCACTGTAGTCCTCTAGGTCTCCACCCAGGTTCATAGGAGTCTATTGAACATTGTAGGGCTTAACTAGCAGCTGGTGAGTTTGAACCGCTGACCTTGTGGTTCATACTGACCTTGCGGTCCAGCGTTTTATCCCACAGTGCCACACCAAGACACTTATTTTGTCTTTAGTACATTTTTAAATTTCCAAACCTACTGCCATCAAGTCAATTCTGACTCACAGCAGTCTTAGAAGACAGCCTAGAAATGCCTCATAAGGTTTTCAAGGCTGTTAATCTTTACAGAAGCCTATATCTCTCTCCTGTGGAACGGCTGGTGGCTTCAAACCACTAGTCTTTCAATTGTTGTTGTTGTTGTTAAGTGCCATCGAGTTGAAACCCTGTGTAGGGTTTCCAAGGAGCAGCTGGTGAGCTTGAACCACTGACGTTGCAGTTCAAACGACTTTGCAGTCTGACGCATATTTCAACCACTGCACCACCAAGGCTCCAGGTATTGAAGTCTGTATGAATTAGGCTCAAGTATTAGTATAGCCGTTTAGGCTCTGTCTTTTCATAGGAGCGTTTAGTCCATATACCTTTACTGCACTTAAAGTCATGGTTGCATTTAGGGCAGCTATTTGCTACTCATTTCCTGCTTATCTTACTTGTTTTAGTTCACATTCTCTTTTTTTTTGCTTTCCGTTATAATTTTATTCTGTTCTTGACTCTTTCGTTTGTCAACTGAGTTCAGGTTGATGCTGCCATGTACGTCATTCTGTAGTTGTTATGTGTT
>NW_006408622.1:9622741-9646226 GCF_000296735.1 Chrysochloris asiatica
GGCTCCTGGAGCAGCTGAGCGTCCCGGACTAGAAAGCAATAGATTTCTTGCTTCTGCCACAAATTCCCTCAGCTGTGAGCCTGCCAACCTTTAAGTATTCCTTTACATGTGGTTCAGAGTTCTGGGACCATCCCCTGAACCTGCTTGGTCGGGTATTCTGTGTTGTTGTTGGCAGAGCTCTCTGCTATACGTCCATCTGACCCGCCTTCTTGTTTGTTCCCCCTAGTTCACATTCTCTTGTGGTTTATATCAGTCAAATATATTTAGCAATTCATTTTCATTTCTATATTGGCTTTTTAGCTATATCTTTTTGCATTTTTGGTTCAGTGATGACTCTGGAGATTACAGTTGTTTTTCATTGTCATTGAGTTGGCTCCGACTGACAGCATGTACACGTGCCCACAGTAGAACTGCTCCATAGGGTTTTCAAGGCTGTGACCTTCCAAAGCAGATCGTCAAGCCTGTCTTCTGAGTCATCACCAGGTGTTTTCAGACTGCTAGGCTTTCACCTAGTAGTTGAATGTTTAACCTTTTACATCATCCAGGGATCACAATATTCATCTTTAACGCAACTTACTTAAGAGCTGAAACCGAAATACTTAAGGAAATACGTAAATCTTGCACCATTTTAGTTCTGTTTACTTTTTCTCATTTATAGTGTTTTGTTGTCATATACATGATATTTCTGTTCATAATAAACTATGTTAAAATATTTACTTTATTAGATGAAAACATAGTGGTAATACTCCAAGACCTAGTTTCTGATAAAGACTTTTTAGCTGTGATACCAAAAACTTGAACAATAAAAGACAAACTAGTTATATTGTACTTCCTCAACATTTAAAACTTTTGTGCATCAAAAGCAAGAAAGTAAAGAGACAACGTATAGATTGAGAGGAGATGGAGGAAATATTTGGGAACCATATATCTGATGATAAGGATTTAATTACCAGTCCAGTTATATAAAGAACTCCTACAACTCAGTAACAAAAAAACAGCTTAATTTAAAAATGGGCAAAGGATTTGAATAGATGTGCTCCAAAGAAGATAAAAATATTGGCTAGTGAGCCCTGTTGTGGTGCTGTAGGTTAATGTGCAGGACTGCAAAGTTGGTTTGAACCTTAAGGTTGGTGGTTCAAGCTTACCAGCTGCTCCTTGGAAGCCCTACACAGGGTTGCCTTACACAGAACCAACTTTACGACCCTTAACAACAACAGTAAGTACATGTGAAAATTCTCAAAGTCATTAACTATTTGTGGTTGTTGGGTGCTGTCACGTTGATTCAAATGCACAGTTATTCCATGTGACAGAGTAGAACTGCCCTCATAGTATTTTTTTGGCTGTAGTATTCATGAAAGCAGGTCACCAGGTCTTTCTCTTTACAGAGCCGCTGGGTGTATTGGAATCGCCAACTCTGGAGAGAAGCTGAGCAATTAACCATTGTACCACCAGGGAGGGCTCTTTAGGGAAATGCAAGTCAAAACTATATGAGCTGCCACTTCACCCCTACTAGGATGGCTAGTGTCAGAAAAATGGTAAGTAACAAAGGCTGGAGAGAATGTATAGCAACTGGAGCTCAGATCTGTTGTTTGTGGGAATATAAAATGGTGCAGTTGCTGGGAAAACAGTTTAAATTTCCTGTAAAAGATAAACAATTATCATATGACCCAGCAGTTTTACTCCTAGTTGATGGTGGTGTTGTTGTTGTTAAGTGCAGTCAAGTCGGTTCCAACTCATAGTGACCCTGTGTAGGGTTTCTGAGGAGTGGCTGGTGAGCTTGAACCACCAACCTTGCGGTTCAAACCAACCCTTCAGTCCTGTTCATTAACCCGCAGCACCACACTGTGACTCCTAGTTGATGGTATTGTTGATGGTGCATCTAGTTGAATTGATTCCAACTCGTAGCAACTCTGTTTACAGCAGATTGAAACACAGCCTGATCCTTGCATCGTCTTTACAGTCACTCCTGTGTGGGAGTCTGTTGGTGCAGTCACTGAGCTAATCCATCTTGTTGAGGATTTTCCTCTTTTTCATTGACTCTCTATTAAGCATGATGTCCATCTCCAGGGCCTGGTCCCACCTGATAACGTGTTCAGAGTACATGAGATAATGAAGTCTTTCCATCCTCACTTCTAAGGAACATTCTAGTTATACTTCTTCCATTACAGATTTGTTGTTCGTGCTATATTTAATGTTCTTTTCCAACACCATAACTCAAAGGCATCAATTCTTCTTTGATTTCTTTATTTATTGTCCAGCTTTCACATGTATGTGTGATTGAAAATACTATGGCTTGGGTTAGGTGCACCTTGGTCCTCAAAGTGATAGGTTTACTTTTTAACACTTTAAGGCAATCTTCTGCAGCACATTTGTCCAATGCATTATGTCATATGATTTCCTGACTGCTGATTGCTTGGTTATTGATTTTGGATCCAATTAAAATGAACTCCTTAACAACTTGAATATTTTCAATATAATTCAGATTATTTGTTCAGCATATACACTGAATTTGTTGTTTTTAAGTACTATTGAGTTGATCCTGACTCTTAGTGACCCTGTACAGGGTTTCCAAGGAGCAGCTGATGAATTTGAACTGCTGACCTTGTGGTTCGTAGTACAAGGCTGATCCTACAGTGCCACATACATTGGATAAATATTATGAAAGGATACAGCCCTGATGCACAGCTTTGTTGATTTTAATTCACTCAGTATCCCCTTGTTCTACTTGACCAATTTCTTCTTGGTCCATGTACAGGTTCTGCATGAGCACAATGATGTGTTCTGGAGTTCCCATTCTCTGCAATGGTATCCACAGTTTGTTATGATCCACACAGTCAAATGCCTTTACATAATCAATAAAGCTCATGTAAACGTCCTTGTGGTGGTCTCTGTTTACAGCCAAGATCCATCTTATACCAGCCATGGTATCTTTGTTCCACATCCTCTTCTGAATCCAACTTGAATTTCTGGAAGTTCCCTGTTGATATACTGCTGCATCTGTTTTTAAAATTATCTTCAGCAAAAATTTACTATCTTTGACATTAATGATAGGTGTCACTGTTGTTGTTAAATGCCTTCAAATTGGTTCCGACTCATAGCGACCTGTATAGGGTTTCCGAAGAGCAGCTGGTGAATTTGAGCTACTGACTTTGCAGTTCAAATTTACTCTGTGGTCCAGTGCATTATCCTGCAGCACCACACCAGGGCGATGATTTTGGGTAATGATAGGTACATACCCAAAATACTTGAAATCAGGGATGCAAACAGATACTTGTGTATCAATGTTCATCATATCATTGTTCACAACAGCCAAAAATTATAAACAACCAAGTGTTTATGGACAGATGAATGAATAAACAAAAGATGGTATATTCATATAATGGAATATTTTACAGCCATAAAGAAAAATGATTGGAGTGTTGGTAGTACTGTAGTATGAGCACTGGACTGCTAACCACAAGGCCAGTAGTTCAAACCCACCAGTAGCTCTGTGAAAGGCAGATGAGGGTTTCTTTTCCAGTAAAAATGTACAGCCTTGGAAACCCTATACAGAGCTGCTGAGTCAGAACTGATTTGAAAGCATGTAACAACAATAACAAAAAAGAAATGAAGTTCAGATACATGCTACAGCATGGATGAAAAGTGAACATGCTGAGTGAACTAAGTAAGTCACGCACAAAATGGACAATACTGCATGACTCCATGTAGATAAAATACTTAGAATCAGTAAATGCATAGATAGATAGATAGATAGATTATTAGTGGTTACCAGGGGCTGTGGGGAAGGGAAAATAAAGAGTTGTTGATTTCAGGGTACTGAGTCTCTGTTTAGGGGAATAAAACACATCTAATAAACATAATAGCAATTGTCTAAAATGCATAATAGTGATAGTTATACAACATTATTATAATGTGATTGAATTGTGAACTTAAAAATGGTTGCAATGGCCAATGTTTTGTATTTTGTTTATATTTTGCCTGCATCTTATAATATCTTTATCTGAGGGAATCTGCTGTTTAATGCTGAAAATTCATCCTTTTTTTCCCTAGGATTTATAATTTGCTCTTGTTATGTGCCGTCTAGCTGTTTCTGACCCATAGTGATCCTGTATAGGGCTTCTGAGGAGCAGCTGGTGAGCTTGAACCACCGACCTCGTAGTTCAAGCAACTTTGCAGTCGGACACATTAGCACCACATCAGGACTCCTTGTATATTTTACCACAGTAATAAAAAGAAAATTTGAGGGCATTAAAAACAACAACAACAAACCTTGAGCTTTACAGTTGAAATGTTTGAAAAAATTTTTTAATTATTTTATGACATACCTTGTATTCTAAAGCCAACATCAGGTCTCACAAAGGTTCTTTTCTTTAACTGCTTTTCTCCTGAGAATGGAATTAAGTTTCATAGTAAGTTGGGTAAAACTTCAAACTCTGTCCTTCCCCTCAATGTAAAGCAGTTTTCAGATTATTTCCCTTCAGTTTTCAGGCTCCCATGATGCTTCGTACCTGGCCCCCTTGGGGAGTGGTGTGGTAGAATGAATTCTCTCTTGTGTTCCGATAATTTCGCTCTCACTGCAGGATTTGCTGAGTGTTTATGCTTAGATTTCAGGGCTTGCTTCCTGAAGTTTCCTTCCTTACAGGGTTTCATGCCTTTCCTTTCTAGCTGCTTTGTCAGCCCCAAGCTCCGACACATCAGTCCAGAAAGGCTTCAGTTTTATTCTGCTCAAGCTGTGAACAGGCTTTGGAATGCCCTCAGTCCAAAAAGCAGAACGCTCAGAATTTTACTAGGTGCAGTACTTTCCTTTCTCTTTGGTTTCTTTCTGAGTTTTACTGAGCCTCCTGCAATCCCCCACAAACATTCACTTTATCAACCAGGGATTGAATCGAGTTATATTCACATCTGGGGTCTCATTCTTTCTGTAGTTCTCTCACTTCCAGATTTCTTATTAAATTCTGTCCCCCACTACCTAAAACAAGTAAGCTGTGATTTTCTACTTCCAGAGCTGTGGGGTTGGGGATAGTAACCCTAGCAAAAAAGCAGCCAATTTAGCAGTTCTTTTTCATTGTAGTTTTTGCCCTTGGAGGATAAGTTATCCTCTAATTTCTGGTTGCTTTCCTGTACCTTCCATTAGTTGTTTATATTTTTATATTTTACCTAAATTTTATGATTCTTATCTGAGGGAATACTTTCCTCAGATGTATATAACTCTACTATTTGGTGCTGAAAATTCATTCACATTTATTCTTTTTCTAGGATTTATCTTTCTAATTTCTTAGTTGGATGGTTTTGTTATGGAAGCGCTCGTTTTATTATTTTGGATTAGATACATATACACACACATCATAAAATTGAACCTTTATTTTTTTTCCTTGTGAATTGGGTGAAGAAGGTGTACAGCGCATACTCTGTTCATACACATTTTGTTTCACTTCATTGATTGCAGGTCCACACAATGAAACATCTTATTCCACTTCCATCCTGTGTTTCCTGTTTCAATTCCTCTTTCTTTCCTGATCCTTCTGAACTCTCTTAAACTAGGGTAAATGATGCCCTTTTGATGTTGTTGTTGTTGTTAAGTGCCACTGAGTCAATTCTGACCCATAGCAACCCTGTATAGGGTTTCCAAGGAGCCACTGGTGAGCTTGAACCACCAACCTTGCAGTTCAAATGGCTTTGCAGTGTGACGCATTAACCCACAGCGTCACACCAGGACTCCCTTTTGATATTGTTGTTTGTTGTTAGGTGCCATTGAGTCGGTACCGACTGATAGCGACCTTCTGCACAGCAGAACGAAACACTGCCTGATCCTGGGCCAACCTCACTACTGTTGGAACGCTTGAGTCCATTGATGCTGCCACTTGGCCAATCCATCTCATTGAGGATATTCCTCTTTTTCTCTGGCCCTCCACCTTACCAAACATGATATCCTTCTCCAGCGACTGGTCCCTCCTGACAATATGTCCGAAGTATGAGAGACAAAGTTTGGCCATCTTGGCCTCCAAGGAGCACTGTGGCTACACTTCCATAAACCCTTTTGATATTAGATGGTTGATTATTCTACGTTGTACATACCTCCTTAGTGTTACTGTTCTCCTTATAGGCCTATGGTTTGGCTAAAACTTGAGCCATGGGGCTGAGTTAATTTCTAGACAGACTTGAAAGGTGACTAACCCCTCTAGAGGTCTGGGTGAGTTTTTCACATTTATATCTTTGGGGGATATATGAGGGAAAGTCAAAAAGAATTGTTACTAGAGTTTCAGTTCCTACATTCACAGGTTTATTCCAAACAAAACATGTTTAAACATGTCTCTGTGATTATTGGATGAAGTCGATTCTCTCATTAATCCACTTGCTATAACCTCATTACGGTACCTTCAGTAAAAAGGGGCCAATCAAAATGGCTTCCAAGAGGATCTGTTAGGGCAGTTAAATTCAAGTCACGGAGACAAGTTCAGAAGATTACAGCAATTGTTTTTGGGGATTCTTGATGAATTTTCTTGAAGGACATGTGAAGAAATTTTAAGAAAATTAAAAACTGCACCGGTGAGAAAAAGACTAGGCAAGTTGTGCTGAGGCATTTTTTTCCCCATCACACAATATATTTGCTCTTTCTGTGAGACTAGTAAGGGTTGTCCTATAAGAATGTCATAAGGAAATTATCCCATCCACCCTACAGTTCTGATCTTGTCCTTTCAGATTTTCTTTGTTTGTTCCCAAACCTCAGTATTGAAAAGGAACATGATTTGAATCCCTCAAAGATGCCATAAATGCTATTTTAACTTGCTGCTTGACATGGTGTAAATCGAAGAGTAAAAATTCTTCAGGGAAAGGTTAAAGAGGTGTTAACACCGCCATAGAAGTGTGTAGATCAAGGTGAAGGATATGTGAAGAAACTAGCTTCACAGTTTGTTGTTCTTGTTTAATAAAGGTTTCTATGATTTTATAACAATACATCTGGACTTATCTGCATGTAACTAAGACTAGAATTGCTGGGTTACATGGTAGTTGTATGTTTGACATTCAAGGAACCTCCAAACGGTTTTCTATAGCAACTGTACCCTTTTACATTCACACCAGCAGTGCTCCGTTGGTCCAGTTTCCCATATCCGGCTTCTTGTTAAGTGCTGTCAAGTCGAATCTGACTCATCGTGACCCTATACAGGGTTTCCAGGAAGCAGCTGATGTGTTTGAACTGCTGACCTTGTGGCTCACAGTCCAGTGCTGATCCTACAGTGCCCCCAGGAAGCCCTTGTAATTTTCCAGTGTTTTGAGAATAGGCATTTTAGTTGGGATACAGTGGTATCTTACTATTGTTTTGATTTACAAGCCTCTAATGCTAGGAGTTCTGGTGTGGCGCTGTGAGTTAATGCGCTAGACTGCAAAGCTGTTTGAACTGCAAGGTTGGTGGTTCAAGCTCATCAGCTGCTCCTTGGAAATCCTATACAAGGTCGCTATGGATCGGAACCAACTCAACGGCACTTAACAACAACAATGCTAGACTGGAGTCCTGGTGTGGTGCTGTGGGTTAATGCACCAGACTGCAAAGTTGTTTGAACTGCAAGGTTGGCGGTTCAAGCTCACCAGCTGCTCCTCGGAATATGGGTCAGAACTGGCTTGATGGCACTTAACAACAACAACAACAATGCCAGACTGCAAAACCTTTTGAGCTGCAAGGTTGGCAGTTCAAGCTCACCAGCTATTCCTCAGAAATCCTTTACAGAGTTGCTATGGGTCAGAACCAACTTGACGGCACTTAACAACAACAATGATTAATGATGTTGAACACTTTTTCATTTTGCTTCTTGGCCATTTTTATACCTTCCCTGGAGAAATGTCATTCAAGTCTTTTGTTCAGTTTTTCACTCAGTTGGCATTGCTGATGGCTAAGAGTTCTTCATGTATTCTAGTTATTAAAGTCTTATCAGATTAATAATTGGAAACTATTTTTCCCATTCTGTAGGTTGTCTTTTCACTCTTGATACTGTTCTTTGATACACAAGTTTTTAAATTTTGATCAAGTCCAATTTATCTCTTCTTTTGTTACTCATGCTTTTTGTGTCATATTTAAAAATCTATTGTCATATACTAACTTTTGAATCTTTGCCCTTATGTTTTCTTCTAAGACTTTTGTGGTTTTAACATTTATATTTACCATGTGGATCCATTTTGTGTTGTTCTTTTGTAGATTTTTTTTATATATATAAGTCTTTTGTGCTATTTTTGTATAAGCCTTGACCCAACTACATTGTCTTACATGTGGATATCCAGTAGTCCAGCACCATTTCTTGAGCACTGGACTGCTGTCTGTAAAATCGACAGTTGAAACCCACCAACAGTTCCATAGGAGGAAAAAGTTGAGGCTTTTTCCTCTTGTAAAGATTTTTCGCCTCAGAAACCCCTCGGCAGGGTCCCTATGAGTCAGAATTAACTCAATGGCAATGAATGATTTATAGATTTGTGGCTTTATTTTGGGGCTTTCAGTTTTCCATTGACCTCATCTTCTTATTTGTTCTCACTGCCATCAAGTCAACCTTGTACAGGATTGCTGAGGCTATAAATCTTTTTTCTTTAAGTGTTTATTGTGAATTGAGTGATAGTTTGCATGGGAGAACATCAGCTTTACACTCATCACTTCGTTGCAGTGATTACAGTCTTGAGGCTATAAATCTTAATGGGAGCAGAATGCATGCTCTTTCCCCAAGGGGTGGCTGATGGGTTTAAACCACCGACCTTGCAATTAGCAACCCAGTACTTATCCTACAGCACCACCCAGGCTTCTTCTAATTTCATGTTGGGGGTAGTGGTGGTGATGTGCCAGGGAGTCAGTTCTGACTCATAGTAACCCTGCATAGGGTTTCCGAGGCTGCAGATCTTTATGGGAGCAGACAACCTCATCTTTTCCCATGGAACAGCTAGTAGTTTCAAACTACTGACCTTAAAATTAGCAGCCCAACTTATAACTACTAGACTACCAGAGCCCAATGTTGTTGTTAAGTGCCGTCGAGTCGTTTCCGACTCATAGCGACCCTGCACAGAGTTTCTGAGGCTGTAAATCTTTACGGGAGCAGAAAGCCTCATCTTTCTCCTGCGGAACAGCTGGTAGTTTTGAACTGCTGACCCTGAGATTAGCAGCCCGATTTGTAACCACTATGCTACCAGAGCCCCATGTTAGACCTTCTTTAATGTCTTTCATAAGGAACCCTGCTGGTGTAGTGATTAAGCGCTGAGCTGCTAACTGAAAGGTTGGAGGTTTGAACCCATCAGCCACTTCATAGCAGAAAAATGTGGTGTTTCCTCTCATAAAGATTGTTGTTGTTAAGTGCTGTCAAATCAGTTCCAACTCATAGCAACCTGTATAGCATTTCCAAGGAGCAGCTGGTGGGTTTGAACCACCAACCTTGCAATTAACAGTCCAGTGTTTGTCGTATTCATAGAGGTTACAGCCTTGGAAACCCTATGGAGCAGTTCTACTTTGTCTTATAGGAGCACTATTGGAATTGACGACAATGTAATGGGTTTTGTTGTTGTTTTTGATTTCTTCAGCAGTGGTTTTTTTTTTTTTTTTTTTTTTAAACCTGTCTTGTTCCTTTATTATGTTTCAGCAGTGTTTTGTAGTTTAATGTTTAAGTCTTTCACTTCCTTGTTTGGATTTATACTTGAGTATTTTATTCTTTAGATGTCATTGTAAACTAACCAAGAAATTGAAGCTTCTGTCCACCCAGAGAGGCCTTGAAAGAAAGGCCTGTCAGTCTCCTGGCAAAGAAGTCAGCCATTGAAACCCCAGGGAACACATGACTGCTCTAGATAGGCAGGGTTACCATGAGTCAGAGTCTGCTCAGTGGCCACTTGTGGTAGTCTATCACTCAGCATAATGTTTTCACTTTTCATCAATGTCACTGTGTGTATCAGAATTTCATTTACCTTTATAGCTCAGTAATACTCCATTATGGTGTGTATGTGTGTGTGATGTATGCATTGTGGCACTGCAGGTTAATGTGCTGGATTGCACAGTCAGTTTGAACCTCAAGGTCAGCACTTCAAGCTCACCAACCACTCCTTGGAAACCCTATACAGGGTCGCTATGAGTCAACAGCACTTAACAGCAACATATATACATATATAGAGAGAGGGACAGAGAGTGAGTGAGTGAGTGAGTGAATGCGTCCTGGTATGGTGCTGCAGGATAATACACTGGATCACAAAGTCAGTTTGAACCACAAGGTTGGTTTGAACCACAAGGTCGAGGGTTCAGACTCGCCAACCACGTCTTGAAAACCCTATACAGGGTCTGGGTTTTCAGACCCTGTGATTCAGAACCAACTCAACAGCACAAACAATAACATATATGTAGCAACCCTGTCTAGGGTTTCTGAGGAGTGGCTGGTGGGTTTGAACTGCCAACCTTATGGTGAGCAATCCAGTGTTTTTCCTATAGTGTCACCCAGGACTCCAGTATACATGCAGGTTGTTTCACCTATTATGAGTAGTGTTGCAGTGGGCACTGATACACAATTATCTCTGCATTTCTGCTTCAAGAGTTTTGTTTGTATATGGAATTACTGGGTCACATAGTAATTCTGTGTCTAGTTTTTTGAAGAATCTTCATGCACTTTTAAAACCATATTCTTTCTGAATAACATATCAATGTTGAAAGCAGAAAAAATTACCTCTTTAGTGAGGCCTCTGAAATTGTTTTTGCCTTATGATACATAGTAATTTAATACTTCTATTATTGGACCTTCTTGTAGATGTGTGTTAACAAGCCTCTGAAACCTAGCTTCTTATGAGCCTGGGCAGTGTTTTTCTGGCACTCCAGTAAACAAAGACAGTTTGGGGTACAAAATGACTTCACAGTAAATATTTTTAAAAATAATTATTAAATAATTCAATAGTAGCTATTTCTGCCTTGATTTTTTACCTTTTCCTCACAATATAAATGACAAAACAATGAAATGGTAGGCTTCCTTTACATTTACATACGATTGTCACAAAGGAACAGGGTCAGAACTGAGCCCCAGTTTCTATGAAATTAGCTCCAATCCCAGTCCCAATCCCTTGCAGGGTTCAGTGTCATTCAAAGATGTGACCGTGAACTTCACCCGGGAGGAGTGGCAGCACCTGGATCCTGCTCAGAAGACGCTGTACATGGATGTGATGTTGGAAAACTATTGCCATCTTGTCTCTGTGGGTAAGAAACACTCTTTAAAACTGTCATTAGCATGCATTTTATTTTAAAGTGTATTGTCTGCGATTCCAGGGATGAAGGATGACAAGTTACTTTTGCTTAACAAAAAGTTTGATTGTGGCATCATTTGCCCAAGTACAGGTGACTAAGTTTGCAGATACACGAGTGTGAGTACTTTAATGTTTTCAGCACTGAAACTGCATCTTAGTCATTTTTCAAAGGGATTGACACCCAACAATTTTAGCTTAGTCTTATTTGTCCCAATCAGGGTGCCATATGACCAAGCCTGATGTGATCCTTAAACTGGAACGAGGAGAAGAGCCCTGGCCATCATTTGCAGGTCATACCTATTTAGGTGAGTTTCTGAGGCCCAAGCAGACACAATCTAGTGGAAATCAAATTTTTAAGTAGTTAAATGTGGGTGGCATTTTAAAAATGTCTTAGGAATATCTTTTTAAAGATCCCTAATCCAATGTGGAGTCCTGGTGTGGCACTGTGGGCTGATGTGCCAGACTGCAAAGTCATTTGAACTGCAAGGTCAGTGGTTCAAACTCACCAGCTGCTCCTTGGAAACCCTTTACAGGGTCGCTATGGGTCAGAATCGACTCGACGGCACCTTAACAACAACAACAATCTGGTATGGCGCTGTTGGATAAGCACTAGACTGCTAACCACAAGGTTGGTTTTTCAAACCCACTATCTACTCCGTGGAAACCCTGTACAGGGGCTCTAAGAGTCAGAACTGACCACATGGCACTTAACAGCAATAATAGTCTTTAAAATGACCTTCATGCTTCAAAATCTTTAAACCATACTTTCAAATATCACTCTGTCCAAATGCACGCTTCCTAGAGTACTTGGTATTTTCAGAAATACTCTGCTCTTTTATTGTTGGTTACCATTGAATTGATTTCAACTCATAGCAACTCCATGTGGCAAAATAGAACTGTCCCATTCATGGTGTTTCCTGTAATCTTTATGGAAACAGTCTGCCGCATCTTTCTTCTGTGGAGCTGCTGGTGGATTCAAACCACCAACTTTTAAGTTAACAGCTGAGTGCTTAACTGTTGCGCCATCAGGGATCCATTATTCCACTCTTAAGTTAGCCAAACTGTACTGTAAACTTTTCTCCTTTTAGACCTTTTTCTTAGTGTTTTGTCTGTCTTTTAGCATTCTCAGCCTCTTCTAGCCATTGTAACAGATTTCTGGTTAAGTGCTGTCAAGTTGATTCCAGCTCATAGTGACCCTGTTTAGTGTTTCTGAGCTTATAAATGTTTGCATCAGCAGAAAGCCTCAAATTTCTCCCACAGAGCACTTGGTGAGCTCGAACTGCCAATTTTGTGGTTCACAGTGTCCAGGCTTATCACATAGAGATCTGTCATTAAAAAAGAGAAAATAATTGCCAAATGTTTTTCTTCTTAATGCCTGTTTGTTTTTGCACTTGAAGTTTCCATTCTCACCACAAATTTGGCTGTCAGTTTTTGAAACTCATTTGCCTGGACCCAGATTGTTAATTTCAGACTCATCATTTTCTTTCAGTAAAGAAACCCTTGTGGTTCATTTTATAGTGCTGATCATCAACCCTTTGTCTTTGTTGTTGTTATTTTGTTTTTTCCAACGCTTGTTTTTGATAAAACAAAATTAATTCATTCTCTACCTGTTTCTATGAGTACTTACTTACAACTTAATCTGTTTTCTTCACCACTGTGGCCATATTACCTAGAACAATGCCTAACACAAAATAGTCACACAGATTTTTTTGTTGTTTAATGCATATTGTTTTACTGTACTTACAGTCTCAGATCCTCAAAGGGATTTGTCTTTATTAACTCCCTTGATTTATAATAACCTCATCCATTTTCAGGATTTAAGCTCCTTGTTTCATATACATAGCTGAAGCATCAACATTAAGCACATTTCTCCTACCTGCTCCCCAGTCCCTCAGCTGTGTTTCACTCAGCTGTCTCACCAATTTTGTTAAAGTATATCAGAAATAAAAATCACTAACTTGCCTTGTTCTAAAATTCTTTCCACCAATTTTTTTCTAAGTTATTGGTTCCCACCATGATGTCAGCTCTATTTCCTTTCTTTTTGATCTCTTCACAATGTGTCATCTGAATCCTCTTATGATCTCATTTCTCACAGACGTCATACAAAATGGCAACTATCTTATTTTGTGAATAAATTACCATAATTATTTGATTTTGCTATTTTTTTTATCTGAAATGTTTTCATTTATATTGTTACCTTCCTGACAAGATACTAAAACTGCATCTTAGTCCTTTTTCAAAAGTAATTGAATACCTACTCCCTGTAATTATTTAATTGAGATTTTCTTTCTTTCAAGGGCTACCACAATGAGGCCTTATCTGATCATCTCAGCTTTCTTTCTTTTTTTATTTTTTAATGCATTATTGTGAATTATGTGATAGTTTACATGGGAGGACATCTGCTTCACATTGATCCCATCATATATCGTTTCCTTGCCATGGTTACAATCCCTTCCATGCATCATCCATCAACCAAAGTGTATACCCCACAAGCCTGCCCCATGGTCGTCCGCACACCACCCTTCTCCCTCTCCAGGTCCAATGTCTACAGCCGCTCCATCTCCCCACGTCGTCTTCTCTGCCTCCATCCCTGGCATCCCTGATTCTCTGGTCCTCTGGGTAGGATTCTGTTCTCCGCTATTCTTCACTATTCTCCTTATTGCAAGGTTAATCACTCCCTTCCCTTTGCCCCCAAATGTCTACATTTTCAGCCCTTACAATCAGTCCTGATAACAGTTATTCACCATTATATCACAAGAGACCTATCCCCATCTCCTTTCATCAGCCCTGACTAGGCAGAATGGATACTACTTAGTGGAGATTCCACCTTGCTCCATGCCCTCTGGATTTAGGTTCCCTCTTGAAAACTTGTAAACCAGTCACTTCTTGCCTCTGTAGCCCCCCATTCTGGGTAACCTCTGTCCAAGTTGCCCATCCCTGTCCTCTCCATGTGCGGAGGAGGTGGGAATGGTCCTCACTGTGAAGATTTGTTCACTCTTTAGAGCTACTGCTTCCATAGGTCTATGTCAAGTTCATCAAATTGTATCAGATTATTCTTTTTTCCCTCCTCTTTCTTCTTCTGGTTGAGCTTTGATCATCCAGCCATTGAAGCCAGGTCAAGTGGGTATTATCTGCAAGTGTGGGTGTACTTATGCATGTGCCCTCTCTTCTTATCAGCTGGACACTTCACTCTCCACTCTCGTCCTCTGTGGCTATGTCACTGACTCTGAGTCCAAGAGTCCCCTGGACTTGGCACACTGCTGGCCAACCAGGTCTCCACCCGGATTCACAGGAGTCTATTGAACGTTGTAGGGCTTAGCTTGCAGCGTCATTGCTGTTTTTCCCTCACTTCCCCTTATCAGTGATGAACGTGGTCACCAATCAGAGCAAGCATTCCCATTGAACTTTAATCTTAGAAGGGGGTTTGTCCTGAGGCGAACCACTTGTTTGTTCTTCAAGGTAATCAGTCAGCCTGCCTATATTTTTTCTGTCCGTCTTTCTTTCAGGAAGTATCTTCTGTTCTCTGGCCACTCCAGGCTGGTCTGCTTGTCCTTTCAAGTGGAAATTTCCCCCAGAAGATTCTGGATGCTGTTTATGATTCCACTTGTGGTCTTGTGTAATGCAGAGGCTCCACAGGAAGCCTCCTTCACTGGGCACGTTGTATCCCCATTTTAGGTATTCCAGTCAGTTATAGGCAGAAGATAGACTTAAAATCAGCTTTCTTTCTTGATGAAAACTTTTGCTAATTTCCTCTTATGACCTAGTCTCCTAAACATTCTCGATGCATGTAAGGTATGCATATCTCTATGCATAATAAAATCACATCTGTAATTTTATTGTATTGTGTTTTCCCTTCTAGATACTACTTATCTTTTAAGTTAATTCCTAAGATTTTCCCTCCATGAATTATTCCATACCACATTCACCTTTCCTTTTTCTGAATTTTGGTAGTTCTTACTATGACACACACACACAAAATTCTTAAGTATGATCTTATAATTTGGTACCTGATTACACGTTTCTTGCAATGCATAGATATGATCCTATGTTTGAATTTTATTTTCTGTAATCTATAGAATGTTTTGATATTTAGTAGTTACTTCATCAATTGTCCATGGAGCTATTGAGGGTTGAGATTTTTTTTTCCCTCCATTCAGAAAGCATGTCCTGAGAAGTTCCTTTTAATACCCTTGCTCTTGCCATGTCCCTGTAGACTCTGATTGAAATGGCTATTCTGCCAAATATACACCTATTATATATATATACAGTGAATCCTGGTATGGCACTGTGGGTTAATATGCTGGACTGCAAAGTCATTTGAACCACAAAGTCAAATGTTCAGGGTCACCAGTCACTCAGTCGAAACCCTATACAGAGTCATTATGAGTCAAAATTGACTAAATGGCACTTAACAACAAAAACAACAAGATATACAATGTTGATGTAAACACAGACAGCTTCAATGGAGATAGCCCATAAAATGCTTCTTTCTGTGACCATAAAGGACTCCTGGTGTGGTGCTGTAGGATAAGCACTGGACTGAAAATCCCAAGGTCAGTGATTCGGCAGTTAAAACCCCCCAGCTGCTCCTCGGAAACCCTGTATAGGCTTGCTATGAGTCAGAGCCAACTCAGCAGCACTGAACAACAATAACATGAGCATCATATATATTTTTAATGGAATATTTATAATTCTAGTAAAAGATTATTAAAATAATTGTTAAAATGCATTTTTCAGACCATAATTATTTTCAGTTTAAAGAAAATAGTGTGGTGGAGAGTAGTGGAGGATTTTTGAAATCCTGGCAGTAGCAGTGTTTGGAAGAGTCTCTAAATCTGAGTAGAGATAAGATCAGAGAGGAGGTGAACTGGTTAGAAGAACAGGACCAGTGGCTTGAGATCAGGAATAGTGAGGTATTTGTGTAGCAATAAATACTAGATCTGATTAAAGCAAATATTGCATGTTATGGGTGGAATTTGTCAAATATCTAGACAAGCCTGAAAAAAATGTGTAAGTAATAAGTTAATCCAGATTATATAAAATTTTAATTACAAAGGAAATTCCTAAATGTTAGTACGAAAAGTGATAGACTCAAGGAAAAAACAAATGATTTTTGAACTCATTTTAAACATTTCTCACTAGATGTAAATGCTTCTATTATAAGAAAAATGCAAGTTAAGATTCATGGATGAAGCTGACTCCTGTAGTCCCCCCATATGGAGAACTGGAGTTAAGGAATGTCACTGCGCTGGGATAGACTTTAGCCAGTCTTTCCTTAAACGTGGAAAACTAAGTAAGCAAACTGAAAAGAGAAATAGTTAGAATTGATGGCCAAGAGAGATTCATTATTGAATCATTCTGAAAAATTAATTGATGGTAGCAGCCATCTGAATACAGCAGTAAATATTTTAAAGTTCCTGTTGGAAATGCTTTCCTTCTTCCTTTACAAGAGAAATTGATTTTTAGTCATAAGTAAGACTAGAGCCTAGACATAGGATTATGTTTTAAACATCAAAAAAGTGATGTTGGAAAAAATTAATTTGCCATTATTGACTGAATATATGAGAGGAAGAAATAAACCTACTGGAAGCATTTTACCCCAGTAATCTAGGGTTGAATATACAAAAATATAGGCTCTGATCTATGTCCTCCAAAAGTAATCCATTTTTTCATGTATTCTTTGAACATACATTTCTTGTCCATCCTACTATTGGTTTATTGCCTTTGATAGGTTCATGTCATTGCCTCGGAATCTACCAATTCAAGCAACAATCCCTCTTCTACTATTCTTTTGTCTTCTGCAGACTGCTTCTTGTGTTCATTTCACTTTTTCTGTAAAGTTCCTGGTGCAAAAAATTACTAGTATTCATTACTTAGTTTTTCTTCCATTTTCACATTGATGCACAGGCTTCTCGTTTATGTTTTATGGTTTTTCCCAGCTGGGAGGTAATTTATCCTTGTCCTTTTTCACCCATACTGTAATCCAAAAAGGCATGATCAGTTTGCCCTATTACAATTCCTTCCAATAGCAAATGTATGAAAATTCATAAATTGTTATTAACTGTATTCTTTCCTAGAAGAAAACTGGAAAGCAGAAGACTTCTTAATGAAATCTAAGGAACAACAAGATAAATATTCTAGATCAGTTGTATTCATCAACCACAAAAAACTGATTAAGGAGAAAGGTATTATGTATGAAAAGACACTAACTCTAGGCAAAAACACTTCTGAATATGATACTCATAAAACAATTTTGAAAAACGTTTCAAAATTAATCATCAATAACCTAGGCCCTGCAAGAAAGAAACATGGTGAATGTAATGGATATGGAAAATCATTCCTCAATACTAAGCAAGAGATAGCTTATCCTAGAGTCAAATCCCATAATCAAAATGGGAAAGTTCTTAGTCATAATGAAGTGCTTACTCACTTTCAGAATATGGAAACTCCAGCACAGTCACTTGGATATAAGGAACATGCAACATCCTTCCTTAAAAAGGGAGGGTTGATTACACATAATATAGCTTACAGAGGGGGAAGCCCATCGAAGTATAATCAAAAGAGAAGAGCAGGCAATATTGAAAAAAAACATACATGCACTGAATGTGGGAAATCCTTCTGCAGGAAGTCAGTCTTGATTCTACATCAGGGAATTCACACGGAGGAAAAACCCTATCAGTGTCACCAGTGTGGAAATGCATTTAGAAGAAAGTCCTATCTCACTGATCACCAGAGAACTCACACAGGAGAGAAACCATTTGTTTGTAATGAATGTGGTAAGTCCTTCCGCCTAAAGACAGCCCTCACGGATCATCAGAGAACACATACAGGGGAGAAATCATATGAATGTTCAGAATGCATGAGTGCCTTTAGGTTGAAATCACACCTCATTCGTCATCAGAGAACTCATACAGGAGAGAAACCATATGAATGCAATGAATGTGGGAAGGCCTTCCGTCAGAAGACAACACTCTCTCTACATCAGAGAATTCATACAGGGGAGAAACCGTATATCTGTAAAGAGTGTGGCAAGTCTTTCCACCAGAAGGCAAATCTCACTGTACATCAGAGAACTCATACAGGAGAGAAGCCTTATATTTGTAACGAATGTGGCAAGTCATTCACCCAGAAGACAACCCTTGCTCTTCATGAGAAAACTCATAATGAGGAGAAACCCTATATTTGTAATGAATGCGGGAAGTCCTTTCGCCAGAAGACAACCCTAGTAGCACATCAGAGAACACATACAGGGGAAAAGTCCTATCAATGTCCTCACTGTGGGAAGGCCTTTAGAATGAAGTCATATCTCATTGATCATCACAGAACTCACACTGGAGAAAAACCATATGAATGTAATGAGTGTGGGAAATCCTTCAGTCAAAAAACAAATCTCAATCTGCATCAGAGAATTCATACAGGGGAGAAACCATATATTTGTAGTGAATGTGGAAAGTCCTTTCGCCAGAAAGCCACCCTTACTGTACATCAGAAAATACACACAGGGCAGAAATCCTATGAATGTTCTCAGTGTGGGAAAGCATTTAGCAGGAAGTCATATCTCATTCATCATCAAAGAACTCATACAGGGGAGAAACCATATAAATGTAGTGAATGTGGAAAGTGTTTTCGTCAGAAGACAAATCTCATTGTTCATCAAAGAACTCACACAGGGGAGAAACCCTATATTTGTAATGAGTGTGGTAAATCTTTCAGTTATAAGAGAAACCTCATTGCCCATCAGAGAACTCACAAGGGAGAAAACAATGACATGCAATAAATAATTTCTTTGTGAAGATTTTCCAATTCTTTATAAACTTTTTAGTTTGAAAAAAAAGCATGCCTAAATATTTTAATACCAACTTTAATCGTAAGTGTAATAATAGTCAATTTAATTATCTATTGCTTATTAGCATACTAAATATGTATATAATTATTGTTGCTAAATCTATCATCAATGAAGCTATTTTTTAAAAAAACTTTTTCAATCACTGCTGAATCAGATAGTTTATTACACATATTTATACAAAAGGGCTTCCAAAAATTCATGGAAAAATCCATTTTTCACAAACTTTTTGAAACCCCTTCATGTGTATACATGTGTATAAGAGTAAGTCAAAAAGTATTTTCATTCAGGTCTAGTTCATACGTGCACAGTTTTATTTTAAACAAAGTATATTTAAACATACACCTGTGACCCACGGCTGCAGAAAATTCTCTTAGTAGTACATTTATGTTAGTCTTGTCAGGTGCCTTCAGAAAAAAAAGGTCCAGTCAAACCAGTGACTTCTGAGGGACTCTGCTGTTCCAGTTAAATTCAAGACAGAGAGGTCAGTGCATTATGTTATGGCAACTGTATTTTGGGCTCCCATGGGGTAATCTTGATAGACTTTCTTAGGGACACAGGTTGACTATGGGGGCTTAATATGAAGTTTTAAGAAAATTGAAAACTGCATTGGTGAGAAAAAGGCCAGAAAAGTTATGCTGAAGAATTGTTTTCCATCACAACGGTGTACCTGCTCATTCTTGAAGTATAGCAAGAGCTGTCCTAGGAGAATTTGGTTGAGAACCCTTACCCTATCCACCCTACAGCCCTGATCTTGCCCCTTCAGACTTTTTGTTCCCCAAATTCAAAGACCATTGGAAAGGAACATGATTCCCTTAAGGATGGCAAAACTGCAGTGTCAGTATGGTGCTAATCAGGAAATTCTTTAGGAAAAGGTTGTTATTGTTGTTAAGTGCCGTCGAGTCAGTTCCAGATCATAGTGACTCTGTATAAGGTTTCCAAGGAACAGCTGGTGAGCTTGAACTGATAACTTTGTGGTTCACATGGCCTTACAGTCCAGCGCATTATCCCACGGCGCCACACCAGGATTCCAGGGAAAGGATTAGAGAGATGGAAACACCACCTTCAGAAATCTTTTGACCTAAATGGAGGAGATGTTGAGAAAAAATAGCTTCACAGTTTGATATTTTCGTTTAATAATGTTCCCATGATTTTATAGCAATATGTGTTGTTATGGGCCGTCGAGTCGGTTCCAATCCATAGCGACCCTGCACAGGGTTTCCGAGGCTGTAAATCTTTACAGGAGCAGAAAGCCTCATCTTCCTCCCACAGAGCAGCTGGTAGTTTCGAACTGCAGACCTTAAGGTTCATAGCCCAATTCGTAACCACTATACTACCAGAGCTCCTTAGCAATACTTGTTGACTTACCTTTATATATATACAGACATATGCAAAGGCAAGATATAAAATAACGATAAGCACCAATCTCCATAAAAGAAAAACAATGAGCTCTATTTGCTATTATTCTCTGGAACAAAAAGTAGTTGTTACATTCCCAAAGATAGCCACTACCCTAACTTACATTAAAAATATCAAAGTGTAGTTTTTGCATGTTTTACATCTTTGTTTTTATTATGCATCATGAGTTTCTAGTCATCTGCTTTGTTTCACTGATCATTGGTTTTAAGATTATGTACCATTATTGCGTATGGCAGTGGTGTGTTTCTTTTTATTCTTTTCAGTCACTTCAAGAGTCCACTATTCAGTTGATGGACATTTGTATTTTTTAAAGATTTTGTGTTATAATAAAAACACTGCTATAAGTACTCTTGTATATGTCGTTTGGTGTGTCTATGTGCATTTGTGTTGATTTTATACTTAAGGGTAAAATTACTTGGTCCTAAGGCATGAGTCCTGGGTTAGTGCTCCAGACGGCAAAGCCATTTGAACTGCAAGGTCAGCAGTTGAAGCTCACCAGCCGCTCCTTGGAAACCCCATACAGAGTTGCTATGGGTTGGAACCGACTCGACAGCACTTAACAACAACAACAACAGAGCAAGTACAAAGAATGGGTATTTCAGAACACTTAATTATGCTCATGAGGAGCCTGTAGATAGACCAAGCGGTTGTCAGTAGAGCAGAACAAAGGGATACTGAATACTTTAAAGTCAGGAAGAGTGTACACTAGAGTTTTATTCCTTCATCATACTTACTCAATCTGTGTGCTGAACAAACATTCTGAGAAGCTGGATTGTATGAAGAAGAGAGTGGCATCAGGATTGGAGAAAGGAAGATTCATTAATATGATGAGTAATATTAATGATGAAACAGCCTTGCTTGCTGGGAGTGAAGAGGATTTAAAATACTTAACTAATGAAGACCAGAGGCCACAGCCTTCAGTATGGATTATATCTCAATGTAAAGAAAACAGAACTCCTCACCACTGGACCAATAAATAATATCATGATAAATATAGAAAAATTGAAGTTGTCAAGACTTTATTTTGCTTGGATCCACAGTGTTGATACACTTATGGAAGTGGCACCGATGAAATTGAGTGTCATATTGAAATAGGCAAATCTGCAGCACAAGACCTCTTTAAAGTGTTAAAGAGCAAAGTTGTTAGTTTGAGGAGTAAGGTGCACCAGACCCAAACCATGGTATTTTCAACTGCCTCATCTGCATGTGAAAGTTGGACAATGAATAAGGAAAACTGCAGATAAATCACTGCATTTGAATTATGATAGTAACAAAGAATATTAAAAGCACCATGGACTTCTAGAAGAACAAACAAATCTGTCTTGGAATAAGTACAGCCAGAATGCTCCTTAGAAGGGAGGATGAGACTTCAGTTCTCATACTTTGGACATGTTTTCAGGAGGACTCAATCCTTGGAGAAGGATAGCCTGCTTGATAAAGTGGAAGACCCTTAACAAGATGGATTGACACAGTGGAAACAACGGAGTCAGGCATAACAACTATCAGTATGGTGCAGAACTGGGCGGTATTTTGTTCTGTTGTGTATAGGGTCACTATGAATCAGAACCAAGTCAGTGGCACCTAACAACAATAATGACAGCACACAAATGTCTTACCAATGAGTCTATTGATAATTCCTCCTTGGTAGTTCCAATCAGCATAATGTCATCAATGTAATTTATCAATGTGATGTTTGTTGTGGAAGGGACAGGTGATGAAGGTCCATGTGAACTAAATGATGACAGTGCTGGAGAGTTGATATCCCCCTAAGGATAGTGAAGGTGTATTGTTGGCCTTGCCAGCTGAAGACATACAGCTTCTGAAGGTCCTTCAAAACCAGAATTAAGAAAAATCCATTTGTCATATCAGTAGCTGTATACTAGGTACTAGGAAATGCATTAATATCCTCAAGCACTGAAACCACATCTGAAACAGCAGGTTCCACTGGTTACGTTTTTAATAATCCACTCTCATTCTCCCAAGATCCATTCATTTTTTGAACAGACAAAATAGGTGAGTTAAGTGGGGATGTGGTGGGAATCACCAACCACTGCTTCCTTCAAGTCCTTGATGGTGGAGCTAGCTAATCACTTTAGTTCCTCCAGGAATGCAGTGTTGCTTTTGATTGACTGTTCTCCTAGGTATCGGCAGTTCTAATAAAGTCAGCAGTTCGAAACTACCAGCCGCTCCGCGGGAGAAAGATGAGGCTTTCTACTCCCGTAAAGATTTACACCCTCGGAAACCCTGTACAGGGTCGCTATGGGTCGGAACCGACTCAATGGCACTTAACAACAACAACAATGGCTTCCACTTGGCTATTCCTATCATAATCCTTACTCCACATGTCTGCAATCTGACCAGTGTGGGGGTTCTGCCAGTTGCTGAATATGTCTATTTCAATTATGCATTCTGGAACTGGGGAGATCAGTATAGGAAGATTCAGCGATCCACTAGACCTGTGTTGCGATTCTATTAATAACCTGAGCTCTCTGGGATTAGTGTCAATTCAGAGCCAATGTCCAGGAATCCCAAAAAAGTCTGATTATTTTTCCCCAATGAACAGTCACTCTCATAAAAGACCATAAATCCCTTGGGGGAAACTGGGAGAAAGATTAACAGTATAAATCTTTCCTCAAGGGAACCTGATTTCCCTTTCATTCAAATGGTTATGAGTCTGGGTATTGATTTAGAAGCTGTGGCTTTCTATTTTGGCAAATCAAGTTATTCTACCGACCACTTGATCAAAAATCCTTCATTTGTACAAATCAACTTTATATTTAGTAAGCCTCCCATCTATTTCACTCCTAGGGACATCAGGCCTAAGTAACCAATATTTTAAGTCCATACACATCAGACTATTCTGAATACTGCTCTCTACCATATATCATGACAACTGTTGTTGTTGTTGTCAGGTGCCATCGAGTCGGAACCGACTCATAGCGACTCCATGCACAGCAGAACGAAACAATGTTCGATCCTGGGCCA